>NC_056665.1:4288969-4600507 GCF_018350195.1 Panthera tigris | reverse complement strand
TCACTCACACGTGGAATTTAAGAAACAAAACATGAACACAGGGCAAGGGAAGGAAAACTAAGATAAAAACAGAGAGGGAGGCAAACCGTAAGAGACTCTTAAATACAGAGAACAAACAGAGGGTTGCTAGAGGGGAGGGGGGAGGGGGAGGGGCTAGATGGGGGACGGGCATCAAGGAGGGCACCTGTTGGGAGGAGCGCTGGGTCCTCGCCCTGAAACCGGTACTAACTTGAATTTAAACTTAAAAACAATTTTTAATTGTTAACTAACTTGAATTTAAACTTAAAAACCAACATTCCAGCTGGAGGGAGCCACATGTGTAGAAAGAGGCAGGTATACAGGGCTTCTCTGCTCAGTGCCCGATGGCTGCCGGGTCGGGCGGGTGTGGGACGTGGCTCTGGCCGAGGCTGGAGCAGCAGACAGGAGCCCCGTCACGAGGGCCTTGGGTGCTGAGCCAAGGGCGCAGACTTCCCCCACTAGGCAGTTGAGACACTGCCGCGGTCTGTGCAGGGGAGCGTCTAGAGCAGGTGGGAGATCCGGGCTGCCGGCTGGACGGGCAGCGTAGACGGGCAGAAGGCGCTGAGGCGCGTCGACCAGTTGTGAGGCTGTTGGCGGCGTCTTGTCCGCACCTCATTTCACTGCCTCCTCAGCTTCCTGTCCAGAAGCCCACGAAGGTAACAGATAAAAGCCGACCACAGCCGTTCAGAGGCCGGAGTTCGGCTGATCGGTGTGTCAGAAGCCGGAGAACAGAGGAGGCAGGGATTCTCTGTATGCCTCTTACCGCGGGGCCTAACGGAGAGGCCTGTCCTGCCCCGGGGACGGCTCGTGCGCACTCCAGCCTCCGAAGCCCAAGGCCACAGGGCCACACGGCCCTAAGGGAACGGGCCGGGGGGAGGCTCTGCTGAGCCTGGGGTGCTGGAGCTGCGCTGACAGACGGACCGACGGCTCTGCTCAGAGGGGCGCCACCGCATCTGGGAGCGGCTGGAGCCCTGCCTCCGGCCCCCCACTCCCTGCTGCCTCTTCATTCTTTCCTTTCTGCCTCCACCGGGAAACCCAAGACTGTGAGCCAAGGAGGCGAGCAGAGACGTGGGATTTTCTGCCGCGTCGTGAGGAGGGGCAGCGGCCTAGGGAGCGTGAGACCGGCCGTTCACGTGTCACAGCTTCACGACCGCACAGCGTGCCAGTTCACACGTTCGGTTAGAGGACGGACGAGGGTCAGTCGGGTCCACCCCGGGCGGCCAAGCCAGGCCTGCCTGCTGGCAGCGCCCTCGGAGCCCCGCGTCTGCTCCCCGGATCCCAGGAGGGCCACTCACGCCGAGGGCCTGGCCGAGGGGCGCAAGGGAGATTTCTGTGGCGCCCTCTGCTGCAGGCTCTCGGCCTGGCTTGTATCACTTCCGTCCAAGGACGAACGAACAGGGTAAAGAAGTGGGGGCCTGTAAAAAGCTGCCAAATAATGGTCGGGGAAAGAACAGCCTCAGAGACTGAGAACATGACTCGCCACGAGCAATTTGCAGAACCTTTCAGAAGACGTATGCCTGGTGCACTCAGAAGAAACGAAGAACTATTCTTTTGTGCCCCGGGAGCAGGGCTCTGTAATGAAAGGGAAGATTTTATGAAGGGAGGTGAAGGAACTAAAGCTGGGCGTGGAAACCCAGCGTGCGTTAGGGGAATTAAATCCGTGTGGAGTGCCGGACGCCTCCTCGCCGTCTCCGGACTCCCCCTGGTCTGCGGCTCATGGTTACCGTCGTAAATGCCATTTTCAATCTGAGATTCGTTCCACGTGGCAGAGAGAACAGTGGCGAAGTACGACTAATGGAGTTGTACTTTTGTCAAATTTAACTCCTCGAAGGGCTTAGCTGTATTCTTACGTTAAGCCTACTCTTTCCCGACAACGGAATTTCTAGCGTTGAGCTGGGCCTGTGGCTGCCTAGAAAATACGTGCATTCCCAAGCTTTTCCTGCGGCTGGCCGTGGGAATGCCACGTGCATCCTCTGGAAACTATCCTTCGAGGGAGAGTGCGTGCCCTTCTTCCTGCTGTCAGGAACGGGGAGGCCATGGCCGGAGCGCAGCATCCGTCTTGGATCATGAGGAGGGAACCGTGTGTAGGCGGTAATAGGGACACCTCGACAGAAGGAGCCAGCTGTCCAGTGCCACAGTGAGCCATCACAGCCCTGGACTGCCTACCTCCACACATCTTTTACGCGGGAGAAGACTCGTGTTGGAGTTTTCTCTTCTGCATAATCCAGTAAAATCCTAGTGATGCACCAGCTAGCCTGGTTTTGAGAGCCTCCCGGGGTGCTTGCTTGGTGTTTCAGAAGCTCGTGCTATAGACTCATGCTCTCTCTTTTTCCTGAGTTCTTGAGACCTGCCTTACTAATGTCTGGGTGTAAACGATGGTGTCAAGTCATTTCTTTCTTCATTTTCCGGAATTCTAAAGTCAAGGCTGTTATTTTTCAACCCAGGTTCCTTGACGTTTCTATTTTCTAATCAGTTCTTCCTCCTTGTGGACCAGAAAAAGTCAAGAGTGCACATATTTCATACAGTGTTAGCCCTCCTCGGCAGGTGTCAGCTTTCTTCCAGATAAACATGGTCTTCCCCTTCTGCTTTGTCCTGAGCCCGTGCCCACCCTCGTTCCTGTATCCGGAGTAGGTTCCAGAACTACTTCCTGACTTCATCTGTACATTTACCTGCTTGCTATTTCTACCACTCACGTCCCTGTTTTTCTTCTAAAAAGGTGAGAGCCAGTTTGAGATGCCTGGCTACATACTTAAATTTGCCTTTTCTTTCTTGAAATCTTTGTGAAGAGACAGAAATAGGAACACGAGTATAGTGTCCTAAGAAGTCACAGAAATACCATTCGTGAGTGCCTGTCTGTCCCTGTGTGAGATGAGTGATAGGTCAGTAGTAGGCCAGTTTTGAGAGGTGACCATGGCCTTGACTGTGTGAGTGTCTGCTGTGCCGTCGCCCTTCCAGGCTTCTCCAGCCGTTCCATGGCCCCCTCTTCAGGAAGGCGAGCATGGCTGTTCTCCAGGCAGGGAGACCGCAGTGGGACCGGGGACCGGCACCTGGGTGGCAGACCCTGTGGTGACCTGTCGAGGGGGCTCTTCCGATAGAGCAGCCGTGTGGTGCCATTACAGTTGGCCTACTCTGGAGCGGACAGGCAGATGGAAGCTGGAGGAACAGAGTGGGCACTGCTAAAAGCAGAAATGTTGAGAGGTGCGAGCCACACGGCCCCCGAGAGAGACTGGCTTGTCCCTAGCGCTGCGTGTCCATCCCTGAGCCACTCCGTACCCACATGCAGTCTGCATCTGAGGTTGGGCTCAGCCTCCTCAACCTGAGTTCCTTGAGAAAATGAGGCCCCAGGGCCCTGGGGCAGGGCCGTGCAAGAGGGGACACGGCCACACCGTTCACTTCTGTATCGTCTCTGGCTGCTTTTGTGCCACAGGGGCAGTGTGGAGTGGTTGTGACAGAGTCTGCGTGGCTCACAGAGCCTAAGATACTTGCCATCTGGCCCTTTACAGAAAAAGTTTGCCAAACCGAGGTATCCACTGTGTGTGCCTGGTTAACATCTCTGATGCTGCTGGAATGGCTACGTTATGGGCCGTCGTTGGGAGAGTTGAGAAAGTCACTCGAGTGGTTTTCTGTGTTCTGTGACCCGGGAGTGTTTCTGTTTCGTGAGCCAATGGAACGAGGTCCTGCAGTAAGTCGTGGCCGTTCTGTGTCCCATCCTGCCCACGTTCTCTAGGAGGTCACCACGCCCGTCACGGGGCTGGGGCCACGTGGGAACGGTCCGCTCTTCTGCTGAAGCCCCCGTCTGCTGTGAGTGTCTTCCTCCAAGCCCGGGGCCGCGTCCCCTCTGCCTGTGGCATCACGGCTCCTCTCCAGGGTCCCGCGTCCCCCGGGGTAGGGGAGCTCAGGGCTGGGGCACAGCCCAGCGCCTTCTCTCCTGGGCACGTTCATTCCACCCCGTCGTCTCCTCTCCTGGCTGGGGGTGCATCCCAGGGAGGCTGCTTCTCCAGGAGGGGTGAGTCGGTCCTCCGGGGAGCCTTTTACTCTGGAGGGGGGGGCGGTTTCGGTGGAGCAGCGTCCCCTACTCTTCCTGACCAGTCCTCCATTCTTCTCTGTCTCTTCTTTCTGACGGATTCGGAGATCCTGCTACTGAATTCTGCGGCTACCACTCTTGCCCACACTGTACCTAGGAACTCTCTGGAGGATGTAGGGAGCGGGCCTTTGGGCTTCGTCCCCACCGTAACCGCGGCTGTCAGTGTGTGGTAACACACATGTACTCGCGTGTCCCTTTGATGGCGAGAGACCGATAACCCCTGTCACATAAGCCCGAGGTAGGGAACGCTCTCCACCTGAGACACTCAGGTTGACAAAGGTCAGAGCAAGTAGCAGGCACGCCGTCTCTAGCCAGCTGTTATGTTTGTACTGCGTGAGCGTTCGGGTTACTCGTCCACGGAGTAGGGGCCTGTCCCCTTGAGGGAGGAAGATTGAGTAGCCAAGAACGGAAATCCAGAATGTGACCTGCTCCCTCTTCGGCCTCCCCCCAGCTTTGATTGTTCTTCCAAAATTTAAGGGTATTTTTTTTTAAGAAGTACTTTACATTTTTTAAAAATTTGTTTGTTTGTTTGTTTGTTTGTTTGTTTTTTGAAGGTCTATCAGGTCATCAAAACTCTCCGAAAACACAATTATCATTGGTGTAGTACGCAGGTAAGCCGTCACCAGTTTTGATGTTGAAGTTCAGGTGTCTGTGTCCTGCTTGCTCTTAGCAGGGGCCTAACAGCTTGCAGGCTGTGACAGGTGTGACCTTTTTGGCCTTTTCTTCCTTCTTACTGTCTTTACCTCGCCAGTTACCTCCACGGAGGGACTTTCTGCTCTCGTGGAAGGTTTTGTGATTTTGGACTGCCGTTCACTTTAGAAATAGGCAAACCATGAGAGAGTTCCATTGCTCAAAGTATGAATGTTACCAGGGACATCTCCCGAGGGCCTTCTAACTCCCAAGTATTTATGAAGATTTGATTCATACGTAGATGGGAGAAATCTTGTATTTCATCCTGAAATTGAAGGTAAGGAAAGAACAGAAATGCGCTGGGAGAAGGGCAGTATTCAAATAAGTGTTATTTAGCTTATATATTTTTGTAGATAGAAGAAGGAATTCTTTGTCCTTTAAACTTTTTTCCTAGAACGTTTGGGGGGGGGGTGGGAGAAGAGATTTTTTTTTTTTAATTGGAAGTAGAAGAAAGTAGGGAAGAATTTAAAATATTTACATATCAAATAGATACATGGTTACTCCTGTATTCTGGCTGTCCGTGCGATCTCCATATTTCAGACATTATGGTATGCTGCCAGAAAGCTACCTACGAAACAAAAACAGAAAACTAGTTTCAATTTTACACTTCTGATTGGTATATTAATCTAATGCATCTAAAAGTATTTGACATTATACGATAGTCATAGTATTATGTAAATAGTGAGTAAAAGAGGTGTGCTATTATTGATAAAAACTGTCTCTAACCCTTGACTATGTTTTTTTGAAGGACGGATAGAGAAGAGTCCTCTGTGATGCCCCTCATTGCTGCTGGCTTTACAAGGGTACGTACCCATTTCTTTGTTATGCAGGTATCATTCAGCCTGAGAAATTATTTTTTTTATTAAAATTTGTTTTAATGTTTTTATTTATTTTTGAGACCCAGAGAGACAGGGCATGAGCAGGGGAGGGGCAGAGAGAGAGAGGGAGGCACGGAATCCGAAACAGGCTCCAGGCTCTGAGCTGTCAGCACAGAGCCCATCGCGGAGCTTGAACCATGACTGTGAGATCATGACCTGAGCCAAAGTCGGACGCTTAACCGACTGAGCCACCCAGGCGCCCCGAGAAATTATTTAATCTCCGTTCAGAGCCAGCAAAAGTTTTTAACTCATTTGAAGAAAAAAAAATTTGTTGTCTTCATGCTGTTACAGTTTGGTTTAGCTTTAGAACTTGGTAATCTAATAATCTACGATGCATTACGTTTTGGTCTCTCAAAATTGTGTCTGCTGACGTCATCTAAACATCATAAAATCTCCTTCAATGACCTACTCTAAATGTTATGCCATAGGATGTGTTTTGGTAATGCTGACCTGTATACATGCAACTTTAAAGGCAGTTCAAGGACTCTGGAAATGAGGCAGCCCAAACACGACTCCCTCTCCTCCCAGGCCCTGATCTGTTGGTCTCCCCTAAGCCAAAAGCCTGCTAAAGGCTTTGGTCAGCTGGTTGCCAGTGAGCCCTGGAAATCATGATGGAGAGAACTTACCTAAGGCTGATCCTGGGGCAGATTTATGGCCCAATTTTATGTCCATGAGGTAGTTAAGACCCCCCCCACCCCCAGGCCATGAATTTAGTTAAAGTGGTTCTAGGTGGTAGGTGGCACTCCTAGGTATTTGGCAGAAGCAAATACGGATCCCCCCCCCCGCCCCCCAGAGGAAGAAGAATCTTCCTCCGGCCTCAGAGAATCTCCATGAGTAACTGCCCCAGGGCCCAGGCAGCCCTCCACGCACACAAGAGGAGAGGCACTGCAAGTGAGAGCTAGTAGGGGAAAGACAGCAGAAATGGGCCCCCACGACCCACAGATACCAGAATTCTCAGACACGAATTATGAAGCAGTCATGCTTAGATGTAAAGAATAAAAGACAAGACGATCTTGGAAATGTCTGCAGGGAATAGGAAACCGTAAAAAGTGGCACAGCAAATTCTAAGCAGAACATAAGTAACTTTTGAGAAATGAACACATGTAACTGAAAACTTGTAAAACTTAGTGGGTCAGAAGAAGTCTTAGAGCATGTAGCACAGAGATTCGGTAACAGAAGATAAGTTAGGGAAGTTAAGTGTGGAGGACAGACTGTATAGTTTAGCATATATACAACTGGGGTTCCCGAAGAACGGGAGAGAGAGAGAGGGGCAGAGGCAGTATTGGAAGAGAATTTTCTAGAACTGATGAAAGATTATGGTCCACAGATTCAAAAATTCCAACAAATCCGAAGTAGAGTAAATAAAAAGAAGACACATCATGGTGAAAAAACAAAACAGAGATTTTTTTTTTTTTTTTTTTTTTTTTTTTTTTTTTTTTTTTGAGAGAGAATGTGAGCAGGGGAGAGGGCGAGGGTGAGAGAGAATCTTAGGCAGGCTCCACACTCAGCACGAGGCCCAACACGGAGTTCGAGCCCACGACTCTGGGATCATGACTTGAGCCAAAATCAAGAGTTGGACACTCAACCGACTGAGCCACCCCGGTGTCACACCTGGAAAGAGACCTTGAAATCAGCCAGAGAAGAAAGATTAACTTCGGAAGAATGACGACTATCAGCCAGCTTCTCTGCAGTGATAAACGGAAAATAGAACATACAGGAATAACCCTTGCAGAGTGATAAAGGAAAGCAACTAGCCCTAGCATGAATAGCTTCCAAAAATGCAGTTGAAATAAAGACTTTGAGCAATGTGAAAACAGAGTTTGCAACTAGCAGATCCTTACAAGAAAATGCTAAAGGGGGTGCTTCAAGCAGAGGGAAGGTGAATCCCAAGTGGAAGGCTTGCAACGCCAAGAAATGAGCAGCAAGAAAATGGTGAATATGGGGGTAAATCTAAGCACACATTGACTGTATAAAACAGTAATAATAATGCCTGGTCTGATGAGATATTACCGCGGGAGGACCGCAGCCCGAGAGTCCCGCCCAGACAACTCCTTGGTCACCTTGCAGGGCAAAAGGGGGTGGGCGTAAAACTGAGAGTCCTGTCCCCCCGCCAGGAGCCCTATCTGAGGCAAAGAACTGAGAAAGGACTCCACTGCGACACCAGATGAACTCGAACAAGACACTTGAGGAGCAGGGAGGATAAAGTGGAGGGAAGTGGTGGGCAGGGAACCTGCCGAGCGCGGGGTCCCGCCTACTGCTGCCCTCCATCTGCGCCTGCGTGTGCATGAACGCCGGGTAGCGTAGCTTCGCCTGTGGTTCCGTAACGTGAGAAATGTAGGTGAGATCTAGATCTATGTAGGTATGCTGTTCAGGCCCAAAAGGGAACACTCAGACTGGAGTATATAATACTCTTCTAACGCAAGGGACGTACCAAAAGAAAAATTTGAATAATGGCTCAGGATTTAAATTCTCGACTGTCTTAGTGAACCTAGGCATCTTCAGGGTTTGTGGGGAGGAGGTGGGGGTAAGAGCGTTCTCAGGACCTTATCTAGCAGACATGGGAGGGGGCGGGCAGTGAAAGTATTCTGAAGCCGTCGTCGGTGGGAAAGGTGCAGACTAGAACATGCGCTCCCTGGGAGATGGTCTGTTCTGGAGGGGATCGGGATCTTGCTTTCAAATAGAGCAAAGAAATCAATGTTAGCCTTTGAGGTCAGTGGAAAGGAAGGCAGCCAGTAATAAACGGAAAGATTTAACAAGCCTTCCAAATTCACAAGAGGAAATGTGAAATTTACAGCCGCCTGGTCAGACTGGCTGACACGAGGAAGAGGAAGCCGCAGTGTGGAGCGAGTCGTAAACTCGCTAGAAGGGCTAGAAGCAAGCGCGTGTGAACGGACCGTTTCTCCCGGTGAAAGGCCTTCTGGACTGGGTTACAGAAGTGCGACCGTGTGACGTTTATAAGACAAAGTGATGTAAGCTTAATAAGTGAACAAGGGTGGCAAGTAAATGCAGACTAAGAAAACCCCCAATATGAACATTGGATAGATGGAGTTTAACATGTTACTTTATACACGCGCCGTTTTTCTATAAAAAGCATACATTGGATTACTGTTATTGTTGCGTAGTTTTGTGGTTCCCAAGACAACTCCCAAAACATACACCCATATCGGCACCGACTCCCATTCCCTCACCTCCAGTAGTTCATATTAAATGGTAGGAGAACAAGTCAGCCAGTGTGAAAGGGAGTGTTCCTTTAAGTACAGAATCCCAAGTTGGAAATGATGGATCACCTCTCGCTGGTGGATCCTAGATCACGTCCTCTCAACCTACTTGGGAAAGCATTCATACAAGGAAAAAAAAAAAACTTTCCCAGCTAACTTTGAAGATACTTACACGATAACTCTTCGGGCTTCAAAGCTGGCTATCCTTTTTAGCAAGGAGCTCGGAAGCTTCTACTTTCTAGAGAAACTTGGGGGTAGATGATGTACCCTGCCTTGTATTCTTTTCTTCCAGCCACTGGGAGTCCTTAAGCTTTTATGTTTGTATGAGGTCTCTTCGAAAGGGCATAGATGCATGTTGGGAATGTGTGTTTGCTGTTCTCCACAAGGAAGTACATTGGCACAGCTGTGGGCTGGAAAGAGCATCCTGGTGGAAGGTATAGGAGACCTCAGTCCTTTCTCTTCTTAATATAATCAAGTTATCATGAAGCTTGAAAATGCTGGAGTAGCTGATGCACACAGTCGCCGCCCTCTCGCCCACATACTTGGTCACTGTGTCCTCTGAAGCCTTTGCTGAAACCAGGCTTAGGTGCACATCTCTAAGCACAAAGGCTTTGAGGTAGTCATTGTAGAGGTACGTGACCTGGGAAATCAGGAGTGGACGGCCAGTCGTCAGAGACCACAGGTGAAAGCTAATCTTCCTTCAAGGAGAGCCCCATACCTTCACGTAACAACAGGATACCGAGGTGGCTGAGTGCCTGGTGACAGAGCAGGGCATCTAGACCTAGAGGGAAGGTGACTGCCCCAAGTCCCGTAGCTGGGGGGCAGTGATGCCGAGGCTTGAGCCAGACCTAGACCCGAAAGCCAACACCATAGTGGGATCTCTGGTATTCAGAGGGCAGTCGGCTACTTTGCGGATTAGCCAGAGTTCAAGGTTTCAGGGTGGATGGAGAGCTGCTTGCTTCCTCGGTGGGACTTGGCAGCCAAGCCCCTGCTGACTAACATCTGAGAAGTTGGGGTGTGGCGTCTCTCAGCACTGGTTGCGCGTCAGAGTCCCTTGAAGAGCTTCCTTAGAGAGTGTCTTTCACGTGGTGTTGGAAGAGGCCTGCCCGTTGCTATTATTTGGCAAGATTGCAGGTAATTCTAATAGGCAGCCGGGGCTCAAGAACCCCTGGGTGGGGCCCAGCAGGGCGGGTGTGACGGGCTCTGGAAAAGTGAGGTTGGGTCAGCTCAGGGGTCTGCAGGGTTTGTGGCCCAGGCGCTGGGGTCGGGCGGGGCGGGGAGAGGAGGCCAGCTGCTGCTAGAGCAGTAGGGATGACGGCCTGTTCTCCAAGCACCCCCTGACCCGGTGCCCTCCTGCACCCTCCATGCCCTGTGGAATCCTTGCGACACACGTGGAAATTGGAGAAGGGCAGGAAAGACGGGATGTTTAGAGCAGGGGTTAGTGGGGGGGGGGGAGGTGCAGACAGCAGGGGCAGGTTGCTGTACGTTTGGTCCCACGTGCCCATTTTGTAACTTTGACGCCTGCCTTGGAAGTTTGGACATTTACGTTCACACCCAGTGAAAAGTCTCATTGCATCCCTGGGAGGCCATTTATAAATACACGTGTCTCCATGTCCCAGGATCTCACGTGCAGAGCAGGTGAGGCCAGCCAGGCCCCTGGACAGCTCAGGGCCCCACCCCGTGTCTGCTGGCGGTGGCACAGGCCCTGTGCCCCCAGTCAGCACCAGGTACCTGGGCAGGTGGACGGCATTCTCGGGTGTTCCGTGGAGTCAGGGCTGACCGAGGAATGCACGGCAGGCCCAGCACACTCCTCTCCTGGTGGTCGAGTGCTGTAGGTGGGGCACCGCTCTCACGCTTCTGCGGTGGGAGGGGCTGTGTTCTGGCCTGTGGGATAGGGACCAGGGTGCCCACAGTCAGCGTGGCTTGCTCCTCCCTCCCCTCCCCTCCCGGGGATGGCGATCACCGTGCTCTGTGGTCGTGCAGCGGTTTGCGGTTAGAGTGCTCTCTCCCTCCGCCTCACTTGGTCCTCACGGTCACCTGCAGCGGGTAGGAGCAGGATAGGCTTGTTGTACAAGAGCAGAGCGGGGCCGGGTGCCTCGTTTAGGGTCATACAGCTTATAAGGCATGAACCCGGGGCTGGATTGATTAGGTTGCATGACGCTCAGACAAGACCCTGATCACTGTTTAAACAGAGGGCTATTGGTCTTCTATGCACCTTCACTGGGGCAGAGGCAGGAGCTCCATGAGAGGCCCATGTCCCAGGTTGGTCTGGCTTTGGCTTGGAGGTGGTGGCCTGCACAGGTCCGGCCCTGCCTCTTCGGCCTCAGCCTTGTCCTCGGCCAGCAGAGTGTCATCTATGCATCGAGCAGGTGAAAGCAAGAGCTGGTCACAGAAACAGGGGTGAGTAATGTTCCCCGATGTTTCTTCCGCCCGAATGGAACTAGGTGACAGGACACAGTGACCTCTAAGATGTCTTCACGGAATACATAACTTGGTGGCGGAATGGGTGCGTGCTCCTCACGGCCGCGTGAGTAGCTTTGTGGTGAGGTGTTTCCATCATGTGAAGGTTATTGCACGAGGTAGAGATTGTCCACGGCAGTAAGGCTACCGGGCAAAGCCAGCACCTGTGCTGTGGAGGGCCATCCTTCAGTGGCTTGACTGAGCCATGGTTAGAGGTGCATGTAGGAACACGTTGCCGGGTGGGGGTTACCTTTGTGAGATGCAGGTGCCCAGAGAAGTGCAAGTGTGTGTTTGCTGACTGTGGGCTTGAGCGACTTTAAAGAGGACAGCATACTGTGCTTGACTAAGTGAATGTACTCTAGAAGTTAATATAAATTAGGACTTCAGTTAAATGAATTTCTTCCTTCTGCATATTCTAGCCTCTGATAGTGCCGTGCAGATAACCAAAATCCTGTTTGCTCAAACAAAGCATTTTTAAGCCCGGTCTTCTTCTTCTTTTTTTTAAAGTGTATGTATTTATTTTGAGAGAGAGAGAGAGAGAGTGAGCACATGAGCAGGGGAGGGGCAGAGAGAGAGAGGGAGAGAGAGAATCCCAAGCAGGCTCCATGCTGTCAGGGCAGAGCCCGATGCAGGGCTTAATCTCATAAATCGTGGGACCATGACCTAAGCCGAAACCAAGAGTCAGAGGCTCAACTGATTGAGCCATTCAGGTGCCCAAGCCCTGTCTTCTTAAAAGCGAATTTGGTACCTGGGGTGCCTGGGTAGCTCACCTCTGACTCTTAATTGCAGCTCAGGTCACAGGCTCACATGGAGCCTGGTTGGGATTCTCCCTCCCTCTCTCTCTGCCCCTCGCACACACCCTCTGTCTCTCTCTCTCTCTCTCTCTCTCTCTCTCTCTCAAAAAACTTATTTTTTTAAAAAAGCTAATTTGGTACTCAGATTTTCACCTCTCAGTTCCTGTTCGTCATTAAAGATGACGTGTCTTTTTAGGTTTCAGTTACCCACGTGAGAAGTCTGTGAAAAGAATTTTTCCTGATAGTCAATAATAACTTAAAGATGCACATTTGTTTATCCACGAAATCCCCCTTCTCTTTGTAGAGGTATGTGGAAAACCCCAGCCTCATGGCCTGTTACAACGAACTGCTCCAGCTGGAGTTCGGAGAGGTGCGGTCCCAGCTGAAACTCAGGTAACTCTGCCCCTTCTGGAACGCCCACCGCACCACTCAGGGCAGCGTTGCAAGTGAGGTCTTCGGCTGTGGGCAGCTGCCTTTCGGCCCTAACTGACCTCCTGCTGAAATGGGATGGGGTGGTGGCCTGGCAACTCTCTTTATATTGACTCTTGGAGTCTGCCTGGATGTCTAATGAGCGGTCACATTAGCGATGGGAGACACGTGTAAAGCCAGGGCTCCAAAAGAATAGCAAATGAAAAAGCAGTCTACAAAGGGATATACTGAATTATCTATCTACTTTTTTAAGGAAGAAAAAAAAACTTGTAATATATACACACCCCCGACCTACTAATATTGGTTATCTCTGGTAGGTGACATGTTTTCTTTTCCACAAATAGACATTTGGAATTTGCTCTTGATAAACAGTTTTTGGTTTTTAAGTGAAAAGAGTAGAAACCTAGTTCTTTGTACAATAGGAAAAGCAAAAAAAATAGTAAAATTATACAAGGTTGGCAAGAAAAAAAAGTTAGCAGCTCTTTGTCAAACTAGGTTTCTTCCTTGGGTGGTCTACTGTTCTTTAATATTCCCGGGACCAAAGAGAGAGCATGAGATCACCCTGTTTGGATATGCGTAAGGCAGAGATAAGGGGTCAGGGCTTGGAGTACAGAGATCAGTAGGGCCAGCACCGGGGGCTCCACACGCAGGCAAGGAAAATACTTCATAGATGAAATGAAGTCAGGTAGCAGAGAAGTTCTGGTGAGCAGACATGTTTGAGGCTAGTGAAGTGTACAAAGGAGAGGCTTATCGCCAGGTTTTGCCGGGAAACGTGAGGTGGATGGCCAGGTTTAGGCCTGTCCGTCCCTCTCTCGCGGACACAGACGGGCCACAGCCTTCCTGCAGTGAACTAGGCTACTGGCCTCTCAGAGAGGAAAGTGGAATTTTGGAGCAGTAGGTGGTGATAGAGCTTAGTTTCTCCAACCAGAGTGCAGAAACCGACGCCCAGGGAGATGAACTGACTTAGATCCGAGATCTCACAGGCGCAAACGGCGCAGATAATCCTTGAGGTTGTGATCAGTGTTTTCAAAACTGCGATCGTTGTCTGTCCTCCATTCCTAAGTCTAACTGTGACCTCTGACCTTTTCTTCGTGAATACCTTAGCTTAGTGAACCCAGCCATCGTCTCCCCTGTGGTCCTAGACGGAAACCACCATGTCTGTTTCACAAGTCCCCAACTCCGGTCACTCACCAAGTCCTAGTGATTTTGCTTCCTGAGCATCTGTGGAATAGCCTACTCATCTTCCTCTTTAGGCCACTCTCTTCTCTTACCTGGATCATTGAACCGTCAGTCTCCCTACACCTTTCTTGGCTCCTCCTTGTCCGTTCTCCACGCCACAGCCACACCTAACCCTGCGTGTGCTTCGGCTCTGCACCTCCCCACTGCCTTCAAGATAAAGTCCAAACTCTAAGATATGGCTGCACAGCTCTCTGTGGCACATCCACTGCTTACCTCTCTGTCCCCGCGTGTCATCATGGCCTGCTTTGTTCTCTGCACCAGCCGACAGCCAAAGGGAGAAGTCCATTATCAAGGGCAGTATAAAAATATGAAGGGGAGTGTAGAGATGTGGGGCTAGAGAGCTAGGAGAAATAGAGACTCGTTCTGCCGGATGTTCAAATGCACTAACAAGCTGTAACAGAGCCTTTGTGTTACTGCTGGATCATTAAACTGGAATGTAAAGTGTAGAAATAGACTTGAATATATTGAAGAATTTAGCATATGATCAACATGGCAATTTAAGCCAACATGGAAAAGGGCAGACTTTTTAGTGAACAGAATTGTGACAACTTGTTAACGGTCTGGAAAGAAAATTAAGTTATATCTTGATCTCACACCCAACCCCAAAATAAATCCCAGTGACTTAAAGACTTGATGTTAAAAGTAGGGCCACATAAGTACTAAAATATAAGCTAACATATGTAATTGGATGATGAAGTTTTTTTTTAATTCAGCATGGCGTAAAAGCCAGATTGGGTAAAGGAGGAGAGTCAGATTAAACAACATAAAAGTGTTAAGCTGGTCTACAATTAAAAAAAATTTTTTTTTAATGTTCCATTTATTTTTGAGAGAGAGAGAGAGACAGAGTACAAGCTGGGGAGGGGCAGAGAGAGAGGGAGACACACAATCCAAAGCAGGCTCCAGGCTCTGAGCTGTCAGCACAGAGCCCAATGCAGGGCTCGAACTCGTGAACCACAAGATCGTGACCTGAGCCAAAGTCGGACACTCAACTGACTGAGCCACCCAGGCACCCCAGCTTGTCCACAGTTTTTTTAAAAACCTTAAATAATGTTACATTTTTAGATAAATAACATTCTGGGGAGGATATATCTGTAACACATAGTGTGGGCAGACAGACGTTTGGCTTTACTAGTAATCACATAAATGAAAATGAGAATGATCTGTTATATTTTATTTACCAAATCTGCAAAAATTGGAAAAAGAATGTTAAAACCGAGTAGGGCTTCTCACAGATCTGTTTCCTCCAAACTTGTTATATCAGAGGTGAGAACTTATTTCTCATTAAAACAAATTTTTTTAATAACAAATTTATTGGTGTATAATTCACAACACCACTTGATTTTTATATTTCAAAACACAAAAGCTAATTTTTATTGGCTAAGCTGCTTCGTCTTGTTTAGTGATATTTTATTAATACCAGGAACGACGTCAAAGCATTGCTCTTGTTAATTTCCTTAATGTTATCTTTGCACTTTATGAACAAGTAGGCGGTTGCTTTCATTTTTTCATCATCTTCTGAGGCATATAAGAGAACTAAATTGAGAGCAACCTAAAGGTGCAATCATGGGGGCATTTGTTGAATAAATTATGGGATAACTTTAAACAGAATAGTGCAGTTTGTTTTCAGCTAAAGAAGTCCCTTTAACATTTCTTGTAAGGCTGATTTAGTGGTGATGGACTTCTTTAGCTTTTTGCTTATCTGGAAAACTCTTTGTGTCTCCAGCTATTCTGAATGATAGCCTTGCCGGGTAGAGTATTTTCAGGTGCAGGTTTTTCCCTTTTAGCAGTTTGAATATGTCTGGCCTGCAAAGTTTCTGCAAAAAATCTGCTGACCTTTAAGCTGAAAAGAAATGGCACTAATTAACAAGAAAACACACGAAAGTAAAAATGTTACTGGAAAAGGTAAATATACAGTAAAAGTAGCAGATTGATCCCTTCTAAAGCTAGTATGAAGGTCAAAAGACAAAAGTAGTAAAATTAAGTTACAATAATTAAGGGATATATAAAATAAAACAGTGTAAAACGTGACATCAAAAACAAAATGGAGGGGTTAGTAAAAATGTATTTTTGGAATATGTTCAAATTTAAGTTGCTGTCAACTTAGAATAGCTGTTAAATACATAGGACAATATATGTGAATCCTCATAGTAACCACAAAGCAAATCGTAGAGCAGATACACAAAAGAAACTGAGAAAGAAATCTAAGCATAACATAAAGTTCTCAAACCAGAAAGAAAGAGAAAGAGAAGAAAGGAACAGAGAGGAACTGCAAAAACATCCAGAAAACAGTTAACAAAATGGCAGTAGGTACATACCTATCGGTAATTACTTTGAATGTAAATAGACTAAATTCTCTGATCAAAAGACATTGTGCTTGAATTAAAAATTAATTGAAGGGTGTCTGGGTGGCTCAGTTGGTTAAACATCCGACTCTTAGTTTCAGCTCGGGTCACGATCTGTGGTTTGTGAGTTTGAGCCCCACATCGGGCTCTGGGCTGACAGTGCATAGTCTGCTTGGGATTCTCTCTCTGCCCCCCCCCCCCCGCCCCCCCGACTCGTGTGTGCTTGTTCTCTCTCTCTCTCTCTCTCTCTCAAACTTAAAAAAAATTTTAATAAAATAAAAATAAAAAACATTAAAAATTTTTAAAAAGATTCATCTGTGTGCCTGCCTACGAGAGACTCACGTCAGAAGTAAGGACACACACAGAATGAAAGGGGAGAGATGGAAAAAGATACAAGCTGGAAACAAAAAGCAGTTGTAGCTACACTCATATGAGACAAAATAGGCTTTAAAATAAAGCCTGTAATGAAAGAAAAAGAAGGGCATTACCTAATGATAAAGAGGTCAACCAAGCAAGAAGATAAAACACTTACAGATATATGTGCATCCAACATAGAAGCACCAAAGTATATAAAGTGAATATTAACAGATGTAAAGGGAGAAATTGACAATATAATTATAGTAGGGGGCTTTAACACCCCACTTAAATCAGTGGATAGATCATTCACACAGAGAACGCAATAAAGAAATGTTGGCTTTGAACAATACTTTAGACCGGATGAAGTTAATAGATACACACAGAACGTTTGATCCAAAAAACAGGCAAGATACACATTCTTCTCAAGTGCACATGCAGCATTCTCCAGGATAGAGCATGTTAGGCCACAAAAGAAGTCTCAATACTTTCAACAGGATTGAAATCATAGCAAGCGTCTTTTCCAACTACATACGGTGGTATGAAACCAGAAATCAATTACAAGAGGAAAACTGGAAAAACCACAAAAATGTAGAGAATAAAACAACATGTTACTGAACAGCCAATGGGCCATCAGAAATCAAAGGAGGAATTTTTAAATTTCTCAGGAACAAATGAAAAAAATACAACATACCAAAATCTGTGGGATGCACAAAAGTGGTTCTAAGAGGAAAGTTCATAACAATACAAGCCTACCTCAAGAAACAAGAAAAATCTCAAACAATAACCTTCCATCTAAAGGAACTAGAAGAAGAACAAACAAAGCTCAACGTTAGTAGAAGGAAGGAAATAATAATCAGGGCAGAATAAATAAATAGAGATTTTAAAAACTCAGTGAAACTAATAGCTGGTTCACTGAAAAGATAAAACTGGCAAACATTTAGCTAGACTCACCAAGAAAGAGAGGGCTCAAATAAATAAAATCAGAGATGAAAGGAGAACTTACAACAGACACCACAGAAACACAAACAATTATAAGAGACAACTGTGTATAGTTATATGTCAATAAATTGGAAGAAATTGATAAATTCCTAGAAGCATTAAATCTTTCAAGACTGAATCATGAAGACAGAGAAAATCTAAATAAACCAATTACTAGCAAGGAGATTGAATCAGTAATAAAAAGCTTCCCAACAACAAAAGTCCAGGGCCAGATGGCTTCACTGGTGAAATCAACCACAAGTTCAAAGAACAATTAACACCAGTCCTTCTCAAACTCTTCCAAAAACAAACAAACAAACAAACAAACAAAACAGAAGAGGAGGGAACTTTTCCAGACCCAATTTATGAGGCCAGCATTACCAAAACCAGACAAGGATGCCACAAAATAGTAAAATGACAGGCCAGTATTCCTGATGAACATAGATGCAAAAATCTTCAACAAAATATTAGCAAACTGAATTCAATACATTAATAGGATCATTGGCATTTGTTCTGGGGATATAAGGATGGTTCAACAGCTGGAAATCAACCAACATGGTATACCACATTAACCAAATGAAAGCTACAAATCCTATGATCATCTCAATAGATGTAGAAAAAGCATCTGACAAAGTAAAACTCTCCACAAAGTGGGTATAGGGAAACGTACTTTAGTGTAAGAAAGAAAACAGATGACAAACTCACAGATAACGCCATACTCAGTAGTGAAAAGCTGAAAGCTTTTCTACTAAGATCAGGAGCAGGATGAGAACACCCCACCCCCTCTTTTATTTAATATAGTATTAGAAGTTCTAGCCAGGGCATTTAGGCAGAAAAAGAAATAAAAGGCATCTGAATTGGAAGGGAAAAGGTAAAACTGTCACCATTTGCACAGAAAATGATACTATATGTAGAAAATCCTAAAAATGCCACCAAAGAGCAATTAGAACTAACAAGTGCTTCAGTAAAGTTATAGGATGCAAAATTAATATACAAAAATCCATTGCATTTCTATACACTAACAAAGAACTATCAGAAAGAAAAATAGTCCCATTTATAATTATATCAGAAAGACTAAAATACGTAGGGATAAATTTGACCAAGGAGATGAAAAACCTGTGCACTGCAAACTATTAAGACATTGATAAAAGAAATTGGAGATGACACAAATAAATGGAAAAATATACCATGCTCATGGGTTGGAATAATTAATATTGTTAAAAAGCCCATACTACCCAGAGCAGTCTGCAAATTCAGGATAGTCCCTATCAGAATTCCGATGGCATTTTTCACAGAACTAGACCAAATAATCCTAAAAGCTTATGTGAAAGCTCAAAAGACTGAATGGCCAAAGCAATCTTGAGAAAGAAAGCTAGAGTTATCATGCTTCCTGATTTCAAATGATACTGCATATCTACAGTAATCAAAACAGTATGGTACTGGAATGAAACCAGACACAAGGTCTGTGGAATAGAATAGAGATCCCAGAAATAAACCCATGTTCATCTGGTCAGTTCATCAACAAAAGAGGCTAGAATATACAGTAGGGAAAGGAAAGTTTTTAAAACAGTGGTAGGAAAACTGGACAGCTAAATGCACAAGAATGAAACTGGGCCACTGTCTTAACCATATGCAAAAATTAACTCGAAATGCATTAAAGACTTGAATGTGAGACCTGAAACCGTAAAATTCATAGAAGAAAACATAGGTAGCAACCTCCTTGACATTGGTTTCAGTGAGTTTTTTTTTCTTTTTCTTCTTTTTCTTTTTTTTGGGGGGGAGGGGGCCCTCAAACTCCAAAGGCAAGGGCAAAAAAAAGCAAAAATAAACAAATGAGACTACATCAAACTTAAAAAGCTTCTGCACAGAGAAGGAAACCATCAACAAAGTGAAAAGTCAACCTACTGAATGGGAGATATTTTCTAATCATATATCCAATAAGAGTTAATATCCAAAATGTATAAAGAATTCATACTAACTAACTTAAAAAAAAACTGATTAAGAATTGGTCAGAGGATCATAAGAGACATTTTGTTCAAAGTAAACAGACGGCCAATAGGCACATGAGAAGGTGGTCAAGATCACTAACCCTCAATGAAATGCAAAACCATAATGAAATGTCACCTCACACCTGTCAAAATGGCTTGTTATCAGTGTGAGGTGAGAGACTAGTAAAGAATGGATTTAAACTTAGGTGACCATCAGCTTAATATAGAGTGCTATATGTATAAGATGTTATATGTAAACCCATTGGTAACCACAAACAAAAAACCAGTACAAATCAAAAATAGATACGCAAAAAATAAAGAGAAAGGAATCAAAGTATATCACTAAAGAAAGCAAACTGTGAAAGACGAGAGAGAAGAAAGGAGCAGAGAGCTTCAAAAACAACCTTGAAACAAGTAACAAAATGGCAATAAATCCATAATTATTTTGAATGTAAATGGACTAAATGCTCCAATGAAAAGACAGGGTGACAGAATGGATAAAAAAGCAAGACCCATCCATATACTGCACACAAGAGACTCTGTTCATACCTAAAGACACCTGCAGATTGAAAGCAAAGGAATAGAAAAGCATTTACCATAAGAGACTCTTAAAAACTGAGAATAAACTGAGGGTTGATGGGGGGTGGGAGGGAGGGGAGGATGGGTGATGGGCATTGAGGAGGGCACCTGTTGGGATGAGCACGGGGTGTTGTATGGAAACCAATTTGACAATAAATTTCATATTAAAAAAATTTTTTAATAAACTTTAAATAAATAATTAAAAATTAAAAAAACATTTATCATGCACTAGAAGTGAAAAGAAAGCCAGTGGCAATACTTACATTGGACGAAATAGACTTTAAAACAGAGATTGTAACAAGAACACAGAAGAAGACATAAAGGGGAAAATCCAACAAGAAGAAAGAATGATTGTAAATATTTATGCACCCAACATAGGAGCACCCAAATACATAAAGCAGTTAATAACAAACATAAAGGAAGTAGTTGATAGTATTACAGTAATGGTAGGGGCCTTTACTACCCCACTCACATTAATGGACAACTCATCTAAACAAAATCAACAAGGAAACAAACTTTGAATGAGACACTGGACCAGATGAATTTAATAGAGATACTCAGAACATGCCCTCCTAAAACAGCAGAATACACATGCTCTTTCAATATGTAACATATTCAGCCTAGAATAGATCACATATTCGGCCACAAATCAAGTGTCAACAAATTCAAAAAGATGAAAGTCATACCATGCATCTTTTTCCCGCCACAGCACTATGAAACTGGAAATTAACCATAAGAGAAAATCTGGAAGAATACAAATACATGGACGTTCAATAACATGCTATTCATACAATGAATGGGTCAACTAAGCAATCAAAGAGGAAATTAAAAAATGCATGGAGACAAATGAAAATGAAAACACAATGGTCCAAAATCTTTGGGTTCTAAAAGGGAAGTCTATAGCAATACAGGCTTGCCTCAAGAAGCAAGAAAAATCTCAAATTAACCTAACCTTACACGTGAAGGGGCTACGAAAAGAAAAAGAACAAACAAAACCCCAAAACAGCAGAAGGAAGGAAATAATAAAGATTAGAGCAGAAATAAACAAAATAGAAACTTAAAAAAAGAAAAAAAAAAAAAAAACTAGGAGAGCAGATCAATGAAACCAGAAGCTGGTTCTTTGAAAAGATCAACAAAATCAATAAACATTTAGCCTGACTTATCAAAAAAAACCAAAAAACAAAAAAAACCCAAAACAAAACACAGAGGACTCAAACAAAATCAGAAATGAAAGAAGAGAAAGAAAAAAAAATGAAGAGGGCATCTGGGTGCCTCAGTTGGTTAGGTGGCTGACTCTTGATTTCAGCTCAAGTCATGATCTCACCATTTGCAAGATTGAGCCACATGTGAGGCTCTGCACTGACAGCATGGCACTTGCTTGGGATTCTCTCTTTGCCCCTCTCTCTGCCTCTGCCCTGCTCATGCATTCTCTCTCTAAATAAATAAATAAATAAATATATATATTTTTTTCTTTTTAAGTGAAGAAAGAGGAGGGGCGCCTGGGTGCTCAGTTAGTTAAGCGTCTGACTTAGGCTCAGGTCAGGATCTCGCAGTTTGTATGATTCAAGCCCTGCATCCGGCTCCATGCTGACAGCCCAGAGCCTGGAGCCTGCTTTGGATTCTGTGTGCCTCTCTCTCTCTCTGCCCTTCCCCCCCAAAGATAAATAAACATTTAAAAAAATTGAAGAGGAGAGGGGTGCCTGGGTGGTTTGGTCAGTTAAGCGTCCAACTTTGGCTCAGGTCATGATCTTGTGGATCATGAGTTCCAGCCCCATGTCGGGCTCTGTGCTGACAGCTCAGAGCCTAGAGCCTGCTTTAGATTCTGTGTCTCCCTCTGTCTCTGCCCCTCCCCTGTTCATGCTTTGCGTGTGTGTGTGTGTGTGTGTGTGTGTGTGTCTCTCTCTGTCTCTCTCTCTCTCTCTCAAAAATAAATAAAAACTTAAAAATTTTTTATTTTAAAATGAAGAGGAGAAATAACAACACAAATACAAAGCATTATAAGAGAGTATGAAATATCATATGCCAACAAATTGGGACAACCTAGAAGAGATAGACAAATTATTAGACACATGTAGCCTCCCAGAACTGGACCAGGAGAATTAGAAAATTTGAATAGACAGATTAGCAATAACATTGAATCACTAGTCAAAAAACCCCCAACAAACAGAAAATCTAGGACCAAACGGCTTCACAGGTAAATTCTATGAAAATGGTGAATGCCTATTCTTTTCAAACTATTCCAAATAATAGAAGAGAAAGGAAAGCTTCCAGATTCATTCTCTGAGCCCAGCGTTACCCTGATGCCAAAACTAGATAAAGACACCACAAAAAAAAAAAAAAAAACAAACAATTAAGACAATACCTCGGTGAACATAGATGTAAAAACTCTAAACAATATGTTAGCAAACAAAATCCAACAATACATTAAAAAAAATCGTTTACCACGACCAAGTGGGATTTATCTTGAGTTGCAAGGGTGGTTCAGTCTTCACAAATGCATCAATCTGATACATCATCACATCAGCAAGGGAAGGGATAAAAACCATGTGGTCATTTCGGTAGATGCAGAAAAAGCATTTGCCAACATCCATTTGTGATAAAAAAAAAACCTCCACAAATTATGTTTAGAGGGAACATACGTCAACATAATAAAGGCCATATGTGAAGAAGCACAGCTAACTTCATACTCAATAGTGAAGGACTGAGAGCTTTTCTCCTAAGATCAGGAACAAGACAAGGATGTCTGCTCTTAATCACTTTTATTACTGGAAGCCCTAGCCATAGCAGTCAGACAACAAAAAGAAATAAAGGCATCCACATTGGTAAGAAGGAAGTAGGACTTTCAACTACTTGCAGATGACATGATACTATATATAGAAAACCCTTGAGACTCTACCAAAAAACTACTAGAACTAATAAATGAATTCCGTAACGTCACAGGATACAAAATCAACATAAAAAAAATTCGTTGCATTTCTATACACTAATAATGAAGTAGTCAAAAGAGAAATTAAGAAACCAATTGCATTTATCATTGCACCAAAAAGAATTAAATACCTAGGAACAAACTTAACCAAGGGGTGATAGACCTATATCGAATTTTAAAACATGGATGAAAGAAATTGAAGATGACACAAATGGAAAGATATTCCATGCTCACAGATTGGAAGATCATATAGATCATATATTGTTAAAATATTCATACCATCCAAAGCTGTCTACAGATTTAATGCCATCCCTATCAAAATGCCAACAGCATTTTCATAGAAGATCTAGAACAAACAATCTTAAAATTTGTATGGAATCACAAAAGACCCCAAAAAGCCAAAGCAGTCTTGAAAAAGAATAAAACCGGAGTTATCACAATCCCGGATAACAAGATATGCTACGGAACTGTAGTAAGCAAAACAGTGTGGGTACTCGCACAAAAATAGACCTATAGATCAGTGCAACAGAATATAGAGCCCAGAAAGAAACCTATCCTTATATGGTCAGCTAATCTACCACAAAGGGGGCAAGAATACACACTGATGAAAAGACCTCAACACCAAAAGAAAAACACATACTTAAAAAATGGGCAGAAGACACGAACAGACATTTCTCCCAAGAAGACCTACAGGGGTGCCTGGGTGGCTCAGTCGGTTGGGTGTCCAACTTCAGCTCAGGTCATAATCCTGCAGTTCATGAGTTAAAGCCCCACGTCGGGCTCTATGCTGTCAGCTCAGAGCCTGGAGCCTGCTTTGGATTCTGTGTCTCCCTCTCTCTTTGCCCCTCCCCTGTGCTTACTTTCAAAAATAATCATTAAAAAAAATTTTTTTTAAACAAAGAAGATCTACAGATGGCCAACAGACACCTGAAAAGATGTGCAACATCACTCATCAGCTGGGAAATGCAAATCAAAACCACAATGCGGTATCACCGCACACCTGTCAGAATGGCTAAAATAAAAAACAGGAAACAACAAGCGTTGGCGAGGACGTGGAAAAAAAGGAACCCTCGTGCACTGTTGCTGGGAACGCAAACTGGTGTAGCCACTCTGGAAAACAGTATGGAGGTTCCTCAGAAAATTGAAAATAGAATTACCCTATGACCCAATAATTCCACTACTGAGTATTGACCCAAAGAGTACAAAAATACTAATTAGAAAAGAAATCTACACTTCAGTGTTTCCTGCAGCATAATTTACAGTAGCCAAATCATGGAAGCCACCCCAGTGTCCATCGATAGGTAAATGGATAAAGATGTGGTAGCTGATGAGGCAGCTACATCGTACGAATTTTGTGTGGTGAGAGATGATAACTAGACTTGCCCTGGTGATCAGTTTGCAATGGATACAAAGGTCGAATCACTGTGTTTTACATGCGAAGCTAGCAGAATATTATATGTAAATTATACTTTAGTTTGAAAAGACTGAATTATTTCCTGGTAGCTCTATAAAGATTGTATTGTGATATGAATAGGCAATCAAAGATTATGTTGCCAAATCTATAGGGAAGATGTCCTACAGACATGGATCAGGTGGTTTGTTAATAAAAATACAGCTAACCCTTGAACAACATGGGTTTGAACGGCACGGGTTCACTTATGTAGAGATTCTTTTTTCAAGAAACACAGTACTAGAAATGTATCTTCTCTTCCTTACGAGCTTTTTATTTTTATTTTTTAAGTTGATTCTGAGAGAGAGAATAAGAATCCCAAGCAGGCTCCGCACTGCCAGTATGGAGCCCAGTGCAGGGCTCAAACTAACGGACTGCGAGATCATGACCTGAGCTGAAATCTAGAGTCAGATGCTTAGCTGACTGAGCCACCCAGGCTCCCTTTTTTAATGATTTTTTAACAGCATTTTCTTTTCTCTAGCTTACCTTATTGTGAGGACACAGTGGATAATATATATAACATATAAAATCTGTGTTAATTGACTGGTTGTATTATCTGTAAGGCTTGTGGTCTACAGTAGGCTGTTAGTACTTAAGTTTCTGGGGAGTCAAAAGTTACATGCGGATTTTTGACTCTGCGGGGTCAGTGCCCCTAACCCCTGCCTGGTGCACGGGTTAACGGCATGGTTATTTTCCTGGACATTGTGACGATTTTCCTGTTTGTCATCTTTTTAAGTTTGTAAGTTGCTGTTATTTCTTCATTCCAAATACATACTCTTTTTTACATAAAAAAGGTAAAATAAAATAATAGCTACAAATGGTTGACTGCCCCCTTTCTGCCAGGCTCCATGCAGGATTCTGGACCCTTCAGATGGGGAGGAGGGAGACTCAGGAGGTTCAGTCACACACCCAGGGTCCTGGAGCTGGTGAACGGCTGCGATCCAACCCTGGCGTGTATTCCGCTCTGGTCCACTGGTCCGCACGTTGGAAGGAAGGCTCCAGTTGGGCATAGTTGTGGTCAGGTAGCAGGGTTGCTGACGTGTTTATTTTTTCTTTTTGCTTTTCAATATTTCCCCTTTTTTTTTTCTTGGGTTAGTACTTGTTACTTTTATAATCAGATGAAAAACACATTTAAATAAGTTAATGCAGTAACGCAAGATTGTGTTGCATTTTGTGGTATTTACATTAATCAGTGTTTGTTTTTGTTTTTTTTCCCTACCCATAAAGGGCTTGTAACTCAATATTCACTGCACTGGAGAAAAGTCAAGAAGCAGTTGAAATTACAAGTGAAGACCGTGTTATACAGGTTAGTTATTTTGGAAGGTCATTTTTCTGAATTTCTGGTTTTGTTTGCTCTTATTTTAGGATTGAACCCCTCAGGTATGATTTTTTTTTTCTTTTTGAAGTTCAAGAGACCAAGTTTTCCTTAGAGGATTATCAGAACAAAATGTATAAAATGTGTAGTTTAAACTAAGCTCCCTGTAGATAAGAAAAGATACTAATGATTACTTTGGGTGCTAGAAAATATTCTAGCACATTTGCATTTATTACTTTTCACCTTTTTGTTTGTTTGTTTGTTTGTTTGTTTAGCAAGAGGAGACTTTTATCCAGAGGGATTACCCCCGGGGGTTGAGGTGGGGGGTGTGGAGAGGAGGCTCTGACCGCAAGGTCTGCAGGTTCTTGCCTTTCTCCCTGGTCTTGAAGATAGTTTACACCTTTAGAAATTTACCAGAAACTTCTCAGAATTTCCAGAACAACCTAGTAGTCGCTGAACAAATGACCCATTAGTAGCAAAGTGGATTCATAAAAGCGGCTTAAGGTAACAAGACTTGCACTTTTTAGATAAGAAGAGAGGGGTCGTGCCGAGGAAACGCTCCCTTTGTCTGAGAATCAGCTCCACCTTGATGTTGATTCTGATTCTGAGCACTCCTGCTCCTCACTTTCCTCTCACTTGTGACTTTCTCTGTAAAGAGCTGCTGATCCTGACTTTCAGGAGTTGGTGCCCTGAGAGGCAGCCTGGGCCAGTGGCTGTGGGTACAAGCTGGTGTCAGACAGGCCTGGGTTGCATTCAGCTCGGCCCTTTCATAGATGAGCATCGTTGGGCAAGTTACTTAATCTCTCTGAATGTGGTCTCTCGGCTGTACAGATGGGAATAATTGTCTTTTAAAGTTTATTTGGGAGCAGGGGGGAGGGCAGAGAGAGAGGGAGAGAGAGAGAATCCTAAGCAGGCTCCGTGCTGTCAGTGCAGAGCCAGACACAGGGCTTTATCTCACTATTCGTGAGATCATGACCTGAGCTGAAATCGAGAGCTGGACACTTAAGCAACTGAGCCACCAGGCGCCCCAGACAGGAATAATATTAATATTCACAATACTAATTATTGCCTTTTGTAAGGATGTTCTAAGGACTAAGTGGGTTAATGTGTGTGAAATGCATACTATAGTGTCTAGCAAGGAAAACAGATCTTAAGCAGCATCAGTTACTGCTTTATCATCATTATTTTATTATTATTATTATTATTATTATTATTATTATTACTATTACTATTACTATTATTATTAGCACATGCTCAACTTTCCTGTACATTTTATCCTAGTCTTGTAATCTTCTTTGAAATTTAGCCATACAGCCTTATATCTGTAAATACTTCGCAGTTCATAGCCTGTTTTGATTATTCACGTGTATCACGAGAGTGGCAAGATAGATGTTCTGTTCCCATTACACAGATACGCAGACTGAGACTTAGAGGGGTCAAGGGACTCGGCAGAGGAGGGTCTGAGTGCTTCAGACTTCAGTCTGGTGCTTTGTCCTGCTGTATCATCATCCCAAAAAGCCTTTTGTAGCAACTCAGGCCCGTCTCCACGTGGCTTCTTTCCTCTGTTGGTGTTCGAGTGGGATCAGGCCATCTCTCCTGGGGGCCTCGGGGGCCACGGCAGAAAGCGCAGCCAGGTGTCCCTGGAGCAGCGGCTTCTCTGGACTCCAGGGATCACCTGGGGGTGTGCTCTTAGGGCTTTAGAACTGTGGTGGGGAGCTCCAGGTTCTTGAGCTTTCTAGGAGGGAAGCAAGCCGGCTTGGGGTGAATACCCTTGATTGCCCTCTTTTCAAATTCTCTTCTAATCTGGGTGATGTTGTTTCTTTTGTCTCCCCCCAGTATGCAAATCCTGCGTTTGAAACAACCATGGGCTATCAAGCAGGCGAACTAATAGGCAAGGAGTTAGCGGAAGTGCCTGTAAACGAAAAAAAGGCTGAGTTGCTCGATACCATAAATTCATGCATCAGGATAGGCAAGGTAAGTGAGGGCTCCGGCCCTTGTTCACTCTCGCATCACAGAGAGGACAGGAAGGAGACTTGGTGCTCACTGAGCATTGCACACGCCGGGGAATCGGAGTCCTACCCTGCGCAGAAGCCCGAGGAAGTGCTGCTGGCGTCGTCCCCATTTTTCCCATTTTGCGGAAGAGGAAACTGAGGCCAAGAAAGGGTAGAGTGTGATTAGCTGTTACACTGAAAATTACTCTTTTCATCTTTATGATAAATAAATTGACCTTTCTAATCACTGATCTTCTGAGCGGTAGGTGTTGGCAAATGGCTCTGGGCAGAGGAGCGCGCCGGTGAGGTCCGTGGTCTTGGAGTGCCTCTGAGCCCAACAAGTCTCTGGGCCTCCTGCTTTCATCCAGCTTTTTCTGGAATGCCTCCCGTGGGCAGATACTCTGCTAGATTCTGGCATAGACAGAAGGGCACAACACAGACTCCTTCGTAGAGAGCTCCTATTCCAAGGGTGCAAACGGGACAAGTCACATGATCTCAGTGCCGGGGGGACAGACGGAAGGCAGGCCCAGTCTGAAGGGCGACTTCTCAGAGCCAGGCTCCCGTCAGCACCTCACGGTTCCTGGGTTTTTAGACAAGAGACGGGTTGTGCCCAGGAAATGCCGAGGCTGCTGCTTTTCCACAGTCTTTCCTGCCGGGCTCTCGTGAAGGTTTGGAAGTCAGGGGGAGACCCATCATCTGGTCACTCCGAACGCTTGAGATACCGGTGACCGGCTCTCTTGCCCGCTGCCTTGTGACGTCCGGCCAGCACGTGTCCCGTAGTCTAGCAGAGCACGTCACCGGGGCCCCGGAGACACCCTTGGTGGGTTCGTGTCCCTTGGCTCTCCCGCGGCGCTGAGCAAGCGGAGGACAAGGACAGGGCAGGCAGGGCCCGGTGACATGCCATCTGGGGAATAACTAACGGGCACTTCCTGAATCCCGTTCCTTCAGCTGTTCTGTCAAGGATGATGATTTTCTTTCTGGAGAGAGTGGCAGGTCCTCCAGAAAGAGCATGGAGGCCGAGGCAGGTAGTAGGCCTCAGGTGCTCGGCACCCTGCCCAGGCTGGCCCGGCCCCCCCCCCCCTCAGTTGGCAGGGGCATCCTCAGAGGGTGGTAACCAAGCAGCAGTCCCGGAAGCCTTGGGAGGGCTTTCCACGGCCTCCCCGATCCTGGCATTTAGGCCCCATGCTGCCTCTGGGTCAGCCGGCGGTTCTGTCGTGCGGGCCAGCCGGGCGCGAGCCAGAGATGACGGCCTCGCGCGCCTCCATCTGGTAACCCGAACACGGGGGGCCCCCGCTCGTCGCCAAAGAGAGAGTGGAGGTGGGGACGGGGCCGTTAGCGGGCTAGAGCCGGGCCCTGGGATCTACCGAGATCCGTGTGAAGGGCATCTCGCCTCCTACGTAATGCTGTTGGCACCAGGTACGAGGGGCCTCAAGCTTGAACACCTGAGACCTGTTCTCTAAAATCTATTGTGAGCAGAGGATATGAAAGATTATCGTGTTATGACCCCAATACTGTTTTATTTCAGAAAGGAACACGGTTGTTTATTTTGTATGTTTCGGAGCTCCCGGGGAGAGCCGTTTGTCCTTCGTCAGTAACCTGCTGGTCCCTCGGCCAGCACTGAGACAGGACAGGCCGCTTAGCCGGGAAGGTTTTTGATGTGAAAGAAAACATGGCCTTTCTGATCGGGTCCCCTAGGGAGGGAGAAGGGCTTGCTGAGGAGTCGGCTGCCCTGGGTAACAGTGGTGCTGGGTTCAGTGGAGAGAGCTCAGACAGGCCCTGGGAACCAGAATGGGAACGTAGAAGTAGTTAGGTGACAGCGCTGGGGGCTTTGAAGGGTCACATTCCAGGTGTGCCCCTTAGGGATAGAGGAGAAATTGTGATGATGGTCAAAGGAGGAGTATTGCAAACACTACCCTCCGCAGACTCCCTCCATGTTGTTCTCAGCCAGCAGCCCCTCTTTGGGAGAGCACCTGCTGGTATTAGGTGACCTTGATTTTCAGCTTCCGTGCTCAGGCTTCCTTGCATCCCTGCACATCCTTCCCGACTCCCCCCTTTTCCTCGTCCCCAGGACTCGTCTCGCAGGCTCTAGACCCTACGGTCTCCTCTTCTCAGACACCTAAACCTTACACGGGTTCTTCTCCTTTAGAAACTGAATTTTCTTCCCTTGGAAGTTGTGTCTCGTGGGCACTGAGCAAATGTTGGCTGCTCGGGTGTCTGCCTGTAATAATGATGTGTGGCCACAGAGCCCCACTGGCTTTTCAGAACTTGGAGTTCCAGGTCCTCTGCTTTGTTCCGTCGCTGGCTCCCTCAGTGCACGTTTCCTCCCGCGTTTACCAGGGTCCTTCATCCATGCTGTGCTCCTCAGAAAGCTTCTTGTTTGCCGAGGCACCTTTGCTACTCCACACGGATGTCCCACGCCTCCCGCTTTTAGCCCCAGCCTCTTCTCCAGGGCCTCGTGCAACGTCCCGCCATCACCTTGTCTGACAGCGATGATTTCCTGTCGTCCCCTCCAGCCTCTGCTGCCTCTGCCTGTTGGCCGTCCTCACACTTGCCCGGACGCCCATTCCTGGCAGGCTTTTGGCTCCTCCCTACCCTCCGGCGTCAAGTCCATCACTCAGCCCTGACGTCTGTTAAACCCCTGCCTTGGAGAGTCCGCTGCCTGGGCCTGACCTTACGGAGGGCCTTCTCCCCAACCCTGGGTTGTGGTGGCTGAACCCAGTCAGGTCTCCCCGACCCGTGACCTCCACCTCCAGTCAGCACACTCCCCACTCCCGAGTGATTAGTCTGATCACGTCACTCTGCCAGTGTAGAGGTCACATCCCTTGGCCTGGCTGCAAGCATTCTACAGTCTGACCTCGGCCTGCCTTTTCCATTCAGTGAACAGAAGCTCCAGTGTCCCTGGACTGTTTACCATGTGCAGACCCTGGGGACAGGACAGCGGATGACAGAGATTTCATTCTTAGACACCAGGCATCAAGAAGGGGCTGTCCTGATGGTCAGAGATGCCAGCTTGGTGCTTAGCTTGCCCCCGAACAGAAGCGAGGTGTGGGCCCCGGTGCCGTTCTGAGGGGGGCTCGGCCCGCAGAGAGAGGCCTGTGCAAAACCACCTGGGCCGGAACAGCCATTTACTGGTTGCCGTGTGTCAGGACCTCGTGCTTTTCCGGATTGAATCTTCATAACCGCATTCTCAGGTCGTGCTTTGGTATTCTCGGGAACTAAAACTTATGTATTTATGATAGGTAATTGTTTCTGATAAGAAATACGATCTGTGATGAGTAACTATTGTTTGTTTCTGTTGGCAACTGAAAGACTTACACGTGAAACTGTTCTCCTCCAAGCAGAACCTCTGCCCAAACCGGCCTGTTCCTTGGCCGGACTGTTCAGCTCCGGCCGAATTGGCTTCTTTTCTACCTTTGCTTGGTGCCCATGTCTTTTCAGACAGGAGAGAAAATCCTGCAGATGTATTTTAAAGTGTTGATTGATTGATGGATTGAATTGGTCTCCCATTTTTCTCCCTCTTTGTCTTATATAACAGCTCTATTGAAAGAATTATTCTCTACTGAGAATAATTGAGAATTCACATACCACACAATTCACCCACTTAAAGTCTACAGTTCTGTAGTGTTTGGTCTGTTCACAGTTTTATAAACATCACCACAGTCAGTTTCCCATATTTCTCTTGATCGTGAGCTTCAGAAGTAAGTCTTGGACCCGTCTGCTGAAGCCCCCTTGGGGGATAGCGGGCTGTGGGTGAGGAGGACACACTGTACCTTCCTGCCCAGGGACCCCTGTTTAGTCCTTGCCTGTTCTGGGCACTGGCCAGTCTCCCCTCAGAACTATAGTGAGTAAGAGCCTCAGCTCCCTTCTGCTCTGGGCCAAGTAAGCCCTGAGCTGGGCTCTCAGGCTTTTATGTCAGTCCTTCCTTGGCGCCCACTGTTTTCAGAAATACGTTGAGAAGCATCGGTAACCATCCTTCGCTTCTGTCCGAACGTCCTGGTTTCTGCTCAGTCTGCTTTCTCAGAGGAGCCTGAAAATGAGATTTTCCTTTTGGCATTTGCACGCAGGTTGCCATGCCATAAGCATGGAAGATTCCAGAATTGACCCTGTGTGAGGGTCTGGACAGGAGATTGGAGCTAGGCCACCAAGGCTTCCCGCCTGGGTCAGCCCCAGGTCCCGGGGGATCTAGAAGGGCAGGAAGGTTATGGAATACCCTAGAAGTTCAGTGTCCCACAGTGGGTTTTAAGGATATTTATAGCTTGAGGACCTTGGTGACTCTTGGAGGGATTCCCAACCTCTTGGGCGGGAACAGAACCCCGCTCTACCTCAGGCTTGTCCTTGCCACCCCAGGGGTAGGGAACCACCTGTAGCCCCTGTTCTCTCACTGTGGTCACGGCACGTGTGCACCTCCTGTCCCAGGCTGCAGTTTTGTTCTAAAAGGATCCTGTATATTCTGTCTGCTCACTGGAGCACAGCTGGTGTAACTGCGGCCTCGGCTTTTAAAGTCTCACTGATGTGTTATACCTGAGCCCAGACCTGGCTGTTCCCCTCCCTGACCTCCACGGAGGGACCGTGGCCCTCACACAACGCCCCCGGGTCCTGAGGGTCTCCCCTCCCGAATGCAGGGGCAGAGGCCGCACCGCTCCTCCCCTGCACAGGCAGGAGCTAGGACAGGAGGGACCCGTGTGGGGAAGCGAGCCAGCGCTCTTCAGCGATTCACTCGTGGGCCCAGGGCCTCTTGCTGGCAGCCGGCCGCTGACCTGTCACCACTCAGACTGTGGGGGGCTGGCGTTTGTCAGCAGCCCCCGAGGGGACGGACTTGGGGAAAATGGCCAGGTTACCGAAAATCCTGTTTGGGGTTGGGGTAATTCTTTATCCTAATTGCTTTAGCCATGGTAAATGAACCCGAACCTGAGTGGAAGATGTTCTTGGGTTTATGCTCTGAACACACGGTGTAATGATGCTTATGTTCCATTTTTAGGAGTGGCAAGGAATTTACCACGCCAAAAAGAAAAATGGAGACAACGTACAACAGAACGTGAAGATAGTACCTGTCGTCGGACAGGGAGGGTGAGTGGAGACAGCATACTTCGGTCAGCACGCTCTGCTTGGCATGCAGAAATTTAAAAGAAAGACTTGTAACAAAGTCAGATGTCATCCAAGAATGACGTTCTTCCAGGCCATCCCTTGTGGCTACGGCCTGGCCCTCCCGCTTGTGACCTGGAGCCACCAGGTTCCAGACGGTCTTGCTTATGCCGCATGGACACAAAAGAGACTCTCCCGTATTTAAATTAGAATGTCACTTTATTAAGCTGTGTGTGGGGGACACTACCTGATGGACTCCCTGTATTTAGAAGGTTTTTAGCTCAGTTGATAGCCTGTGTATTATTTCTGCCTAGGCCTATCAAATGAGATAAAAGCATTTAAAACACTGCCCTTTATAGAAATTCTCACGTAAAACAGATGTGACTGCAGATGGCAGAGTGTTGTCTAGCAGGAGCCCGAAAACGCCCTGTGGTTTGTCTCAGAGTTTATCTTAAATAGGACGAACGCCAGGAAATGATGAATGTGAATTGCAGGACACCCCACGATGAAATATGCAACCATTAGAAATGACGATCATAGAAAATTAAACGGGGAAAATGCTGAAGATGAATGCAAACATGAAAATGCAAAATCAGACCCAGTGCGTGATTTCTATCCTGAAAATAGAAGGAGAGAAAAGAGCAGGAAGAGACGCGGCGGTGGCAGCCCCAGCAGCTGCTGCTGTGCCTCCAGCCCGGCCCTCCCTGGGCCTGCCCAGTGCCTGGTAGACGTCAGTTCATTGCCTCCTAAGCACGCGCTGTGGCGTCGGCACTCCATTTTACAGATGAGGAAACTTGAGGCTGGGGAGGTGGGGTTTCTGGCCCAGGGTCTGGCCGCCGGTGCTCGGCGCAGCGGGGCCACTGCGGTGGCTCACGTGGTTGGTCACCAGGCTTGGCTGCCGGTTGGCGATGGCCTCAGGGAGGCGGGGCTGTGTGGGCTCTCTGTTCTGATTCTTTGCCTTTTAATGTCCTTTCCAAAGTTTTTGCAATAATTATATAAGGATTTAATTATCCAGGGAAAAATGGAAGGCCCAGTAAATAAGTGAGGAGTCAAGTTTGCGACTTCCGGGATGAGCCCTAGGTGCTTTGTCTTAGTACCCCCCCCCCCCCCCCCGCACTCTCCCCCCCCCCCCACCAGCTACATGTGGCCTTGGCCCTCAGCGTGGCCTGTGGCGCTGCCCTGAGTGACTGTGAGCACACTGTTTGTTAGAACCTGGGAAAGAACATTAATACAAAGGGCTGTGAAAATGAAAACATGCTAAGGAATTCAAGGCTTTCCGTTGGTTAACAGTCCATTTTTTAAAACACGGGTGTTTTTATTCTGTGTTGTGATGATTTGGAAGAGCTGTGTTGTTTTTGCTAGAGAGTCAACTTCTTGTCTACAGAGACACCAGAGGATGTGTGTAGACTCTGGGGTGCTTCTTGGTGGCCTTGGCCACAAACAATAGACGTGCTCTGCTCCAGGCATTTTGTGTATTGTGAAAGAGAGAGGCTCTTTCATGGTGAAAATTAGCTACATATCCATCAGAACAGAGAGCCAGGAGAGAAATAATGCATTGTTTTCTACTTGCAGAAAAATTAGACACTATGTGTCCATTATCAGAGTGTGCAATGGCAACAATAAGGTACGTAAGGGGAGCCCTGGGGCCCCCAGGTGTACCCCGGCAAGACTTCCTGCTCCTATAAGTAGACAATCAGAACTAATGGTTTTTACGTTCATTTCTAGGCCGAGAAAAGAACTGAAAGTGTTCAGTCTGACCCTCACACAGGTATGCTGCTGCGCGTTCATTCTTTGGGGTCGTCAAGCTTTTGAAAAAAAGAGAAACAGACCCTTACTCTGTCTGGCGCCTTGTGTGCAGGAGGGACTGCTTTCCTAGCGCCGTGGCGGTGTTTCTCTCCCTGGCTCCCCAGGCAGGGACCCGAGCGCCCGTGGGAGTTCTGACGGGTGTCGTGGGGTGGGGAGAGAACCCACGTCCAACGCGTGAACTTCCGTGAAGATGTGTTGCGGGGAGAGAACTGGTCACCTCCGGTGCATGAACTTAAGTGAAGATGCGTTGAGTGAACTGTGGTTTCTTGGCCTCATCTGTGCTCTAGGAGGCAACAGTGCTGGGTGTCAGGCTACAGCACTGAGCGGGGATGTCTTCATCGGACAGTAGTCCCCTCCAGCCTGTAGGGAGGTAGCTGGACCCCATCAGACTTGGCTCACCCCGTATCTGTCCCCTGTCACGCCTCGGACCCCACCCGCTCAGGCCCGCATCTGTTAGCGCAAACGTTTCCCCCTGGCCTGGAATTGCCTGTTTCCTCTCAGCGTGTGCCGTGGCCTCACCACGCCCACTGTCTACTCTGGCCACCCTGGGCGAAGCGACAGGCTCTCCAGCAAGCCCACCTGGGTGCTGGACCGCAGCCTGCCATGCCGGGTGGTTGCCCAGCCAGTCCGTAGGAGCATCCAGGGAGAAGAATCTGTCTTCCGTCCCACCAGCTGTTGCTGAGGTGCTTCCTGCAGTGCCAGAACAGACAGACAGACAGACAGACATACCCAGAACATACATGCACACATACATACATACATACATTCATTCATTCATTCATTCACTCATTCATTCTAGGTGTTTTTCTGAGTGTGTACTGTGCCCACAGCCATGTGCTAAGTGCTTGAATTAGTGTATGTAACTGAACCCTTGCAGTGACCCAGGGGGTAGACACTTTGTGGATGAAGTTCCCTTTTTACAGGTAGGGAAACGAGGGCTAACTGATTTGCCCAAGGGTAACCCACGTAGGACGCGGTAGAGCTGGCCTGGAATCCGGCTGGCCAGCTCTGGAGGTCTCCAGCACAGACTCGGACAACTCTGCGGGCGCGCCAGGAGCGGTCAGGGCTTTCCCTGGAGAGGAAGAGAGACCAGCTGATGGCCAGGGGAACAGCAAAGAGAAGGGAAAGGACCAGCGGTGCCATGGTGGCCCAGAGGAGGAGGGGAGAGTTCCAGACAGGGAGACGTGGATTGAAGAAGGAGAGGGGTGTGGAAGGAAAAGCGTTCCAGAAATATAAACAGTCGTAGAGGAGGGAAAGGTCAGAACGTGTTCAAGGGAAAACAGGACTAAATTTTGACTGGTCAGTGTGGAAGGGCAGTTGGGATCACAAAGGGTCCCTGGATACCAGGTAGGAGATTCGGATTTTTGTCTATAGGTAGTGGGGACTGAGGACTTTAAGCAGGGGAGTAGCGTGATGATTTCTGTTGAGTACCGGAGCCCTTGTTCCTGTGTTCTGCAAAGAGATTGGGACAGATGTAACCTTGCTGGCCAGCGAAGCATTTGCAAGTAACCCAGGTGTGGAACTGACGAGGCGGAGCCCAGGGGTCGCAAGGGTTACGGAGGACAAATGGCAGGGAAGGAGCCGGGGAGAAGATTCCCGGAGACCCACCTGCACCGGGCTCAGAGGGGGAACAGGAAGCTGGGTGGGGGGTGTTACTGCGGCCAGGGGAGGGGAGAGGGAAGCGTTGGATCACAGTCAGAGCTGACCGTGCAGAGGTGAGGGAGGGGAGTACGGAGCCAGAGGTGGAGAGAGACCTCGGCTCTTGCATCCAAGAACGCGCTTATGACCTGTAGACGTGCGGGGTCAGGAGGGTGGTGGGGGCAGAAGCCGGACTACAAGGCTGAAGGGGTCAGGATGGAGCCGGGGAACGCAGGCCCCCCAGGACATTGACCCTTACGCTGCAAGGTCACGGAGTGCCGTTACTTGGATATTTTTTTTTCTTTCGGAAGAGCCCTGTGAGGTAGGCCTGGCTGTCGCCAACACCCCTTTATTACAGAGAGAGACACTAAGCTCGGAAGGGGTAAATGCTACCTCGGAGTTGGCGGCCAGGAAGCAGCAGGGCGGGGACTGGCAGGGGGACTCAGTGACCTGGTCCTAGGTGTCGGGCAAGGGCAGAGCCTCCCAGACTGCTCTTGTGCCGGGCCGTTCTGTCTCGGCACCTGATTGGTGCCCGCTTTGGAGTCTTCCCCATCTCACCCCGAGGACCTGGCTCTCTGGTCTCCTCCCGCCCCCCAGCAGCGTAACCACCTTTATGTCCACAAGACTCTACCGACCACGGTCTTGCCCCGGGAAGGGAGGGAAGCGGTCACGGGCCACGGACCAGCCAGGACCCTCGGTTACACACGGCACTGTCATTTCTGAAGCAGAAAAGGAGTTTAGTGGAAGGAAATAGGGTGGCTCACAGAATGGACGAAAAAGCTTAAGAATTGATCTGAGACAAACAGGAAGGTGGGTGACCGTCCCCACTGTCGAAGGCGTGCCCTAGGAGCGGTGTGGCGGGGACACCGAGGCTCTGCCGACGTCCTGGCACGATGTCGCTGTCACCACGGGCACAGTGGCTTCCTCACAGCCGTGCTTCGCTGCCACACCTGTGGTCTTTCATACCTGGCTGGAAGCACATGATACCGGTGTCACCGAAGACACCACATGTGTCATCTGTCCAGTTTGTAAACCTTGAGTCGGTCTGGAGTCAGCTCTGAGCCAGCTTTCGGCACAGAAATGAACACGGAGTTCACTGGAGGGGGGAAGGAAGCAGTAATTTGAACAGACTCTGTAGTGCCACAGTGGGGGAGAACGGGCGCCACTTGCCAGCAGTAATGACACGAGGGCTGAGCTGGTCTCTGGAGAGAGGGCGGGGTCAGCCCCAGGACAGGAAGAACATTCCTGCGGGGATGAGCAGTGTGCATAAAGCCGTCGAGACAGGTGATGCCGGGCCAGGCCTGCTTGGATTTCCTCCTGCAAGCAGAGGGGGCAGGAGTCTGTCCTTAAAGAAGTAAATGAAAAGGGGACCCCTTCTGGGAAAGACAGTCATGGTGGTGGTACGGAGAAAAGACTCCAGGCAAAGAGTCACTTGGTATAATCAGTAGGACTTGGGAGCAGCACCATGCGAGGGATGAAGGGAAGACACTTGAGAATGTCACCAAGATTTCTAGCTTGGCCACTGGATGGCACAGATGAAAATAGTAAGTGCGGGAGAAAGAGCAGGTTTGTGCAGGGAGAGGACAGCAAGTTTAGATTTGAACTTGGTCCATCTAGGGTGCCTGGAATGGTCCAGTGGAGATGTCTGGGGGCGTATGGAGAGGCCAGAGTCGTGGCCTGGGCAGCTCTCCTGACGAGAGGAGGTGAGGCGGGAAGGAGAGGCGCTGAGGGTGGGGGCCCAACACCAGCAGACATGGAGGGCACGTGTAGGGAAGCAGGATGTGGAAGTCCTTCGTGCAACCAGAATTCAGCCATCGTGTGCCAGGCGGCACGTGTCTTTGCTTATGAGAGGCCTGCACTCTGTTCCCTGGTGGGGGCCTGGGTAGCTCACAGGACAAGATGGGTGGGAAAGGCCTCACCAGGAACGGGCCATGTTCCAGGTCGGGCAGCGTATTTTACAGGTATTCTCCTGAGCTGTGGGGTTGGGGCCACTGGTACGGGCCTCGCAGACCCTGCGAGGCCCTGGAGTGCTAGTCTGGGTCTGCAGGAAGCCGGCTTTCTCAGTTGGAGGAGGTAGAGACACCACGGAGGAGGAGGGCTGACAAGCAGCTTGTTGACCAGGCTCTTGGGAGGTCAGTGGTCCCGGGGCAGAGCAGGCAGTCCACAAATGCTCCAACTGTTGAGAATGCCGAGAAAGTTCTCTGAAAGTCCGCCGCGCTCCCAGCAGTGACCTGTAAGCAAGTCGTGCGAGACACCCAGTTCTCAGCTTCCCTGTAACCAAAATGGAGCTTACAGGGCGCCGGGGGGGCTCAGTCAGTTGAGCGTCCGACTTCGGCTCAGGTCACGATCTCGCGGTTTGTGAGTTCGAGCCCCGCGTCGGGCTCTGTGCTGACAGCTCGGAGCCTGGAGCCTGCTTCGGATCCTGTGTCTCCCTCTCTCTCTGCCCTTCTCCCACCCACGCTCAGTCTCTGTCTCTCTCTCTCTCTCTCTCTCTCTCTCAAAGATAAATTAACGTTAAAAAAAATGTTTTAATGGAGCTCATGCTGACAGCACAGCATTAATGTGGCAGTGGAGGCGCATTTGTAGGTGCCGAACGGTTCCCACTCTCACTGCTTCTCTGGGGTTCCCTGGATTTACCCAGCAAGGCAAGGAAATGCTGCTCGTTTTTCTCTCCTAAAACTATGGGGCTGTGTGGGAGGATCACACTTTAAGGAACAGGACACCGAGAGCACAGAGCGGAAGTCACAGGTGGTGCGGGATCCGAGCCCCGGGCGGTCGAGGCCTGTGCATCCTGCTGTCCGTTACCAGGCCGGGTGCTTCGGAGCTCTCCGGTTTGTGGTGAGGGCCTGGCTCGTGCTCCTTAGGGCTTGCGGGCTGCCTGAGATGTGAACCCCGCATTCACCCTCCGACAATCCCCGAGTCTGCTTCTGAGAGCCGACCAGCGGGAGCGGCATCCCAGCAGGGGCAGGCTGTTGGAGATGGGTCTCGAATGGGAACCAGGAAGATCCAGTATTTACACGGCGATAAAGCGACTTTAAAACGTTCAGTACAAACGGAAGCCTGCGCTTCTCCTTCCACTTTTGCCCCGACCCAGTCCTTGGTTACACGCGCTGCATTTTGCTTCCAGACAGCTACACTCTGGTCTGTAGGCAAGCGGCTTCCTCCTCCTGGAGATGGTCCCCTCCTCTTCTTGGCTGCATCTGCTAAACTTAACTCATCTGCTGTCCGCCTGTCTCCCGGAGGAGACCTGCCTTATCCGTCTTCATATCCCTAATGCCTGGCGTAGGGCCCATTACATGGGAGGCGCCCAGAGAGTGTCTGTTGAGTGGCTCCAGGGGAGAAGAATGCAGGAGTGACCTTGTAAGTTCACAGCCGTCATACCGGGTCTGTGTGTGGCGGGGGGGGGGGGGGGGGGGGGGGGGGGGGGGGGGGGGGGGGGGGGGGGGGGAGGGCGATCCGACTTGAGGGAGTGAGCATCCAGAGAGGATACAGTGTCGTGTGGGAAGCGGGAGGGGCAGGCGTGCTGACAGCCACGTGTGGTCACGGCAGGTGAGGCGAGAGGCAGACTGGCAAGTGGCCTGTCCTTGGCTGCCAGCCAGTTACTTTCTCCCCGTGGCGCTGCAGGGTTTCAAGCAAGGGAGCCGTGGAAGCAGAGCGTTGTGTGAGGCGATACTTTCACCCACGCTCAGGGATTTGCAGGTGTCTGTTGAGGGTCTGTTAATGGCTGGGCAGTGCTGGTCCCCCAAGAAAAAGACAGGAAGGCTATTCCTGCGCTCGTGTCCTCCAGAGCCGGTGAGGAAGGTAGACGGTAAAGTAGGTGGTTACTGGCGATGTTGGGGGTGCGAGGAGGCATTAGAAGAACATTCACCGAGGTTATGGTACCTGAACCGCGTGTTCAGAGAGTATCGAGAGTTAACCAGGTGAAGAAGGCAGCATGGGAGGGGCAGGTTCCCAAGTGGAGGTGAGCAGTCCGTGCCAAGGCGTAGAAGGGTGTGAGGTGAACTAGCACGTCACAAATAGGTGGTCGTGGCTGGAAAGAGGAGATCCAGCTATCCTAGACTCTGGGTGCCACACGAGGGAGTTTAAATCGTGTCCTAAAAATAGTGATGAACCATTGAATTGTCGTAATTGGGAGAGTGATCTGTTTTAGGAGGATCGCCTGGCTGCCTACGGAGAATGGGATGAAGGGGACAAGGTTGGGGATAAGATTGGGGACTGTGGGACCAGTGTGGGAGGCTGTCATTCTGTCATAATCCAGAGGAGGATGGCACGTGTCTAGCTAGGACAGGGACAGAGCAGGGGTAGATTGAAGAGGTATTTAGGAGATAAAATCTGTAGATTTAGCTGACCAGTTGAGGGAGAGGTACAGAGAAGTCACGTAGGACTTGTTTCAAACTTCAGTGGATATGCGGGAGACCATGAGTTGACTGGAAATTCCTGAGGGGTGTCCAGCTAGAGGTGGCCAGTGGCCAGCTGAGATGGAAGTCTGGCTCTCAGGAGAGGCCTGGGATAGGGCAGCAGCACAGGAGTTAGTTTCCGCTGTACGAAGAAATGAGATCTCCCGAGGAGACGTGTTGTCTGAGAAGATGAGCAGGGCTAAGGACAACCTTGGGATCCAGGAAGAGGGAGCCATGACGAGGGGGGCCGAGGAAGAGGGAGATTGGGAAGGAAGAGTAGGAGACAGAAGGAGAACCAGGAGAAGGTGAACGTGTGCAAAGTGTGAGTTTCCAGAAAGAGTGGTTAGCTGTGTCTGGGACCGCAGTCGAGCCAGGTAGGAATTGAACCGTGTCCTTCAGATGTAGAAACAAGGAGGTCATCCGTGACTTGACGAGTTTGCTGCCGGTGCCCGCGTGGAAGAGAACGAAGCAAAGAACAAGTGAAGGGACTTCCTGATGGTGGGGAGGGGTGCCTGGGGCCTGCACGCAGATCCTGTGGCTGAGCAGGACTCCAGGTGAGGGGGCCAAGCGAAGGCAGAGAAGGCGCGGCGTGCAGGTCGGGGGGCCCGAGCGCCGGCTCCATGTTCCCTCACAGCAGGGCGGCTGCCGGTTTCCTCGTCTGTGAAATGGGGACAGGTCAGAGAGGCTCAGCACCACGTGTAGCACCTGCACAGAGGAGGGGACAGGAAGGAAGGTCACCTGTGCCTTGTCATTGATTGGCATGGGAGGTCGAGGGAGAGAGGAGGCAGAGACAGCCCGGAAGAGCCGTGGGGTCGGGGAGATCGATAAACTGTCATCTGAAATAGACCCCAAACCCATCAGCGCTCCCTGTGCTACCCTTGAAGAGAGGTACATTCTTTCCTGGGACATTTTAGAGCATGTATTGTTTAAAAAAAAAAAAAAAATTCCTTTTGAGGCAAGGATGGGCAGGAATCAAAATTTTTTTTTTACCGTTTTACTCAATTATATATGCAGCAGTATGATAGGAAGACTTTTCCTGGGTTCATTTCTTCTAGTTTTGGCTTCATGTCCCAGGACTCTGTAACTACATAATCTGGAAGCTATAGGGCAGTTGCTTATGACTATAACCAGATGGGACATTTTGAGGAAGTCACCCCCCCCCCCTTAAAACCTCATTGGTCAAAGCCTTCATCTCTGGGCATTCTGTTGCTGTGGGGGGCTTCTTAAATGGTGTTCTAATTCCCACATTTTGTTGTTGAAAAATTTTAAATTGGTAACTTTCCTAATCTGTTGTCAAAATCCCTTTGAAGAGGTGATTTATAGTTTAATTGTTTCCACAGATAATCAGTCAGGCAAACACAAAGACAGAAGGAAAAGCTCGCTCGATGTCAGAGCTGTTGCCTCTCGAGCAAGTGAAGGTAGGTGCAAAGACGAGGGGAAGGGGCAGAGCAGGTGAACTCCTGACACTCGGTCCCCAGTCTCCTCTCCGGGTCCCTGTCCACCTGCAGTGCGGGACAGGGGAGGGGACGCTCTACAGCCTGAGTCCGTGTCCCCTCCCCCGACTCCTGCCGGTGGGCTCCGTTCTCAGCCTTTTCGTGGATACATTTTACTATGTATTCTATCGTTGATTTTCTAAACTGTGAACAGCGGAAGATGTCTGTTGATCTCCGTTACTGTATGGGTGGTGCACAATGCATCTAGAAATTCTTAACATAGTCCGTCGTGGGTTGCCATGGAAACTTCCCTTTGGTGGAGAGGTGAGCTGCATTTGGGGATGCAAAAGACCCTTATTAAGCAAATAGTACGTTTTAATTGGAATATAATTTTTTAAGATTACATAGCTATGTGGCCCGAATGATTTAGTCGTTTTTAAAATGTAACGAAAATGGTTAATACAGTGTGGAGGCACATGTTACTGCTGGCTGGGTACTTTCCTGGACCCAGAGATGAAAAGGGAAGCGTGTGGAGTCGATCGTCACTAGATAAAAAGCCACAGCTTTCCAGGGCAATAGCAACTCGGATTAGACAAGAGATCGAGTGTCCTCAGGTTGGCTGCGAGGCTCCGAAAAGACAAATATGTCCCGCACTGGAAAGACTGCACAGGCCCCGCCCTGCAACACGGGCGAGAAACGGGCTTTGGCCTCAGAATCACCTTGATTCCGGTCCCAGCTTCATGTACTGTCCGCGCAACCTTGTGGGTAGACCCGCGTGCCTCCGTTTCCTCACCGTGACCTGGGGGGCAGGTGTGCTGTCCCCAGAGGGTTGTGTGAGGGGTGAGGGTGCATGGTGCCCTGCAGGGGCGGTGGGAGCTGCCACCACCGTCTTCGCTGCGGCCTCCACTCGAGCAGCCCCGTGGTCCTCCCAAGTCCTCGGGCAGAGCGGGCAGGGGCAAAGTCCCCCCCCCCCCCCACACACAGCAGTCTCCGCTCCTCCCCTCTTGCTTCTGTCTGTCCTTAGGCTGACTCGGTCCCCCTCTATTTTTAAGAGTTAAACATTTTTCTTGTAACGTTTCTGGTTTTTAATCGCCACTCTTTTTTAACTTAGTTATAATATACATACAGTGAAATTCAGATGTCGAATGTTCAGTTCCGTGAGTTTCAGCAGTTCAACACTCGTGCAACTGCCCCCTCAAAGCAGATACAGAAAACGCGCGCACGCACACCTTTTACGGCACAGAGGCCGCCACTGATTCTGGGACCGTAAATTAAGTTGGCCTCTTGTGCTTCACAGAGATCGTACAGCACGTGCTGCTTGAGTCTGGCTTCTATCACTTATTTTAGGTTTTTGAGATCCATCCATGTTGCTAGGCGAGTCCGTTCTTTGTTGTCTTTATTGCTCGGCAGTCCTCTGTCGCAGGGACGTGCCACCCTTATCCGTTATTCAGAGGCATCTGTGTTCATCCTTCCACTTCGGGGCTGTTAAGAATAAGGCTGCAGGGGCGCCTGGGTGGCTCAGTCGGTTAAGCGTCCGGCTCTTGATCTCAGGGTTGTGAGTTCGAGCCCCGAATTGAGCCATGCGTTGAGCTCTGTGCTGGGCATGGAGCCTACTTAAAATAATAGGATGGCTGCGTGAATGTTTTTACACAAGTCTTTCTGGGGGTGGGCACGTGTTCCTGTCCTGCCTAGAAGTGGAATTGCTGGGCCTTTGGGCAGCTGCAGAGGTCTCTCTGGTGTGAGTTGTATCAGGTCACCCCCTATCGCTGAGGTGTGGGTGTTCTGGTTGCTCTGCAGCCTTCCAGAAGTGGTTAGCTCAGCATTTTCAATTTCAGCAATTCTGGTGGGTACGGTTTTAATTTTAATTTTCCTGACGACTAATGAGGTTGAGTACCCCCTTCATACGCTTACTAACCATTTGGAAATCCTCTTTTGTGAATGCTGTTCAGATATTTTGCCAATTTTTATAATTGAGTTTCTCTTGTTGGCTTATAGGAATTCTTTATATTTTTTATTTTTTAATGTTTACTTATTTGAGAAAGAGTGAGAGCAGGGAAGGGGCAGAGAGAGGGAGAGACAGAATCCCAAGCCAGCCCCACACTCAGCATGGAGCCCAACACAGGACTTTATCTCACAACCGTGAGATCGTGACCTGTGCCAAAATCAAGAGTTGGATGCTTGGGCCCCCCCGGATGGCTTAGTCAGTTAAGCATCCGACCCTTGGTTTTGGCTCAGGTCATGATCTCATGGCTCGTGCGATCGAGGGTCATGTCAGGCTCTGAGCTGATGATGTGAAGCCTGCATGGCTTCTCTCTCCCGCTCATCCCTCTCTCTCACTCTCAAAAATAGACATTAAAAAAAAAAAAAAAAAAAGAGTTGAACGCTTGACTGACAGCCCCCCAGCCACCCTGGAATTCTTTATATATTTTAGATATGGGTCCTCTTTTGGATATGGGCATCACAAATACATTTTTTTAGTCTGTGGTTTGCCTTTTCACTCTCTTAATGGTCTTTAATGAACAGAAGTTCTTAGTTTTAATAAAGCTCATTCTATCAGTGTTTTCTATCATAGCTGGTGCTTTTTTGTGTCCTGTTCAGGAAATCTTTCCCTATCCCAAGGTTATGAAGATATTCTCTTACGTTCTCTCGTAGAAATTTTCTTGTTTTATCTTGCACCTTAGGTCTGTGATCCATTTCAAATTGGCCTAACTGGTGAAGGTAGGGCTCAAGGATGAATTTTCTCCCTACATGGAAACCCAGTTGGCCCATCACCATATTGAGAGGAAAAAAAAAAAAAAAACATCTTTGTAGCAGTGCTATTATTGTCAATTAGGGGACTATAAGTATACAGTCATTTTCTGGACTCTTCTGTTTCACTGTTCTCTTAGTCTGTTCTTGCACCAACACCACCATCGATTGCTACAGCCTCTACAGTTCTTGATATCTGGTAGTTAGTTTCAAGTTGTTCCTCTTCAAGGTCGTCTTGGCTGTTCCAAGTCCTTTGCATTTCCGTATAAGATTTAGAATCAGCTTGTTACTTTACACACACACAGCCTCCTGGGGTCTTGTCTAAGAATGTCTTGAATCTACAGATCAATTCAGGGAAAAGGGAAAGCTCAGTGGTACGATATGCTCTGTGTCTCTAGGTTGTTTTTACTTCCTCTCAGTTCTGCGTTTTCAGTGTATAAATCCTACACATCTTTCCTTACGTATATTCCTAAATATTGGTGTTTTTTGAGGCTTTCCTAATGATGTTTATTTCAATTTCTAATTGTCTGTTGCCGGTTTCTAGAAATAAAATTGACTTTTGTGTACTGACCTTGTACCCAGTAACCTTGATAAACTTATTCATTGGCTCTAAGAGTACTGTTTGTAGATTCCTTTGGGTTTGAGCACACACAGAACAGTCTTTGTGACCTTTATTTCTTCTTCTTGCCTTTTTTCATTGTGCAATTTTTTTAATATGAAATTTATTGTCAAATTGGTTTCCATACAACACCTAGTGCTCATCCCAACAGGTGCCCTCCTCAATACCCATCACCCACCCTCCCCTCCCTCCCACCCTCCATCAACCCTCAGATTGTTCTCAGTTTTTAAGACTCTCTTATGCTTTGGCTCCCTCCTGCTCTAACTTTTTTTTTTCCCTTCCCCTCCCCCATGGTCTTCTGTTAAGTTTCTCAGGATCCACATAAGAGTGAAAACATACGGTATCTTTCCTTCTCTGACTTATTTCACTTAGCATAACACTCTCCAGTTCCATCCATGTTGCTACAAAGGGCCATATTTCATTCTTTCTCATTGCCACGTAGTACTCCATTGTGTATATAAACCACAATTTCTTTATCCATTCATCAGTTGATGGACATTTAGGCTCTTTCCATAATTTGGCTATTGTTGAGAGTGCTGCTAGAAACATTGGGGTACAAGTGCCCCTATGCATCAGTACTCCCGTATCCCTTGGGTAAATTCCTAGCAGTGCTATTGCTGGGTCATAGGGTAGATCTATTTTTAATTTTTTGAGGAACCTCCACACTGTTTTCCAGAGTGGCTGCACCAGTTTGCATTCCCACCAAAAGTGCGAGAGGGTTCCCGTTTCTCCACATCCTCTCCAGCCTCTATAGTCTCCTGATTTGTTCATTTTAGCCACTCTGACTGGCGTGAGGTGGTATCTCAGTGAGGTTTTGATTTGTATTTCCCTTACGAGGAGCAACATTGAGCTTCTCCTTTTCATGTGCCTGTTGGCCATCTGGATGTCTTCTTTAGAGAAGTGTCTATTCATGTGTTCTGCCCATTTCTTCACTGGATTATTTGTTTTTCGGGTGTGGAGTTTGGTGAGTTCTTTATAGATTTTGGATACTAGTCCTTTGTCCGATAGGTCATTTACAAATATCTTTTCCCATTCCCTCGGTCGCCTTTTAGTTTTGTTGATTGTTTCCTTGGCAGTGCAGAAGCTTTTTATCTTCAGGAGGTCCCAATAGTTCATTTTTGCTTTTAATTCCCTTGCCTTTGGGGATGTGTCAAGTAAGAAATTGCTGCGGCTGAGGTCAGAGAGGTTTTTTCCTGCTTTCTCCTCTAGGGTTTTGATGGTTTCCTGTCTCATATTCAGATCCTTTATCCATTTTGAGTGTATTTTTGTGAATGGTGTAAGAAAGTGGTCTAGTTTCATTCTTCTGCATGTTCTGTCCAGTTCTCCCAGCACCATTTGTTAAAGAGACTATCTTTTTTCCATTGGGTATTCTTTCCTGCTTTGTCAAAGATTAGTTGGCCATACTTTTGTGGGTCCAATTCTGGGGTCTCTATTCCATTGGTCTATGTGTCTGTTTTTGTGCCATCATTGTGCTATTTTTTTTTTCATTTTTATAAGCAGATGTCCCTTTTGTTACATTTTTTTTTTATGTTTGTTTTTGAGAGCAAGAGACAGAGCGTGAGCAGAGAGAGAGGGAGACAAAGAATCTGAAGCAGGCTCTGAGCTGTCAGCACAGAGCCTGATGTGGGGCTTGAATCTGTAAACCACAAGATCATGACCTGAGCTAAAGTCGGATGCGTAACTGACAGAGCCACCCAGGCGCCCCCCCTTTCATTACATTTTTAAATGAGAACAGGTCCTTTTATGATGTAGTGATAAAATAGTGGTTATTATTTTTGGTTTAATGACCTTATTGGGTAGAATGGAAAGCTGGCAACCATATGCTGGTCACCAACATTGGATTTAAGGAGTGTTGTGGGTCCCCCAAATTTAAAGCATTTAAGAGCCCCTGAGTTGGTTCATCTGGCAGTGTTTCTCCTTAGACCTCAGTTTGGTAAAACGAGGCTCACCTATCACGCTTTGGAACAGTCTGTCGTCCCTGAAGGTCTTTGGTAAACAGCATTTGGCCTGACAGTGGGGCTTTCAAGGGAGACACACAGTACTCTGTGTGTCCATTTTTTTCCTGTCTGTACACTGCCCAGCCTTCCCTTTACCCCAAAGGAACCATATCTTGACAGTAGAAACAAAAAATCCACAAACTTCAGACAGAACCTGAGAGTTGCTGCCTCATTTACGGTATGTAACCTAGTTGGTCTAGACTAAGCATCACAGTGGAAAATGCCAAAAGGTGCCTTGAGAAATTTAACCAAAAATTCATGTATTTCAATTAATGGTGAATTGTATTAATCGCTCCTGCCATATATGAAACAAAGAGCCTGTGTGGCATTGTCTTCCAGAACATTTTTGCTCCTGGATCGTGGCAAGCTGAATATTAAAAGCTTGATTGTTATAAACACAAAAGAGGCTGTTTGGCCTTGACTTGCTAGATTGTTTCCTCTGTTTTTCCTCCGGCCTGTGACATCAGAAGTTCAGGCTGGGGGTGGGGGGGGGGGGGGGCACGTGCATCCTAGTGCCTAGGACTGAAGGGAGCAGAGCTGGTTCTGGAAGAACCCCAGGCTCATCGGGACTGGGTGGAAGCCAGGTGACCACATAGTTCTCATCCGATCGCTTCGTCCCGCAGCTGAGCACATGGGGACTTGGGGGGTGGGGAGCGAGGAAGAGCACAGAGCCCAGGGCTTGTCAGCAGGTACCTGGGGCTGTACATCCCCTGAGCTCTGCATCTCGTGGTCTCTCCACAGTCAGCAGCCAGAGACGGCACTCCTCCATGGCCCGGATACATTCCATGACGATCGAGGCGCCCATCACCAAGGTGAAGCAGCGTGCGCTGTCTCCACGCGGCATGCACAGGAGTCCTGGTTCTCCAGGTTGACTGTTTCTAGAGAGAGGAAAGCGACCCGCACCGATAATGTCCGGTGGTTGCGTGGAGCTGCCTCCTCTAAAGAGAGGACGTGCGACGTGAACGTTGTAGTTGGCCTTGAGTTAGCGCCGAGTGCCATGCCAGCCTGCCTCTCCGCATTGCTCTCCCACCGTCCGTGAGGTTACGAAACTCACGTCTTCTTTCCATGCTGTAGGTAATCAACATTATCAACGCCGCCCAGGAAAGCAGCCCCATGCCTGTGACGGAAGCCTTAGACCGTGTGCTGGAGATTCTGAGAACCACTGAATTGTATTCGCCGCAGTTCGGTGCTAAGGACGATGATCCTCATGCCAATGACCTTGTTGGAGGCTTAATGTCTGTGAGTGTATTTGCCCCGGCTGCTGGCTAGAGCCTGCTGTTTTTGTCTGTCTTCCCAGAGATGACGTGTTTATGGGCCAGGCCACGTGGAGCTCAGTGCGTGTAGGGGCAGTCGTGGCCTGAGCCCTGCCATCACCCGGGCTCGACGGCACTCTGGCCAGAGCCGTCCCCCACCTACTGCCTGCCACCAAGGGAGACCACAGCTTGAAGCAGAGGAGGCAGGAGCATATTCTAGAGAGTCTGCTGGGCTGGGTTCTCCAATTTTGCTTAGGAGTTCTATGAGGAAAATAGGAAATAAAACATAAAAATTAATTGTTTCACATATTTTGAAAACTGGGGCAGGAAAAAAAATATACATATAAAGTGTTTCATACCAATTACAAATCAGAAAGACTACATATGTTCAAAGAGGCACCGGGGCACGGGGCTCGGTTTCCTTCCCAACCATCCTACGCAGATGTGACGGCTTTGCACCGTGGGCCCCGGCGGCCCTGGATGCCTTCTCTAGCCCCTCTAGTAGAGAGGTCTCGCAAGGGAAGAAAAGCTCTCTGGAAAACATCATTCCATCTCTGTCTGTCACCTTTTGTCTCGGTCAGAAGTAAAATTCACCACCTCACCGCCACCAAACATAAAAACAACAGCAATTCCCCTGCCAACGCCTGCTTTCTGAAGTTCTCTGGATTTCTTAAAAACAAGGTTTTAGGCAGTAATGTGAAGGCAGTAATCGAGAGTGGTTCCCAGTGACAGTAGTGTCTAACCCTGGCCTTGCCTGTCTGAGGCACAGGCTCCAGCACCCGTAGGCGGGAGGTGGAAACCACGGGGGTGGGATAGTGTCCCAGGGTGAGGGGGGAAGCGAGGGAAGGTGGGAGGGCTCTCAGCCCAAGAGGCAGCCGGGTGGAGTGAGGGTGCGTAGAGGGCCCGGAACAATCCAGTGTTCTGAAGGAATCCTGGTGTCCATTGGCAGTGAGGAGGGTGGCAAGAAAATGGTGGGGAAGGCTTGAGGGCAGAGGCCAGCTGTCCCTGAGAAACCGAACCAGTGCTGAGGGCCCATGGGAATGCTGGGCTCTGGGGCCTGGTGCAAGATCACCTCCCTGCTGCCCCTGAGTTCAGCCAGTTTTCCCAGCATCAGGCCTCCTGCTCTGTGTTAGGTGACCGTGTTCAGTGGTTGACCCCAGGGGCGCCGGAGCCTTGGGTGCATTGCTGGGGAGGCTGCCCTCAGCTGTCCTCTGGGACCGACTGTCCCTCCCAGCGTTTTCAAGAAATAAAGAATAGTTGGGGCGCCTGGGTGGCTCAGTCAGTTAAGCGTCCGACTTCGGCTCAGGTCATGATCTCCTGGTTCGTGGGTTTGAGCCCCACGTCGGGCTCTGTGCTGACCCTCAGAGCCTGAAGGCTGCTTCAGATTCCGTGTCTCCCTCTCTGCCCCTCCCCTGCTCGTACTCAGTCTCTCTCAAAAATAAATGAAATTATTTTTTAAAAATTTTAAAAAAAGAAGTAAAGAATAGTTGTGACTTAATTTTTTCTTGTCTCCTTGATTTTTATCAGGATGGTTTGCGAAGACTATCCGGGAATGAATATGTTCTTTCAACAAAAAGTAAGTTTTAACTTTTTAATCTTCTGGATCACTGTTAATATTGTAGTAGCACTTAAATGATGAAAATAAATTTTTTTTTGTTAATTTATTTTGAGAGAGCACGTGCAAGCAGGGGGAGGGGCAGGGAAAGAGAATCCCAAGCAGGCTCTGAGCTGTCAGCACAGAGCCCGATGTGGGCTCGATCTCACAAACCGTGAGATCGTGACCCGAGCCAAAACCAAGAGTCAGAGGTTTAACCGACTGAGCCCCTCAGGCACTGCTCCGTTGACCTTTCTCAGCAGTAAGACGTTTCGTGGTCGGTCATAGAACATCCGACACACAGCAGCTGCCCCCCCTACGGAGCAGTTACATTGGAAAAGCCTGCTAATCCTGTTCCCCAAATCACATCGCTTTGCAGGCCTGCAGCAGGCGCCCGGCAGTGTTGTCACCCCCATTTCCCTTCACGACGTCCCTCCCCGGATAGCTCGGGCCATGGAAAATGAGGAGTACTGGGACTTTGATATTTTTGAACTGGAGGCCGCCACACATAAAAGGTGCGTCCACGGGGAGCCCCGCAGGCAGACAGCCCGGTCCCGAGGGCATCTGCGGACAAAGCCCTCCAGGCAGCAGGGGATCTGCCAGAGGCAGGTCCTGGTCAGGGAGGGGGGGCTCCAGGGGAGGACCAGGGCCCCAGAGGGGTCAGGGAGGGCCGACTCGTCACAACTCCCGCAGAGACCGCCCACTCGTGGCCCATGTGAAGTTGAACAGGGGACGTGACGTCTCTGGGTGGCAGGGGTTTTTCCTGGAAAATACGGACGTGCCTTCTGTAGGTGGTGGTACGTTGAGGGAGCAGCGAGAGCCCCACTCAGAACCTAGAACTAAGAATTAGAAGCACACATTCGCCAAGAATTGTCCCCACATCGTGGTCGCCATGTTGGTGTCAGGCACGGGGACCCCCCGAACTCTAGTCGTCCCGATCTGGGCACGCTCCCACAGAGTGGGAACAGCACTGGGATTTTACCTTGAGTTTCGGCCCTTGAGGGAAGCACAGGGTTGGCTAAAGCACTGTGGCTGACTGGGCACCCTGGGAAGGGCCGTCTGCATTTCCAGCCAAGGCTGCGCTTTGGGGGGGTGAGGCCGGAGGGACCTGCGTGTATTCTGTGGGCCCATGGGATGGCTAACTCCTCAGGTCCCCTCCAGTCTGGGTGAACTGTCCTCACACGGCCTCTCCCCTCCAATCATGCCCACCAGGAGTCAGCCTTCTGCTACATTCTCTTCCCCTGCACCCCACATGGGCAGGGGCCGTAGAAAGAATACTCTAGCAAACGAATCTTGGAGCACCTGGCTTACGTGCTAGTGACGCCGCATTCATGCGAATCAGGCCAGGGTGGGCCGGTTCAAGCCCTGGGAGCGTGGTGACCTCCAGATGCCACCTCAGCAGAGCCACTTCTTGCCCTTCCAAGCCCAAGGCCAGATGCTGGATTGAGGGAACTTCTCAAGGAAGGGCCTGAATTGGTGGCCAGTCGGTCACCTTCTCAGGAGAAACCGCCTCCTGCTGCGGCACCCACCTTCAGATTGTTGGGGCCATTACGTGACAAGTGACAGTATCTGGGCCACAGGCAGCCTTCAAGAAGTGTTCTTTGCTTCTAGGCAGGACATCTGGCCAATAACACAGGTCTAGCAAGTCCAAAGGCGAGGACAGGGTTCAAGCCTGGCATCACGTGGATTTTGAGGAATCTACTGGTGCAAGTAGGAGTCACTGAAGGCGGAAGGGCAGGGCCGGCAAAGCCGGCCCCAGCCAGTGGGGGGCCCTGACCCAGGGCTCCAGCCAAGGTTGGTGTCAGCCGCCGGGGCCCCGGAGACACGGACGCCGCTCGGGCAGCCTCCCTGCCCCGCACGCTCGCTGAAGCCGGGCTCGGGTCGGCCGGTCGGGTCTGAGCCTCTTTGGGGCTCCACACGCTTTGCCTGTTTCTTTGTTTTAATGCTGTGGACGTTTTTCTCTGTAGGCCTTTGATCTATCTCGGTCTCAAAATGTTTGCGCGCTTTGGAATCTGTGAATTCTTGAACTGCTCTGAGGCGACGCTGAGATCGTGGCTGCAAATTATTGAAGCCAATTACCATTCTTGTAACCCCTACCACAATTCCACACACTCTGCCGACGTGCTTCATGCCACTGCCTATTTCCTCTGCAAAGAGAGGATAAAGGTGAGCTGTGTTTGTGCTCAGCGGGCAGGGCCACGGGACGGTGCGCCGCCTCGGCCAAGTTGCCGTGCAGGGTGACCGCTGGAGGGGTCCTCGCCTGCACGCCGCCTGGCCGGGAAGCTCTGTGGATTCGATGTGTTCATTCGGGACGCCTCACAATACCCTGCTGCCCTCCTAGCGAGGGCCCGTCCTTTCTTGTCTACGCGGTGCCCGGTGAGAACTCCCGAGCCCCTGCCTCCCGTGGCTCCCTCGCACCGCTACCAGCGCGGGCTTTCCGAGACAGCACATCTGACCGTGTTGTTCCCGGGAGCGGCCTCCCACCCGCCACAGGATTTGAACTGTAAAACTCCACAGTATGGTGTCCACAGCTTCCTGACACACAGGCCACGTGTGAGACACGCTGAACCACCGTACTTTCTGACGCTCCTGCCCTCGACATGCTGTTCCCTTTGTTGGTCCCGCGTGGCCCCCACCTGTCCTTCAGGGATCCACACCCACCTTTGTTCCTCCAGGAAGTCTTGCCTAGACCGCCCTCCATCCCCAGTACTGACTTAGATGCCCTCTTCCATGTGCCCGCTCCTCTTGGGCACATTCCTGATCTTACCGGCCTGTCCACTCCGTGTGGCCGGCAAGTTCCTTTCGTATCCCCAGGGCCCGTCCTGCTCAGCTGAGTCTCCGCAGTGGCCACTGGCACCTGCCGGTGGCCAGTCAACAGCTGGCTCAGTCTGCCTGGGCCCTGGCCAGCGGCTTTATTTAGCTCTAGCTTCGAGGCAATGGGGGAGGGGGGTAAGAAGACTGTAGCCCAGAGAGCAGGGAGGGGGGAAGGTTCCACTCGAGGAACGTGACTCACCGGCCACTCCCAAACCAAGCTTCCTGAGAAAGCTTTTCACGTTGGAAATCACTTCATTAGGGAGACTGTCCAAGCAGCAACTAGACATGAGCTGATTCATCACATTTTGTGTTCTTTCCTTCAGTGTCCGTCATAGCAGGGACTTCCCGTGGCCTTGCCATTTATTTCACTTTTAGCAGAACCTAGGGAAAAAAAAAAAACAGTGGTTTGATCCTTCTGCTCTAAGAATTGGGCTATTTGAGGGGTGATACGGTATAGCCTCCTGTCCGGGTGTCCTGGTACCCGGGGATGGCCACGTGGGGACCAGGGCATGGCAGGCGGGCGGGCGGAGCGAGGGCAGGTGCCTGCCGGTCCCATGTTGTTCTCCATGACAGGGGACTCGTGTGAGAGAGGACAGCGACATCAGACCAAGACTATAGGCAGAGTTAAGAGTTCAGAGAGAGGACCGTTTTATATAAAAGTGTGAAAACAAAGGCCAGGGTGGTGGAGAGGGGTGTCTGTGTGTGGTTCGGTGTATAAAGATAGCCTAATTTTTGCTTTGACTTACTGCCTTTGAACTACTCTATAGATAACATGCAAATACATATTTAGAAAGCTCAGTTCATTATAAATAGCATTGATTGAGATATAATCCATATATAATTCACCCACTTAAAGTTAAAAGTATTGAATTGAAATAAATTTTCAAGACTGGTTAGACGTGCATCTTCCTTTCAGGTGTCTCTAGAATATTTCCAAAAATGAGCTGCTACCAGGACGTAGTGGATATCTTAATAAACGTCAGAATTTCATATATTTTCTAACCTTTGCAAAACAAAACAATTCAATAACTAAAGGTTAGATTTAAAAATGTCAGCCCCTACAAATGAGAAAATACTTTAAATCCGTTAAGGCCTACAGAATGAGAAGGGCCAGATGACAATCCAAAATGGTTTTTTGAAACAACCAAGAAAATTAAATTCTAGCCAAACAAATCGAGAAATGCAGAAAGTGCCAGACACTTCCACGCTAACTTGAAAGCCTTATAGATGAAAGGTTTTAAATCAGATCCTAGAAGTAGGAAGCCAGGAGGTCAGCACCACGGAAGAAGTACTGAATGTACCAAGTGAATTCTTCCAAATCGGGCTCCCGACTCAAGACGGTCACGTGAGGTCTTTGTCCCTTCGAGGACTTTTTCTGTGTTGCGTCAACCTTTTCAGAGACTTGAAAATGAGGGAAAACCTCCAGATTATTGTACCAAACTCACCAAATCCTGACATCAGCCGGACAGAGATGGCACCAAAAGCGGGGGGGGGGGGACACGTGCCCGACAGAGATGGCACCAAAAGCGGGGGGGGGGGGGGGACACGCGAGACCAGCCCCTTAATGTGAGTGACGCACATCGTAAGCTGTTTCTCTCAGGTAGTAATACTGGTTGCTGTTGGTTCAAGTCAGTGTCTCAGACATTTTTTGTGATGGGTCGAGAGACAGACTGGCTGAGGAGGTGACTCCTGTGTCGAGGACACCTCGTATTTTGGTAAGTCCTGAGCTTGTGCGAGACCGAGAATCAGATCGTGTGCCCTAAGGAACAAGTACGAACACGAAACTGTTTCTGAGTAGGGCTAGGAAAACAGGATGTGCCCAACAACACGCTTTTCTCGGAAATCTGGCACCTTTTTACCTGAAAGTAGTGGGGCGGAAAGAAGACTCTACGGAAGGCTTCCCTGCTTTCTGCGCCATGCCCCGTTTTTAAAAGATCTCTTGTTTGCAGCAAACGTTAGATCCAGTTGACGAGGTCGCTGCCCTCATTGCAGCCACCATCCACGACGTGGACCACCCCGGGAGGACCAACTCCTTCCTGTGCAATGCCGGCAGCGAGCTGGCCATCCTGTACAACGACACTGCCGTGCTGGAGAGCCACCACGCGGCCCTGGCCTTCCAGCTGACCACCCGCGATGACAAATGCAATATCTTCAAAAACATGGAGAGGTGAGAGCACCGGGTCAGGGAGCGTGTTGGTCCCTCTAGCAACTTTGAGATGCGCGTCACATACTACAGGGTTCACCCATCTGAAGCGTACAAGAGCGGTCTGTATAGTCAGGGTCGCGTGGCCATCACCCCCCAGGAAGAAGCTCAAACTCACCGGCAGTCACTTCCCACCCCCCCTCAAGTCCCCCGGCCCCAGGCAACCCCACTGATGCACGTTCTGCCTCCAGTTCTGCACAACTCATAACAAATAGTGCACCCAGGACGTGGTCTTTTGTGGCTGGTGGCTTTCTCTCAGCACGAGGCTTTCAAGGCTCAGCAGTTTAGTGTCCTGACATCTGAAGATGGCAAGGATAGTGCTGACATCTTGAGCTTTTAGAGACTCCGAGACTCGGAGAAGCCGTCCTCTTCCATCTCTGCTCCAAACACTCCACTCCGCCCTCCTGTGCCCAGAAGCCTCTCGCCCTTGTCGGTGTTCACGTGTGACTCCTCAGTTCACGTGTGATTACTCAGTGTGAAGCTCCTTCACAGCACTCATCACGTGTTCAAATCATTTTTCATTACTTGTCTAATGTCTCATTTGCTTCTTAAGCTCCGTAAGATCACGGTGTCCAGTGCCTTTTGTCCATCGCTGCACCCTCGGTGCCTAGCGTGGGGCCTGGTACAGGGGAGGGACCTGTACTTTTTAACTTGGATTTTTAAAGAATGTTTTATAGGAGATTTTTTAAAAAGGAGATTCCAGATTTTACACAACTCCCTTTCGCCATGTTCTAGAATTTCAGTAGGTTTTATTCATCGTTGCTGGTACATACATCAGCTATCTCTGGAAAAATATGCAAGACCTGATAACTTGGGTTGTGTCCAGGGAAAGGAATGGGGTGAGTGGAGGAAAGAGGTGAACCAGAGATAAAAACCAGGGCTGGAGTGAGTTGCTCAGCTGTCAGATCTTCCCTCTAAGTGTCTGGGCACTGAAATTGGTGGATCTCAAGGTTCCTCTGGGGGGGGGGGGGGGGTACGTTCTTCGTAGCCACAGATTTCTGCCTTTGTAAGCCCCTCCCATGTTCTCTTCTTCCTGGAGCTACGAGCCCGGAACTACAGAATGGTGAACGCTTTGCCTGTAAGGCCTTGCCCATAAGCTCCTTGATTTTCACTTCAGTTTTCCCTCACTAACGATCTCGTTTCAACGTGTGCCCTGCGACTTCCAGGGACACGAGCATTTTAGCTGCCGTGGACACGGTTCCAGATCACAGCCGTATCAGGAGTGCCTGTCTGGTCCGGATGAGTAATGCGTAGCGCCCTCTCATTTGTTGTCTGAAACAGGAATGACTATCGGACGCTGCGCCAGGGTATTATCGATATGGTCTTGGCCACGGAAATGACAAAACACTTCGAGCATGTCAACAAATTTGTCAACAGCATCAACAAGCCCCTGGCGGCACTAGAAGAAAACGAGGTAAGGGAAACCGACTGCAAGGAGAACCTGGATGGGGGACCGGGGGCCCTTACCCCTCTGTGCTGTGGGGAACTGGGGTAAGAGGCGGGGAGCTGTGCAGGGGCTCCCCTAGCAGGTTCACTGGGTTTAATATCTATTGGTTGGAAAATTATGTAAAAACTTGGCAGGAAAAAAGACCTCCAAAAAGAGATGCGGAAACCCTGAAGCTAACATTAGGTGGGTGGACCATTCCTGTGCCCTTTCTCACACGCATCCCCTTCCCCACTCCTTGGGCATCCTGGGGTCCGTTGGAGCCCTTGACGGGTCTCATTCCCCACCCCCACTGTGCACATGCTGTCACATCAGCGACTCTCCTCTGTTGGTCTCGGTCACAGGAGGGTAGAGGCTGAGAAGGACCCTGTATTTTGGTCCTAAGGGTGACATTATTGTTGCCCACCCTCCCCCCCATTTCTGGATTTGAGGCCTGGAGTTGCCACAACAACTGCCTGGCAAGGACGACACTAAGCCTCTGGCCAGGCAGGGGACCACAGCTACGGAAGCGGACAGATCTGGGTCCCCATCCAAGTTCTTCTTCGCCTTCCCGGGCTGTACAATGGGCATAATAAATCTCGAGACATAGGACTGAGGGGCAGGGGACAAGGTAGGCGCTTACTGGGACCTGTTCTACCAGATTCAGCCTGAGATCAGCACCTATCGCGTCTACTTTCACGGACCCTCTTCCTTCGAGGCCCTTCTACCTGCTCCACGCACTGAACATCTTGGCACCGGCTCACTGACTCCTCCGCTGCCTTCCTTGCCCGCTCCTGTCACCATCCTGAGAGCTTTCTCCGTGCTCAGGATGGTGTCCCAGGAGGCCAGGATCACCGCTCCTTGAGTTCTAACCCCACTTCACCTCTGCAAGTCCTCTGACCGTGGCTTTTGGCTTTCTAACTCATTACCTTTCACCCCTGTTCCTGTGTGACCCCCTCTGAAACCTATGACGACTCCGCTCCCTTCCTCCTCTCCTGTTCTCCCGGTTGGTCAGCCTGCTTCTGACTTCCTTTCCCTTCCAGGGACTCCGGCGCAGGGGCCCCCGCACCAACCTTTTTTAGTGGCTCCGCCTGTCCTGGATAGTGTGTCACCTGGGCCACTGCCCCTGGCTGACTTCGGCCACAGACTCGTCTCCTCCAGAGAGTCTGGGCAGTTCCGAGACTTAGCTGAGTGTTCTGTTCCACTCGAAAGTCGCGTTTCTCCTCTGTTCGCACTTGGGGTTACTTCCGAGAGACTAGAAGTCCATCTAGTGAGCCAGAGCAGGGACAGAGTAATACGAGAGCAAATACCGTACAGCTGGCGGGACCAAACGGTAGTCACACGGCTGAAGAGAGGAGCCAGCACGAAGCCCTTGGGACATGGGGCAAGGAGACCTGTCGAGGCAGCCTTGGTGGTGTCCACTCTGGCATCTGTCCAGGGGAGGGGGCAGCCCAAGCTCTGGGCGGGCACGCGCCCATCTTGATGGCATGTCTGTCCTCACCGAGACGAGACCATCAGGCCTTTTTCGACTACTGTGATTACTCGTGGAAATCACATGATCGACGCCTTCGGAGAGCATGAGGAGACTGGCTTGTCTCTGACCGTGCTCTCTGCCCCGGTCCTCCCTCTTCCGACCGGGGCCCATTATACCAGGGGTTCAGAATCCATAGCAGACCAGACGGCATGTAGCACCTCGAACAGACAGAGCCCAGGACTAACGTTCCACCTTCAGTTCTTATCCTGGCTCAGCTGGATAGCCGCGGACAAATCTCTTCGCCTCTCTGGGTCCCGGTGCCCTCGTCTATAAAGTAACACTGCTTTTCGTGCCTACCACAGATCTTTTCACGAGTGCACATCAAAAGAGAGTAACTGTTGCGGAAGTATCGCTGTATCTGGCACCATCTTGGTGCACTGATGGCTAATTCCCAAGATGATACCTGCCGTGGGACTGGGGTAGGGGCTGGGTTGTACGAAGCAGGGAGCCTGGTGCCCCCCAAGACTCCTTTTGGTGAAAGGGCAGAGAAACCGTTCTGTTTAGAGTTCGCGTTCTTTTTCGGTAGGTGAGATCAAAGATACCACTCATGTCCCAAAAGGGGGAGCAGTAGAACTAGAACAAAGAAACAGCAACTGGGAGAAATACCTAGAATGGGGAGAAGAAAAGAGCCAAGAAAGGGACGGGCACAAAGACTGACCTCCAGCGCTACCCTCTGCTCTCGGGTCCCGCTCGGACCTCACGGGACCTTGCTTTCCCTTTCTGTCAAGGGAGGGGCTGACCTCCACGCTCGGGGTGTCCTCAGCACTGTTCTGTGAGGCCGTCACGGATAGGCCCGGGCATCCCGTGGGGCCCCCCACTGTGAGACACAGCTTGGCCCCGGGGAGCCCACTTGGATTGCTCTGAATCTCACTTGTGTTTTAGGAAACGAATAAAGACGAAGAAGCCATAAACACTATGCTCCGGACTCCAGAGAACCGGACTCTGATTAAACGGATGCTCATCAAGTGTGCGGACGTGTCCAATCCCTGCCGGCCGCTGGAGCAGTGCATCGAGTGGGCCGCACGCATATCAGAAGAATATTTTTCTCAGGTGAGATGCAGCCTCTTCACTTCCTTGAGAGAGAGAGAAACACAGACCATTAGAGATCGGGGGATTAAAACTAGGATGTAGAGTTCTAGGTGAAATTCTGTCCTTGAAGAACACTTCTTGTATTATAGGCTCACTGCTAAGGGATTTGATTAGTTTTCCCTCAGCTGAAAATGTATTGGCTGCCTTTCTTGCAGAATATCTCCACTGGATGTAGATTCCGGTGTTAACAGTTTTCTCCTAACAGCATTTTACACCGTTGTCTGCCCCTCGTGTTCTCTCTGCGTAGGAAAAATCCTCATGGGGCAGGAAAAAGAAGTTAGAAAATACAATGGCTAAAGGTTTAGCAAGTTTACTGAAAGCATGTACACATAGATTCAAGAAACACAAACCTTAATCCAAGCCCACAGTCAAGCGGCTCCAAGCCTTTGAAGTCAGCCAGAGAAAAATGGCCCATTTCGTGTAAATGACCAGTGATGCTCACTCCTTCTGACTCCGTGTCGGAAACTATGAAGGTGAGAGAAGAGGGATTTCTGGGGAAGACGGGGGAGTAGGAGGACCCTGGGCCCACCTCGTCCCACACCCACAGCAGGGTCAAGGACCCAGAAAATGACCCAAGCACTGGCAGAAGAGACTCTCCACAGCTGAACGTAGAGAAGGGGCCCCATCCAAGGGGACAGGAAGGGCAGAGACACTGTGAGGAGCCACGCTGACCCGCACGAGGGAGGGACACCGCGGGCACGGAGAGCGGGAGACCCACGGTGAGAAGACGAGTCCCCCTGACATTTGGCTTTGAAACCAGAGGTTTCACTTCTCAAGTCCTGGCTCTGAGACGGGCGGACCGCCATCAGAAACTGAACCCCTGACCTGACAGAAACAGTGAAAGAAACAGCCCCACTGAGGTCCAGCATAGACACAGCAGTTTGAAGAGTGCCTGGGGTTTGTTTACTAGTCTCAGAACCCGTGCTGGAAGGGCAGGGGTCTTTGGAAAACTCCGAAAACAAAAGAGCTGGTGGGCACCGTTTTCTTGCCCTGCCCCTCAGCCTAGATACACCAGACGCCGGTGGGAACACTCTCCACCCCCCAACCCCGCGTGCTGCAGACGCGCCCTCTCCAGCCCAGCCTCACTGGTCTTCCAGAGTGGCTCCAGGTCCCCTCCTACAGCAGACCAGGCACGAACCTTGCTGACACCGTGCACCTGGCCTCTGTGTTCTGCACACCTGCCCCCGCCCACAACAACTCACCTTCAGCGGGAGCCCATCGAGAGCGGCGCCGTGAACGTGGCAGTGTGCAAGCAGCCTGGACGGGGGGCAGCACCGCCTCCAAGTGACTCCCTCAAAGGGACTCCTGCCCCAGGGGGAGGAGAAGAAAACCACACATGCCTGTTCAACCGTGGCCCCAGCAGTGGTCTGACCCAACTCGAGTCCGAGGCAACTCCAGACAGGCCCACCAACAACACGGGGACCGGACCCTGCCCACAACAGGCAGAGAGCCATTGCAGATGACTGGACTGGTGGCAAATGCGGCATAGCCACACACACAGGAGACACCCTCCGGCGCCAGGTCCCGGGGAACAGGGGACACGGCACCACAGGACCTCGTCTTCATGAGGCCACTCCTTTCGAGAGCAGGAGGCGTAGCTGAATCTCCAAACACAGAGAGCTAGACAACACAAGACAGGAGCGTGTCCCAAATGAAAGAACAGGACAAAATCGCAGCAAGAGATGTCACGCACATACTCTGCCTGATAGAGAATTCAAAGTAGCGGTAAGAGAGACGCTCACTGGACTGAAGAGTGGAGGACCTCGGGGAGACCCTCAACAAAGAAACAGAAAACAACCAATCGGAGGTAACTCAATCACCAAAATTAAAAATACACTAGATGGAGTAAACAGAGGAAGCAGAAGAACAGATCAGCAACCTGGAGGACAGAGGAATGGAAAGCAATCAAGCCAAACAAGAGAAAGAAAAAAAAAAAAGACTCATAAAAATGAGAATAGATTAAGGGAACTCAGCAACACCAGCAAACGTAGTAACATTTGCATTACAGGGACCCCAGGAGGAGGAGAGAGAGAGAAAGGGGGGCAGAAAATTTATCTGAAGAAATAGCCGGAGACTTCTCAAATCTGGCGAAGGAAACAAAAACCCAAATCCACGAGGCTCAGAAAGCCTGCAGCAGAATCAACCCAAGGAGGCCCACAACCAAGACACGTAGTAATTAAAATGTCAAAATTTAAAGCAGCACAAGGAAACAGTTACATACAGGGGAAAAACCCCTGAAGGCTACCAGCTGATTTTTCAGCAGAAACGTTGCAAACCAGAAGAGGGTGGCATGATATATTCACAGTAGTGAAAGGGAAAAAAAAAAACCCTGCACCCTAGAATACACTATCCAGCAAATCAATCATTCAGAATAGGAAAGATAAGGACTTACTCAGACACACAAAGGAATTCATCACCACTAAAGCAGCCTTACAAGGAATGTTAAAGGGGACTCTGAGTGGAAAGGAAGGACCATAAAGCAAGAGTAAGCTATGTAGGAAGCACAAAAGCAGTATGTTAAGTATATCTATAAAGATCGGTCGATGGATTCACAAAATAAAAGGGTGTGAAGTATGACACCATATACCTAAGATGTGGGGGGGAGAGGAATAAAAACTTAGTGCTTTTTGAATGGGTTCAAACTGAAGCAACCATAAACTTAATATAGACGGCTGTACGCATAAGGTATTATATGTAACCTCATAGTAACCACAAATCAAAAACTGGTAATAGATATGCAAAAAAATAAAGAGAAAGGCATCCAAGTATATCAGTAAAGAAAGCCAGCAAACCATAAGTGAGCAAGCGAAGAAAGAAACAGAGAAAACCACAATAACAACCATAAAATAAGTAACAAAATGGCAATAAGTACACACCTACCAATAATTACTTTGAATGTAAATGGACTAAATGTTCCAATCAAAAGACATGGGATGAAAAGTCAAGGCCCATCTATATGCTGTCTACAAGAGACTCACATATCATGCAAATGGAAGTGAAAAGAAAACCAGGGTAGCAATACTTAGACAAAATAGGCTTTAAAATAAAGATTGTACGCGTGCCTGGAGGGCTCAGTCAGTTAAGCACCCAACTTGGGCTCAGATCATGATCTTAAAGTTTGTGGGTTCAAGCCCCACATCAGACACTGCACTGATAACACAGAGCCCGCTTCGGATCCTCTGTCTCCCTCTCTCTCTTCCCCTCCCTCTCTATCAAAAATAAACATTAAAAAAATTAAAGATCATAACAAGAAACAAAGAAGGACACTACATAGTCCGAAGGGGAACAATCCAACAAGAAAATAAAACAATTGTAAATATTTATGCATCCAACATGGGAGCACATAAAGCAGCTGATAACAAACAAAGGAAGAAATCAACAGTGACACAGTAATAGTAGGGGACTTTAACTGGAACTTACATCAATAGACAGACATCAACAAGGAAACCATGGCTGATTGACACATTTGACCAGATGGTCCTAACAGACTTACTCAGAACATTCCATCCTAAAACAATACACATTCTTTTCAAGTGCATATGCAACATTCTCCAGAATAGATCACATATTGGGCCACAAAACTAGTCTCCACAAACTCAAAAAGATCAAAGCCGTTCTGACCACAATGCTATGACACTAGAAATCAACCACAGGAGAAAATCTGGAAAGAGCACAAATACATGGCAGTTAAATATACTACTAAACAGTGAATGGGTCAACCAAAAAAATGAAAGAGGAAATCAAAACACACATGGAAACAAATAAAACACAGTGGTTCAAAGTCTTTAAGGTGCAGCAAAAACTGTTCAAAGAGGGAAGTTTATAGCAATACAGGCCTGCCTCAAGAAACAAAAATTTCAAACAACCTAACCTTACACATAAAGGAGCTAGAGAAGGAACAGCAAACAAAGCCCCAAGACAGTAGAAGGAAGGAAATAATAGATTGGAGCAGAAATAAATGAAATAGAAACTAAAAAGCAATAGAACTGATCAATGAAACCAGGAGTTACTGATTTGATAAGATCAACAAAATTGATATACCTTTAGCCAAATGCCTCAAAAAGAAAAAATGTTTTTTTTTTTTTCAAATAAAATCAGAAATGAAAGAGGAGATGGGGCGGGGGGTGGGGGGGTGGGCCTTGGTGGGTCAGTCGGTTAGGTATCCAACTTCAGCTCACCTGTGGTCTCACAGTTAGTGGGTTTGAGCCCCATGTTGGGCCCTGTGCTAACAGCTCAGAACCTGGAGCCTCCTTCAGATTCTGTGTGTCTCCCTCTCTCTGCCCCCCACCTTGCACTCTGTCTCTCTCAAAAATAAACATTAAAAAAATTATTTTTAATGAAAGAGGAGATAACCAACAACATAGAAATACAAAGCATTATAAGAGAATATTATGGAAAATTATATGCCAAAAAATTGGACAACTTAGAAGAAGTGGATAAATTCCTAGAAACATCACCTACCAAAACTGAACCAGAAGAAATAGAAAATTTGAACAGTGATTACCAGCATTAAAATTGAATCAGTAATCAAAAAATTCCAAACCAACAAAAGTCCAGGACCAGAGAGCTTCACAGGTGAATTCTACCAAATATTTCAAGAACGGTAAATACCTGTTCTTTTCATACTATTCCAAAAACAGAAGAGGAAAGAAAGCTTCCAGATTGATTCTATGAGGCCAGCATTACCCTGATACCAAAACTAGATAAAAATACAAAAAGATACAAAACTCCAAAAAGAACTACAGGCCAGTAGGTGTAAAAACCCTCAACAAAATATTAGCAAACCAAATCCAACAATACATTAAAAAAATTATTTACCACAGTCAGGTGGGATTTATTCCTGGGTTGCGAGGGTGGTTCAACATTCGCAAATCAATCAATGCGATACATCATTATCAACAAGGGAAAGAATAAAAATCATGTTCATTTCAATAGATGGCAGAAAAAGCATTTGACAGACTACAGTATCCATTCATGATAAAAACCCTCAACAGAGTATATCTAGAGGGAACATACCTCAACATAATAAAGGCCGTATATTAAAAAACCCCAGCTAACTTCATACTCCATGATGAAAAACAGAACTTTCCCCTACAATCAGGAACCAAGACAAGGATGTCCCCTTGCACCACTTTTATTCAGTACAGTACTGGAAGTCCTAGCTGCAGCAGTCAGACAACAAAAAGAAATAAAATGCATCCAAACTGGTAAGAGAGAAGTAAAACTTTCACTATTTGCAGATGACATGATACTTTTTATAGAAAACCCTTAAGACCACCAAAAAAACTACTAGAACTGGTAAATGAATTCAGTAAGGTTACAGGATACAAAATGAATATACAGAAAGCCATTGCAGTTCTATACACTAAATGAGGTAGCAGAAAGAGAAATTAAGAAAACAATCCCATTCGTAATTGCATCTAAAAGAATTAAATCCCTAGGAATAAACCAGGGAAGTGACAAACCTGTATTCTGGAAAGTGTAGAACACTGATAAAAGAAGTTGAAGATGACAAAAACAGAAAGATACTCCATGCTCATGGATTGGAAAAATATTGTTAAACTGTCCACACCACCCAAAACAATCTACAGACTTAAATGCTGTTGGTATTTTGCTAAGGATTGCATTATCACATAACGAGAACAAATAAGCCTGAAATGTGTATGGAACTACAAAAGACCCTGGATAGCCAAAGCAATCTTGAAAAAGAACAAAACTGGAGGTATCACAGTCCCAGATATCAAGATATACTACAAAGCTGTGATAATTAAAACGGTAGGGTACTAGGACGAAAGTAGACATATAGATCAATGGAACACAATAGAGAACCCAGAAATAAACCCACGATTACATGATCAGTTAATCTATGACAAAGGAGGCAAAAGAATGAAACTGGACCACTTTCTTTCACTATACACAGAGACATGTGAGACTTGAAACCATAGAAATCATAGAAGAGAGCACAGCCAGTAGTCTGATATCAGCCATTACATTTTTCTTGTTATGTCTCCTATGAAACAAAAGCAAAAATAAACTATTGGGACTACATCAAAATTTCTTTGCAGAGCAAAGAAAACAATCAACAAAACTAAAAGGCAACCTACTAAATGGGAGGAGATATTTGCAAATGACATCTGATAAAGGTTTAGTAACTAAAATATATAAAGAACGGATACAACTCAATACCCAAAAATCAAATAATGCAATTTAAAAATGAGAAGATGACATGAATAGACATTTCTCCACAAAGAAGACATCCAGATGGCCAAGAGACACATGAAAAGAGGCTCAACAATCATCATAATCATCAGGGAAATGCAAATCACAATTACAATGAGATATCACTTCACACCTGTCAGAATGGCTAAAATCAAGAACACAAGCAGTGTTGACAAGGATGTGGAGAAGAACCATCTTGCGCCGTGGGTGGGAATGCAAACTAGGGCAGCTACTGTGGAAAACAGTATGGATATTCTTCAAAAAATTATATAAATAGGGGTGCCTGGGTGGCTCAGTTGGTTGAGTGGCTGACTTCGGCTCAGGTCATGATCTCGCAGTCCGTGAGTTCGAGCCCCGCGTCAGGCTGTGTGCTGACAGCTCAGAGCCTGGAGCCTGTTTCAGATTCTGTGTCTCCCTCTTTCTCACCCTCCCCCGTTCATGCTCTGTCTCTCTCTGTCTCAAAAATAAATAAACGTTAAAAAATTTTTAAAAAAATTTGTTTAAAAAATTATATAAATAGAATTACCCTATGATCCAGGAATTGCACTACTTGGTATTTACCCAAAGAACAGGAAAATACTAACTTGTAAAGATATATGCACCCCGTGCTCACTGCACCATTATTTACAATAGCTAAAATACGGAAGCAACCAAAGTGTCCATTGATAGATGAATGGCTAAAGAAGTGGTGTGTACACACACACACACACACACACACTGGAATATTACTCAGCCTTAAAAAAGAATAAAATCTTGCCATTTGCAACAACATGGACAGACCCTAAAGGCATTATGCTGAGTGAAAATCAATCAGACAGACAAGTACTGTATGATCTCACTTATTAGAATCTTTTTTAAAAAAAAAGACAAAGAGCTCATAGATACAGACAACAGATTACTAGTTGCCAGGGTAGGCAACTAGTAATGGATGCCTAGATGCCTAAACTAGAAATGGATGAAAGGAGTCAAAATGTACAAACTTCCAGTTATAAAATAAGTCATGGGGATTCAATGTACAGTATGGCATCTGTAGTTAATACTGTATTGTGTAGAAGAGAGTAGCTCCTAAAAGTTCTCGTCACAAGAAAAAGAAATTCTGTAACTATGTGTGGTGGAGGATGTTGACTTATTGTGGTGAGCATTTTGTAGTATATACCAGCTTGGAATCATGTTGTATGTCAATTATACCTCAATTAAAAAAAAGAAACACTTTTTAAAATGGCAAATATAGAAGGTTTTTTTTCTTCTCTTAATGTCTCTAAATACACAGGACTATTTCCAGCAAAAGTGAAAACATTGCATTGTAGAGTACGTGTGACAGCTGTAACATAAAGGATGGGAAAAGTAAAAGTGCACGGATGCAAGGTTTCTAAATCCTACACGACTGCTAGTTACAAGGATAGTTCGGGGCCGCCTGGGGGGCTCAGTCGGTTGAACATCTGACTCTTGATTTCGGCTCAGGGCATGATCCCAGAGTCGTGGGATCGAGCCCTGTGTTGGGCTCTGCACTAAACGTGGAGTCTGCTTAAGATATTCTCTCTCTGCCCCCTTCCCCCATTCGCATACCCTCTTTCTCGAAAAAACTTAAAAATATCTATTAGCCGAGTAGACTAAAAAGTGAAGGATATATATGGTAATCTGTAGGGCAATCTGTGTTGCTTAGTAGTTAGTAGATATAATGGAACTCTAAAATATATTAAAACATACAAAAGTGGCAGGAAAAGAGAAACAGGAATGGGGGGGGGGGGTAAAATGGTAGCCCTAATGCTAATCACATCAGTACTTATATCAAAAGTTAGTAGACTAAACACAAAGAGTTCATCAAAATGGGTTGTTGTGTTTGTTTTTTTTTTTAACGTTTATTTATTTTTGAGGCAGAGAGAGACGGAGCATGAACGGGGGAGGGTCAGAGAGAGGGAGACACAGAATGTGAAACAGGCTCCAGGCTCTGAGCTGTCAGCACAGAGCCCGATGCGGGGCTCGAACTCACGGACCGCGAGATCATGACCTGAGCCAAAGTTGGCCGCTTAACCGACTGAGCCACCCAGGCGCCCCAAAAATGGGTTTTTTTTTAAAGCCAACTGACTACATGTAGTCTACCAAAGACACACTTAAAATATAAAGGATACATGCAAAGACAGAAATGAATGGAAAAAGATATATCATGCAAATTTTCAATATAAAAAGACTGGAATGGCTGTGTTAATCTCAGACAAAATAGACATCAGGATGAAAATATTACCAGAGATAAACTGGACACTTCATATCGATTAAAGGGTCAGCTCTATAGGAAAGCATGATAATCGTTAAGTGTGCATAATAACAGAACTTCAAATAAATGAAGCAGAACTGACAGAGAAGCAGACAACTCTATAATCATAGTTGGAGATTTGAACACCCTCTTTCAGCAATTGATAGCACATCCAGATTAAAACACCAGTAAAAGCAGATAATCCACACACTATCAATCACCTTACCTTAGTTAAATATTCATAAAACCCTACACCCTAAGTGGGCAGAATATGCATTAAGTATGCACGATATGTTCACCGGCATACATCATACGTTGGGGCCACAGAAATAATTCAGTACATTTAAAAGAATTGAAATCATACAGAATATATCCCCTGGCCACATAGGAATTAAATCAGAAATCAGTAACATATCTAGGTAGATGCCAAATATTTGGAAATTGTACAACACACTTCTGAATAGTCCGTGCGTCAGATAACAAGGGAAATTTGAAAATATTTACAATTAAATGATAATTGGGGTGCCTTGGTGGCTCAGTCGGTTAAGCGTCCGACTTCGGCTCAGGTCATGATCTCGAGGTTCGTGGGTTTGAGCCCCACGTCGGGGTCTGTGCTGACAGCTCAGATCCTGGAGCCTGCTTCGGATAATGTGTCTCCCTCTTTCTCTCTCTGCCTCTCCCCCACTCACATTCTCTCTCTCTCTCTCTCTCAAAAATAAACATTAAAAAGAAATGATAATGAAAATCGATCAAAATTGTGGGATGCAACTAAAACAATGATTAAAGGGATGGTTACAATCTTAATTTATTACTATAGAAAAGGCCCTAAGAAAATCCCATTTACAGCTGCACCAAAAACAATAAAATATCTAGGAATAAACTTAACCAAAGAGGTAAAAGACCTGTACTCCAAAAACAATAAAACACTTGTGGAACATATTGAAGACAACACAAAGAAATGGAAAGACACTCCATGCTTATGGGTTGGAAGGACAAATATTTGTTACATGCCGATACTACCCAAAGCAATCTACAGATTTAGTGCAATCCCTATCAAAATATCAACAGCATTTTTCACAGAACTAGAACACAGTCCTAAAATTTGTATGGAGCCACAAAACTCTCCTAGTAGCCAAAGAAATCTTGAACAAGAAGAGCGAAGCCGGAGGCATCACAATTTTGGACTTCAAGTTATATTACAAGTCTGTAGTAATCAAAACAGTATGGCACTGGCATAAAAATAGACACGTAGATCAATGGAACAAAACAGAAAACCCAGAAATAAACCCACAATTATGTGGTCTATTAATCTCCAAAGCAGAAAAGAATATCCAGTGGGAAAAAAAATGTTCAACAAATGGTGTTGGAAAAACTGGACAGCCCATGTAAAAGAATGAAACTGGACCACTTTCACTATACACACACACAAAAAAAACTCAAAGTGGATTAAAGACTTAAATGTGAGACCTGAAATCCTAAAAATCCTTGAAGAGAGCACAGGCAGTAATCTCTGACATTGATCATAGCCACATTTTTCTAAAGATGCCTCATAAGGCAAGGGAAATAAAAGTAAAAATAAACTATTGTGACTGTAGCAACATTAAAAGTTTCTGTACAGCAAAGGAAACAACAAAACTGAAAGGCACCCTACTGAGTGGGAGGAGATATCTGCAAATGATATATCCAATGAAAGGTTAGTATCCAAAATATATAGAGAACTGATACAACTCAATAACCAAAAAATCAAATAATGCAATTAAAAAAGGGCAGAAGACATGAACAGGCATTTCTCCCAAGACATACAGATGGCCAGCTGACCCATAAGAAGAGGCTCAATGTCACTCATCATCAGGGAAATGCAAATCACAACTACAATGAGATACCACCTCACACCTGTCAGAACAGCTGGAATCAAAAACACAAGAACCAACAAGTCTTGGTGAGGATGTGGAAAAAAAAAGGATTCTCTTGCACTGTTGGTAGGAATGCAAACTGGTGTGGCCACTGTGGAAAACAGAATAAAGTTTCCTTAAAAAACTACCCACAAAATACAAAAAATACTCATTTAGAGGGACATATGCACCCCTATGTGTATTGCAGCATTATTTACAATAGCCAAATTACAGAAGCAGCCCCCATGTCCCATCGATTGGTGAGGATAAAGATGAGGTCAGACACACACACACACACACAATATTATTCAGACATAAAAAAAGAAATCTTGCCACTTGTGACAACATGGGTAGAGCTAGACGGTATAATGCTAAGTGAAATCAGTCAGAGAAAGATACCTTATGATCTCGTTCATATGTGGATTTTAAGGAACAAAACAAGCAAAGGTAAAAGGCCAAGAAATAGACTCTTAACTACAGAGAACAAACTGATGGCTACCAGAGAAGGGGAAAGAGGGGCTGGGGATGAAAGAGTACACATATGATGAAAAAACATGAAATGAAAAGAAAAGGCCCTAAAGTTAATGACTTGGATTTCACTTAAAAAAGACTGGGGCACCTGGGTGGCTCAGTTGGTTAAGCATCTGACTTTGGCTCAGGTCATGATCTCACATTTTGTAAGTTCGAGCCCCATGTCGGGCTTTGTGCTGACAGCTCAGAGCCTGGAGTCTGCTTTGGATTCTGTGTTTCCCCTCCATCTGCCCCTCCCCGGCTCGCATGCACTCTCTCTCTCAAAAATAAAAACATTAAAAAAAAAACTAAAAAAGACAAAAAAGAAAGTTATAAATGTAAGAGCAAAAAATGAGGAAATGGAGAAAACAGAAAAAATTAACAGAGCCAAAATTGATTCTTTGAGAAAATTAACAAAATTTGCCACTACCTAGCTAGAATAATCAAGGAGAAAAAGAGAACACACAGATTGCCAATATCAGGAATGAAAGAGGTATTGTCATAATAAATCTTACAGATATTAAAAGGATAATTTTTTTAATTGGGAACTTTATACCAACAAATTTGACAACTTAAATGAGATGGAAAAATTCCCTTTAAACTATAGTTTACCCAAACTGACAAGATAGAGGAATAACCTGAGAAGGCCTGTGTTAAATTCTTTATCAAAATTTACAGGGCATCTGGGTGGCTCAGTCGGTTAAGTGTCCAACTTCAGCTCAGGTCATGATCTTGCGGTGTGTGAGTTCGACCACAGTCCCTTGTATCCTATATCATGAACGCAGATGCAGAGATACTTAATTGAGCGATATATAAAAAGGATTCTATCTCATCATAAATTAGAGCTTTTCCCCAAGAATTCAAGGTCGACTTAGTATCAGAAAAATCAATAACCACATGCTAATTAAAGGAGGGAAAAAAAACATGTTAATAGATGCAGAAGAAGCATTTGACAAAATTCAACATTGATTCATCAAAAAGAGACTTCGCAAACCAGGAATAGAAGGGAACTTAACCTGAAAAAGGGCAGCTACAAACACTTAACAGCTGACATTATACTTAAGGTGAAATACTGAATACCTTCTCAAGGTTGGAAACCAGGGAAGGGAACCACTTCTGTTGAACACCGTATCGGCTGCCCTAGTCAGTGCAGTAAAGCAAGAGGAGAAAGGTACGAAGAATAGAAAGAAATTTTTTTCCTATTTGCAGAAATGACATGATTTTTTTTTATATTGAGAGCTCTGAGTGTACAAAACAATACCATTAATAAGGATTTGATTTAGCAACATCATAAGACAAGCTCATTATATAGTTGTATTTTATTTTATTTTATTTTTTTAAATGTTGATTTATTTTTGAGACAGAGACAGAGCATGAACGGGGGAGGGTCAGAGGGAGAGGGAGACACAGATTCCGAAGCAGGCTCCAGGCTCTGAGCTGTCAGCACAGAGCCCGACGCGGGGCTCGAACTCACGGAGTGTGAGATCATGACCTGAGCCGAAGTCGGACGCTTAACTGACCGAGCCACCCAGGCGCCCCATATATAGTTGTATTTTATAGAGTAGTCCAGAACACTGGGACAATGAAACTAAATACCAAATCCCATTTACATGGTAATAAAAAAATCTCGGAATAAATTTAACAAAAGAACTCCAGTCCTTTACACTGAAAACCACAAAATATCACTGAGAATTTAAGAAGAACACCTGCGAAAATGTAGAGATATACTAAGTCTACAGATTGGAAGGCTCAGTGTGGTTAAGGTACAGTTTCCTCCAAATTGATGTGTATACATCAATACAATTCCAATAAAAATGCCAGCAGGGTTGTTTTGTTGTTTGGGGAAAGTTTTGTTGTTTGCAGAAACTGACAAACGGATTCTAAAATTTATATGGAAATGTGAAGGACCTTGAATAAGCAAAGCAAACTTGAAAACATTGGAAAATTAACACCGTTTGGCTTTAGAGCTTAAAGTAAGCCAGTGTGGCACTGGCATAAAGATACCAGATACATGATGGAACAGAATAGAGGTCCCAGAAATAGACCACATCTATATAAACAGTGGGGAGAGGAAAAATTTTTTCAGCAGGTGGTGTTGGAATACTTAGATATCTCTTCCAACAAAAATGAACCACAACTTCTACCTCATACCAGAGAAATACCGTTTCACAGTGGATCACAGACCTAAATACAAAACCTTAAACCATAAAGCTTTTAAAGAAAAACATAAGAGAACAGTCTTGGTCGTTTAGAATTGCACAGAAATTTATTACGTATAGAAAACCACCACCACAGAAAGAAAAGTTGAGAAATGAGAATCAAAATTCAGGAATTCTGCTCATCTAAACACAGCTATGAAAATAAATAGGCACGCCTTGCTGGAAGAAAATACCCACAAATCCTATCTGACAAACGACTATATTCAGAAACTATGGCTCCGTAATAAAAAGACCAGCCGCCTAATTTAAAACGGCCAAATATTTTAACAGACGCTTCGCAAAAAGAGATACATGTGTTTACCTTTACTGGAGATATCTTTACATCTTCATAGGACTTGGGGTTACCCTCTGGCTTCTTTTCCCATCAACCTGACAGGCTCCCTGTAGCACTTCCCAGAAGCCACATCAGTGCTCCTGAGCACTGGCACCTTGGGTACCTGGCGGTGTGTGCGGCTCTCCCTCATTTCTGAAGAGCAGTTTTGTTTTGCTAGTTACAGAATGCCCCGTTGACAGGTTCTTTGAGCTCGTTATGTGAACATTCCGCCGCCTCCAGCCTCCAGTGTTGCTCCTGAGAAATCAGCTCATCATCTTACAGAGAATTTCCTACAATGAGTCACTTTTCTCTTCCTGCTTTTAAAATTCTTCAGTTTTGGCTTTTGACAGTTGGGTTACAATGTGTCACAATATGGTTCCTTTGGGATTTATCCTATTTGGAGTTAAGTTTCTCGATTTGGGAGATGTATGTTTTCAAGTGATAGCAGTTTATGGCCGTTGTTGTTTTCCCAATAATGTCTGCTCCTTTCTTGCTCTCCTGGACTCTGATAATGTATATTATTCGTCCATTTAATATCATCCCATAAGTCCCTTAGGCTGTTGTCGCTTTTCTTCACATCTTTTTTCTTTCTCCTCCTCAGTCTCAATAATTTCACATGTCCCGTCTTCAGGTTTGTTTCTTCTGCTGGCTCACATCTGCTGTTGAATCTCTCTAATGAGTTTTTTAAACTTTTTTTTTTTCCAGTTCCAGAATTTCCGTTTGGGTCTTTTTTGTAATCTCTGTCTCTTTGTGGATATTCTTATTTTGTTCATATATCATTTTCCTCATTTCCTGCAGCCCTTTGACCATGTTTTCCTGTTGCTCTTCGTGCATATTTAAGATGGGAGTTTCAAAATCTTGGTTCAGTAAGTTCAGTGCCTGTACTTCTTCAGGGATAGCTTCTGCTAGCTTCTTTTCTTCTTTTGAATAGGCTGATTTCCTCCCTTTGCTTTGGCCTTGTGTTGAAAATTGGGCATTTGCTGGCGGCCGGGGCACCTCTCCAAGTCTTGGCGGTTTGCTTCCTGCCGGGAAAGTCCTTTACTGATTAGCCGGCCACTCTCCCGGCCCTAGGATCAGCCCCACCTGCGGGCTCAAGCTCCCCTCAGGTCGTTTCTGACCGGGTCTTGTCTGGGCCTGTGTGGGGCCCTCTCCCTTCCACAGTATATGCAGCTGCTTTGGAGCGTCGCAGTTGCCCAGAATCTTCTCCCAGCTTCTCCTTGGTGCCTCACGTGGTATCCCGAAGGTCTCCGCCCATGATCTCTTGCCCCAGGCATGTGTGTCTGTCACCCCCTGCAGTTTCCCCCTCCGCCCCCCCCCCCCCCCCCCCGCACTGGCCATTGCTTTAGCACGAGAGCTGAGTTAGGTGGAACAGAGGCTGGTCCTTTGGGCAGCTGCCGGGTAGGTTACGATCATGCAAACAGGATCAGCTCTACTCCCTCCAGTTTAAGGGGAGCAGCTGGGAACTGGGCAGGGGACAGGGTGGGGCAAGGGTGAGTAAAAACACCATGGCATTTGCTACCATTTTGAATGTGGCTTTTCTTGACTGGGCTTTCACTTGGTTGCTGTAGACCTTTGGTTTCCAGAGTTCCTGTTAGGTTATTTTAGCCAGTGTGATGATGGTTGATGCTTCCATGGGGGCCAGGGGTTGAGGATGAGGGCTTGGAACATTTAAAGCCATTCAACTGCAGTTTCTTCCCGAATAGAGTGGGGTTAGGCGGAGCCTGTGCAAGACCGAGGGGTGGCTCCACCCCTCCCGGGGTGTCCGGGGCCGCAGCTCCTTCAGCCACCGCCCCCTGTCACCCGGCCCTGCACATTTCATTCTGAGCTCCCCACCAAGCCTGTCCCCACGTCACTGACCTGCTGGGGGTCCCCTCCAGTCCTCCTGCCCCTCACGTGGCTGTCTGCCCTTAACTGGCTCCAGCAGTGACCTACGACCCTTTGAGTCCCCACTGGGCTCCAGGAAGCCCCCCTGCCTCACTGTACACATCCCCTCACCCTCCTCCAGGACACTTTGGCAAAAGAGAGACTTGAAAAAAAAAAAAGCTTCCTTGTATCTTTCAAGATAAACTTGCCTTTTTCCCCAGGATATACATAAAAACTGTTCATCCCAGAGGGTTTTTCTTGTTTTGTTTTTTTTTAACCTCAAGGATCTCAAGGGTGTTCATAACCTTTTCAAATAAAATGATTGGCCTGAGGTGAGAAGCAGCCACCAGCCCCTTCTTTATGATGGGGGGTGATTTCTTTCTCACCATTGCAGGCCTGGTGTGGGAGGACGGCTGCTGTGTGTCCACGTGGGGATCTGACAGGAGCTCCAGCAAGAGGCTCCAGGTGTCGGAAATGAGGGCTGGGAAGGGGTCCTGGGGCCCTCCTGGCACAGAGCCACCTTGCTCTGGGGACACCTGTTATCTGTGGCCGGGCCGGGTTCTGGCTGCTGCTCCCAGCGAGCTCCAGGGGGCTGCCTGGAGACGCCCCCCGCAGGGCTGCTCCGAAGTGGACCCACACAGCAGAGCGTCAACATTGGGGCATTTTCTGCTTTACAGACGGATGAGGAGAAGCAGCAGGACTTGCCCGTGGTGATGCCGGTTTTTGACAGAAACACCTGCAGCATCCCCAAATCCCAGATCTCTTTCATTGACTACTTCATCACGGACATGTTTGATGCCTGGGACGGTAAGACCTCTTACAGCGCATTTCCCCCGGTAACGACATGGGGAGCCGGATGTTGAGTAGCAGTGCATCTGGTTCCAGAGCGTGTTTGCGGGCTTAGACTTTCGAGGAGGACCGACGCGAAGAAATGAGGCCTCACCAAGGGCCCCTGAGGCCGGGGCGCTCTCTGCGCCCCGCTGGTTAACCGCCCCTCCCACAGGGGTGCGGGTGTCTGGTGGGCAGACTCCGCAGCTTCGCCCTCTCCGGCCCGATTGTTCCCCACCGGCCCACGGGGGGGTGGGACAGGCGGGAGGGGATGGTTAAGTGAAGCGGAGCCGGAGGCTGGGGGGAGACAGAAGAGCCAGTCCTGGTCACGGCCACAGGTGGGGACTCGCTGTCTTCCTATCCCCCCCCCCTTTCAGTGCTCCTTATGCTCATTAGCACATCCGCTCCCTCCTGCGTCACCTCCCAGAGCTGGCGGTCCCCGTGTGGTCTCGGAGGGGCCGCTGGGCATTGAATAGGGATTTGGCCTCGGGAACCCGCAGCCCCTCCAGCCGCTTGTCCAGGGGCTTGCAAACACCTGCTGTCACCTGTCCCTCTAAATGTGCCCCGCTCAGCCCGCGTCTGTCACCAGGGGCGGGGAGGGGGTCACATCCCTGTCTTTCTCCCCAGCCTTTGTCGACCTGCCTGAGCTAATGCAGCATCTTGACAACAACTTCAAATACTGGAAAGGACTGGACGAGATGCAGCTGCGGAGCCTCCGGCCGCCCCCTGAATAGCGCGGCCCGCCGCCGGTTCGAAGCTCCGTCCCTCCGCGCGCCGGGGGTTCCCGCACGCACCCAGATCCCCGGTCCTTTCAGTATTAGGGCGAACAGGGCCCAAGGCTGCAGAGCCTGTGAACACGCGTGGGGACATCGCTGGCCTCCCTTAGCCACCGGCTGACGCCATCGCCACCAAGTGTCCATACCCGGCCCGCGGCGGGGGGCCTCTTCGGAAAGTCACAGAACGGGTCGGCGCTGGCTTTCCTTACAGCGACCTTGGCGTGACCCTGCAGACGACATTGATGGATTCCTTGTCGCAAACAATTTCTCTCAACCGTGTCCAGCACTTAGGAACAGCCAACGGCAATCGGAGCTTTAGCAACTTTTTTCACATCATAGAAGGTGCAATCACTCACTTTGGAACACTACTGAAAGTGACTTCTCTTTTGAAACTGAGTAGCAAATGAAAAATACAAAGAAATTTTGAAGTTGATTCTTAAAGAAATTTTGAAGTTGATTAATATCAATTAAAAGTTTTATTTATTTTATTAGAAGTTCAATATTTTCTATGAATTTTAAAATACTTCAAAGCCAAAGCCAACTTTAAATGCCATGACCAAAATTACATGATTCATATTCATTAAATATGTATTACTTGGGTGTACAGACTTATTTTCATAATGCAAATTAAGACTATAAAATGACACATTTTTACTGCACTACAGAAATACTTGTGTATGTTAAACTCGTTTCTGATTGAAGCTAATTGAGAAAAGCTGTCTTTCGGGGGGGGGGGGGGTCTGAGTCTAGAGCATGAGAGGAGAGAGACTCCTGTATAGAAACCAGAGTTCTGAAACTGCTCTAGCCATCTGATGAGCTTGGTACTCCCCAAAGTACACGAAATTAAGACCTAACACTTTTTTCCTAAAATCTTATTGAATTCCCAAAAGTCTGCCTTATTTTATAGTGTTTCTACAAGATATTCCCTATGCGAGAACAAAAATGGAATATTTAGTGAAATGACATTTTATAACCAGTCTGTTTTCATCTGAGGTGGGAATCTTCGATTCCAGAAATTTATAAAGGTTCTGTATCTTCCGTCTTGAGTAAGTGTAGTACCGTGAAAAATGACACATGATGACACATGATGTCAGAGTGCTTGTCACCTCATTTTAAAGTTGTATTTTTTTCCCAGATAAAAATGAAATTAAACTATTTGTTTTTAAGAAATCATGCGTCACCTTTTCTTTGGAGTTTTAGGATATTTAACACGATTTCATTTCTTCTCCCTCTAAATAAATAAGATACCTTTATATTCCAGAGAAGATTAATAGTTAAGTTTTTCAGGGTCACAGAAGAACAGATGATACGTTGAAAACTTCTCACCACTGATACCCATTCACAGCTGGGAGGGCTGGCCCCTCGGAAGGCCCTTTTTCAGGGCGCCTGGGTGGCTCAGTCCGTAGAGTGTCTGACTCTTGATTTCAGCTCGGGTCACAATTTCACAGTCGGTGACTCTGGCCCCTCGTCAGGCTCTGCGCTGACAGCAGGGAAACTGCTTGGGGTTCTCTGTCTCCCTCTGTCTCTTGCTCTCTGCCCCTCCCCTACTCAATGCATCCTTGTGCTCCTCTCTCAAAAGTAAATACGTTTCAAGTTAAAACATCAAAAATGTTTTTTAAAAAAGTCCCTTTTTCTAAGGGAACAAAAGCCCGTTTTCCCGTTTGAAGACGTTTGACCTAAGTTGGCAACCGTGGACCAAGGTGGAAGACAGCCCTCTCCTCTCCTCCAGGTGCCAGGAAAGAAAAGGAAGTTACCCAGGTGAGCAACTCAACCATCATGAGGTAGAGAGCAGAGCGTGTAATATTTGGAACGTGCACCACCCAGAACCAGGAACGCCAGGATGATAGGAAAGGGACTTTAAGAGGAGTAGGCCTAACATGTTTGAAGAGAGAAAAGCAGCAACAGAAACCATAAGGTGTAAACCACGATAGGTTTAAAAATAAGTATATTTGAAAAAGAACCAAGTAGACATTCTAGATACGAAGAATATAGTCATTGGAACAAAACTTCACAGGTTGAGCAGAAGGCCAGCCATAACTAAAGAGAGAACTAGTAAATTGAAAGCCTTGAAGCTACTCCACATGCAGCACAGAAGTTTAAAATGAAGGCAAAATTAAAATATGGAAGGTAGAATGAAATACTTCAAAATGTGTCAAGCATGAAACAAAACATGTCTAAATTAGGAGATCCTGAATAAACCGAGAGGCACTCAGGATTTAACAGACACACATCCTCAGATGTAAAGGGGACACTGAACCCCAAGGAGGATAAGCAAAACACATCCACACAACTCAATGTGGAGCTCCAAGAGAAAAACCTAACAGTTGTGAGAAAAGACCGATCACTTAACAAGGCGACTAGTGTTAGACTGCCGTCAGACTTCTCATCTGCCACAGCCAGAAGACAAAGCAATAACATCTTTAAAAGACGCAACTGTCAGCCTAGAATTACATACCTAACTAAACTATCACTCGGGAGTGAAGGTGAAATACGGACAATTTCAGACATGTGCACATTGTTCATTATAAACAGACCTCTCTGGAAAGAAATACTGAAAGATGTATGTCTATAAAAATGAGTCCAGAAAAAAGAGGTAGGTTTCAGAAAGCAATGGCAAAGAAATTGGTAAATATCTGGGCAAAACTAAGTATATTGAGTGGGGCAAAAATTATAGTGATGTATAATCAGATGGGACAGGTATACAATCGGATAAGTTAAATGTTGAGGACAAAAGAGATGTTTATTATAGACTTTCAATATGATTAGCTCAAAGTTAAGAGAAATTGTCAAAGGAATAAAAGAATACAGACTTTAAAAGCACTAAAGGAAAGCTAAGAAATAAAATGTGACTAATGTAACCCATAGGAGACAAATGGAGAAAGGAAGTATGATTTAGGCAAGGACAGAAGTACGAATATAAGCACACAGCATATACAAAATCAATTCTAGTTTAAAGATCCGTATGCAAAAGATCATCCTTTTGAGGAAGAGGGAAACATTCTTAAAATAATACCAAACGCTTCAGAAAGCATACAAGAAATAATTTCTCTACAAGTTAAAAATTCTCTCTGACAAAATACACAAGTCATGCTAAAAACCATGCCATGGATAGAGATGACCTACAGAAGTAACAAATCTGTGTGTGTGTGTGTGTGTGTGTGAATAATATATATCCTACGTATCAAGAATGCTTAGCAGTCCATAGGCAAAAAGACAAGGTATTTTATACCCTTGGGTTTAACAAGTTTTTAGCATCTGACAACATCAAGTGTTGATGAGGAGATGAGAAAAAGCGAACTTTCAAACATCAGTGTAGGGAGTTAAGGACCACAATGGAAAGCAGTTTGGAAATAACCACTACAGCTTCTCAATTCAGCAATTTCACTTGCAGATCGTAGGGAAATTTGCCAACGTGCACAAAAAGACCTATTTAAGGATCTTCACACTAGGATTCTGTCACAGTGAAAAAGCAGCACCAATCTAAATGTCCTTCGTAGAACGGATCAAGAAGTCACCACCTCATACTCAGACTGTGGTCAACTGTGCCAGACCGTTTCTCCCGATGGTCTCTGCCTCCTGGTATCCATGACCTTGGGTTGGACCTACTAGTTTGCTTCTAACCAACGAAATATGGCAGAAATGATGGGGTGACACTTCTAAGATGTGGCTCCAAAAGACAGTTATGTTAGTTTCCTAAGGCTGCCCTAACACATTACCACAAACGGGTAGCTTAAAACAGCAAACATTTATTTCCTCGTAGTTGTGGGGGCCAGAAGTCTAAAATCGAGGTGTCGACGTGGTTCCTTTTGTCGGTTCTAAGGGGGGAGCCACCCCATGCCTTTCTCCAAGCTCTCGGTAACCGCCGGCAATCCTTAGCATTCCTTGGCCCACGGATGCGTCGTTCCAATTGCTGCGTCCACCTTCACGGGGCCTCTGCGTGTCTCTGCGACGTCTCCTTTCCTCACGAGGACACCGGTCACTTAGATGAATCCAACGGATTCATCTCAGTCCTTCACTGATTCCATCGGCAAAGACCGTGTTTCCAAATAAGGGCCCACCCTGAGGCTCTAGGGGATCTGAATGTTGGCAGGCACTTCAACCCACCACAGGTGGCGCCATCCATCTCGCTCACACTGTCCCGTTCTTATTTTGCTTGCTCTGATGAAGCGAGCGGCTCGTCGGGAGCTGCCCTGCGGAGCAGGCCACGTGGCAAGGATGCGAGGGCACCCTCCGGCCCAAGCCATGATAGAACCGAGTCACGCTGCCGGCAACCACACGAGGGCGTTGGGTGCAGATCCCGCCGCTGTCAGGTCTTCAGGGGACGGCCCCAGCGGACACCTTGATCACGGGCTTATGAGAGACCCCGAGCCGGACAACGCAGCTAAGCCACACTTGGATTCCTACCCACAGAAACGGAGATAGTAAATGTTATGTCTAAGCCAGCGAGCCTTGATTTATTACACGGTGACAATATATAGCAGTTGAAAAGAATGAAGTAGAGCTACAGATATCAACTGGGAAAAAGCTTAAGAACAACACCGGCTGAAAAGGTTAAGTCGAGGGGCGCCTGGGTGGCTCATGGGTTAAGCGTCCGACTCTGGCTCAGGTCACGCTCTCCCGGTTCATGAGTTCGAGCCCCACGTCGGGCTCTGTGCGGACAGCTCGGAGCCTGGAGCCTGCTTCGGATTCTGGGTCTCCCTCTCTCGCTGCCCCTCCCCCACTCACACTCCGTCTCTCGCTCTCAAAAAATAAATAAAACATTAAAAAAATAAAAGGTTAAGTTGCAGTATGATACCATTTGCATAAATTTTTTGAATACCCCAAACACACTATTTAATGTTCATGGAAAAAGTAACAGAAGGAGCACTGAAATATTGAGGAAGTTTACAAATGCTGTGAATTGGCTCGTGCAACACTAAGCTCCCGATGTACACACGAACTAGAAGGCTAAAATCTTTCCCTCCAAACTCCCTCCCTCCTACATTTCTGTATCTCCTTTAGGATCACCCGTCAGCGGCCACTGGGCAAGATTCTTGATTTAGAATGGAGTCCTAAATGGCGAGAGCCACACGGAGGCGTACCTCCGGAGTATTAGGAATGGCCGTCCACACCAGCAGCTCTCACGAAGGATTTCTGGCCGTGGTAGAAGCGGTAAAGTTCTGGGGCCACAACAGCAGACTTCACAACACAGCCCAGCCCTGAAGCGTAGTTTTAGGGAGACTTTCTGGAAAACTCAGGCAACAGTCTGTTTCTTTGGCCCTTCCACTGATAAATCCTTTCTGCTTCAACTAGCTAGAGGGGTGGGGTTCTCTAGTCTCAGAATTGAGGACTCTGACAAAGACCAGAAGGACACATGCCGACTTCTTGAATCTTGCGGGTAGGGAAGGGATGTATACCAGGGAGACAGTCAAAGGGAACTATCTTGACTTTGTTTAAAAAGAATTTTTTTTTTTAACATTTATTCATTTTTGAGAGAGAGAGCGCAAGCAGGGGTGGGGCAGAGAGAGAGGGAGACACAGAATCCGAAGCAGGCTCCGGGCTCCGAGCTGTCCGCACAGAGCCCGACGCGGGGCTCGAACTCACAAACTGTGAGATCATGACCTGAGCTGAAGTCGGATGCTTAACTGAGTCACCTAGGCGCCCTTTACTTTGTTTTTTAAAGTAAAAATCTAAAGCAGGCAGCACAATACTAACATGTATTAATTCTGGTGATGAGTATATCAGTTTCTTAAAAACATATTATTCCATTTTTTAGTATGTTGAAATATTTCATAATCTTTTTAAAAATGAAAAAGCATGCCTAGTGACAAGGTAGCTGGGAGAATATTTTGTATTTAAATAGAAAAAGCCTTTCTATGTAGTATGCAAAACGGCGGAGCCATATGAAAAAAAATAATGAACTCAGCTATAAAAAATTAAAATATTACACATGCCGACCACAGTAATCCAAAAGAAAAGGGAAAGATTGTAATTTATTTTACAAAAGCTTACTTCCAAAATAATTTTTGGAGACTTCTATTACAAGGAAATAATTCAATAGAAAAACTAGGAACATGATGTGAACAGAAAATTTATAGACAAAAGTATCAAAGGTTCTTAAATGAAAGTTTATGCTAAAACCTAAAACTGACTGGTACTAATTAAAATACAAATGAGAACCACTTTGAGATATTTTTCACTCATCCTTGAAGATTAGTGAAGAACAAAGTTTGATAACACAATGTGTTAATAAGGATGTGTGGACACAGACACTTCGATACGTGACAAGTGAGTGTAAAACAGAACTGGAGTGTAAATCCAAGGAGGGCACCTTTGTTACATGGATCCAAATCACAAATCTGTGTGCATTGTGACGTAGCAATTCTATTTCCAGACATAGCAAGATACACTCACATTTGCGAGAAATGACACATACACGGAATTATTTACAACAGCCCCGCGTGTAAAAGACTGGAAACAGCTTAAATGTCTCTCATTTAGAAACAGTAAGTAAATACGTGATGGTATGTCCCCATAGAACACTATGCGAATATAAATAAGAATGAGAAGGTTCTTTGTGTTGCTTAGATGGTATTGATCAGTGGAGGGAAAAAGATAACATAAAATTATATATATACAACTAGCATTGTTTAAATGCTAAGTACGCATTTAAACATGCAAGAAACACCACACTGCCCATGGAGAAGGCAATGGTGGCTCAGGAACATGGCTAGAGAGGAGACTTCTCACTGTGTGTCCATTGTCCCTTTTGAATTTTCAATTGTCTCCCCGAAGAATGCAAAAGACTTGAATAAATGAAAAGGCACACCCTATTGTCAGAATGAGTTAATTTTGTAAAGATGCAATTTTCCCCCTATTCTATGAATTTAGCATGATTCCCAATATTAAAAAAAAAAAAGTCTTTTTTTTTTTTAAGTCTTTTTAATCTGGCTAAATCATTCTAATCTTCCTACAGTACGTGAAGGAAAGTTAGGAAAATTCTGGATATGAACAGCAGAGAGAGAAGAAGAGGCCAAGATGTGGAAATACATTAACAGACTGCCGTGATTAAAACAAGGAGGCAATGACCTTTATGCAGATGAGTAAATGGAACCAGAAATAGGCCCAAACACACACAGGCGTTTAGTGAATGATACAAGTTGCCATTTCACATCACTGAAGGCAAAATGGATTTGCTCAGGAAATGGTGTTGGGTGACTAGGTAGCTGTCTGAGAAGTATGCGCAAGTGCTTTAAAAGTCAAAGAAGGGGCGCAGGGCGTTTAGGGAAGATAGTGTAGGACCCAGGGCTCCCACTGTCCCCCGCCCCCCAACACACACACACACACACACACACACACACACACAGGTACCAGCTACATATATGCAACTAACTGACAACCTGAGGACTGGAAGAACAGACCTTCCGCAGTGGATCCTAGAGAGGAGGTCACTCCGAAAAGGGTAGGAGGGTAGAGACACAGTTGGGAACCAAACCCCCCAGTGAGAACCCCACCCCCCACACAGATGGGAAGGAAACCACAAGCACAGAGAAACAAGAGGATCAGACCCCACCCCAGGCACCCCAGGCACCGGGAAGATGAGTCCCCACGACATCTGGCTTTGAAAACCACAGGGGCTTAACTCCAGAAGAGCTGGAGGGCAATAGGAAACTAAGTCCCTGCCCTTAAAGGGCCAGCATAATACATAACTTGGCCGAGACACAGGACAGAAGCAGCAGTCTGAAGAGTGCCTGGGGGTATATGTGAAGGAGATTTACTGACTAATCTCAGACCACGCGCTGGAGGGGCAGGGATCTTCAGATTTCTCCAGGAATAACACCGTTGGTGGTCACCATTTCTCCTTCCCTCCCCCAGCCTAGACAGCCAGGCACTTGTGGGAGTCAGCGCTAACACTCTCCGTCTATCTTGCCAGGACTGCGTGCCCCACTCCCGTGTTCTCCCGTGAACCTGCCCCATCCAACCCACCACCTCTGCAGGCAGCTCCTGTGCTGCCAAACCCTGTAGGCAGCGCTGGCAGGGACCGACACCGCTCCAAAGTGACTCCTGCTCTAGGAAGAGCGGAAATAATCTCCCACCCCAGCGTGCCTGCGGTTCTAGAAGCCGAGCCTCTTCGCTGGCTGCACAGGGAGCAAGCCTTGCTGTCTGGTGTGCCCGTGACGGCAGCAGACAGGCTAAATGCGGACAGCTAGTCTGACTGCTGACCCCACCCACGAAGAGCCCACAGCAGCCTCGGCCTCTCGACAGCACATGGGCCAAACCCAACACGGCGCACCCACAGCAGGCAAAGCAGGTCATTGCAGCCGCTGGGCTGAAGGCAAACATGGGCACACGGCCCGTACGGAGATACTCCAGAGCACCTGGCTCTGGTGCCCAGGAGAGATTATACGGTAAGGCACCACAGGACCTCTTCCACACAAGGTCACTACCTTTAAGACCAGGAGACATAGGTGGCCCCCCTAATACACAGAAAGAAAGACAAGATGAGAAGACCAAGGAATGTGTCCCAAACGAAAGAACAACACAGGGGCACCTGAATGGCTCAGTTCGTTGAGAGTCCAACTCTTGATCTTGGCTCCATGATCCCAGGCTTGTGGGATCGAGCCCCATGTAAGGTTCTACACTGAGTAGGGAGCCTGCTTAAGATTCTCTCTCTGCCCCTTCCCCCACTTGCAAGCCTTCTCTCTCTCTCTCTCTCTCTCAAGAAAAAAAAATAAGAACAAGACAAGTCACAGCAAAAGAGCTAAATAAAATGGAGATAAGCAATAGGCTTGATAAAGAATTCAAAGCAATGTTCATAAAGATACTCACTGGACCTTAGAAAAGAGTGGATGAACTCAGTGAAAACCTCAACAAAGAGACAGAAAATGTTAAAAAGAGTATTAAATATTAAAAGTCAGAGATGAAGAATTTAACAACTGAAATGAAAAAAAAATACACTAGAGGGATTCAAGAGCAAATTAGAGGAAGCAGAAGAACAGATCAGCAACTTGGAGGACAGAGTAATGGAAAGCAAGCAAACTAAACAGCAAAGAGAAAAAAAAATTATAAAAAATGAGAATAGGTTAACAGCAACATCATAAAGTGTAATAATATTCATGTTACAGGGATTCCAGAAGGAGAAGAGAGAGAAGGGGGCAGAAAATTTATTTGAAGAAATAATAGCTGACAACTTCCCTAATCTGAGGAAGGAATCAGACATCCAGGTCCAGGAAGCACAGAGAGCCATAAACAAGATGAACCCGAGTAGGTTCATACCAAGGCACACAATTAAAATGGCAAAATGTAATCATAAAGAGAGAATTTTGAAAATAGCAAGAGGAAACAGTTACATACAAGGGAAACCCCATAAGGCTATCAGCTGATTTTTCAGCTGAAACTTTGCAGGCCAGAAGAGAGTAATTTGATACATTCACAGTACTGAAAGAAAGAAAACCTGCAACCAAGAATACTCTACCCAGCAAGGTTATCATTCAGAACTGAAGGCGAGTTTCCCAGACAAAAGTCAAAGGAGCTCATTACCATTAACCTGGCTTTATAAGAAATCTTTTTTGTTCATGTAATTTATTATCAAGTTAGCTAACATACAGTGTACACACTGTGCTCTTGGCTTCGGGAGTAGATTCCCATGATTCATCACTTACATACAACACCCTGTGTTCATCCCAACAAGTGCCCTCCTCAATGCCCATCAACCATTTCCCCTCTCCCCCCATAAGCCCTCAGTTTGTTCTGTGTATGTAAGTCTCATTGGTTGCCTCCCTCTCTGTTTGAAACTATTTTCCCCCTTCCCTGACCCCATGGTCTTCTGTTAAGTTTCTCAAATTCCACACAGGAGTGAAAACATATATCTGTCTTTCTCTGACTTATTTCACTTAGCATAATACCCTCCAGTTCCATCCACACTGTTGCAAATGGCAACATTTCATTCTTTCTCATTGCCAATTAGTATTCCATTGTATATATAAACCACATCCTCTTCATCCATTCATCGGTTGATAGACATTTTAGCTCTTTCCATAATGCGGCTATTGTTGATGGCACTGCTATAAACATTGGGGTGCATGTGCCCCTATGAATCAGCACTCCTGTACCCTTTGGATAAATTATTAGTAGTGCTGTTTCTAGGTTTCAGGGTAATTCTGTTTTTGATTTTTTGAGGAACCTCCACACTGTTTTCCAGAGCAGCTGTACCAGTTTGCATTCCCACCAACAATGCAAAAGGGTTCCCATTTCTGCACATACTCACCAACATCTGTTGTTTCCTGAGTTGTTAATTTTAGTTACTCTGACCAGTGTGAGGTGGCCTCTCAATGTGGCTTTGATTTATATTTCCTTGATGATGAGCAATGTTGAGCATCTTTTCATGTGTCTGTTGGCCATCTGGATATCTTCTTTGGAAAAGTGCCTATTCATGTCTTCTGCCCATTTCTTCACTGGATTACTTTTTTTTTTTTTTTTTTTTTTTCCCCGGGTGTTGAGTTTGGTAAGTTCTTTATAGATTTTGGATACTAATCCTTTATCTGATATGTCATTTGCAAACATCTTCTCCCATTCCATCAGTTTCCTTTTAGTTTTGTTGATTGTTTCCTTTGCAGTGTAGAAGCTTTTTATCTTGAGGTCCCAATAGTTCATTTTTGCTTTTATTTCCCTTGCTTTCAGGGACATGTTGAGTAAGAAGTTGCTGTGACTGAGGTCAAAGAGGTTATTTGTTGCCTGTGTTCTCCTCTAGGGTTTTGATGGTTTCCTGTCTCACATTTAGGTCTTTCATCCATTTTGAGTTTATTGTTGTGTATGGTGTAAGGAAGTGGTCCAATTTCATTCTTCTGCATATTGCTGTCCAGTTCTCCCAGCACCATTCACTAAAGAGGCTGTCTGGATACTTTTTCCTGCTTTGTCAAAGATTAGTTAGCCATGCATTTATGAGTCCAATTCTGGGTTACCTATTCTATTCAAGCATTTGAATAAATAAAATCAGAAATAAAGGAGGAGAAATAACAACTGACATGACAGAAAGGCAAAGGATTATAAGACAGTTTATGAGAAATTATATGCCAACAAATTGGACAACCTAGAAGACCTAGATTAATTAGCAGAAATCACCTAGAATGGATAAATTCCTAGAAATATACAATCTTCTAAAACTGAATCAGGAAGAAACAGAAAATGTGAACAAATTACTATTAAAGAATCCAATCAGTAACCAAAAAATTCCCAAAAGCAAAAGTCCAGGACCAGACAGCGTTACAAGTGAATTCTACCAAACGTTTATTTTTTTTTAATTTTTTAAATGTTTTTATTTTTGAGATAGAGAGAGAGCATGAGCAGGGGAAGGGCAGAGAGAGAGAGGGAGACACAGAATCCAAAGCAGGCTCCAGGCTCTGAGCTGTCAGCACAGAGCCCCACACGGGGCTTGAACTCACGGACTGTGAGATCATGACCTGAGCTGAAGTCGGACGCTTAACCGACTGAGCCACCCAGGCGCCCAATTCTACCAAACGTTTAAAGAGGAGTTAATACCTATTCTTCTAAAACTATTTCAACAAATAGAAGAGGAAGGAAAACTTCCAAATTCATTCTATGAGGCACGCATTACCCTGATACCAAAACCAGATAAAGATACTACAAAAGAAAAAAACTACAGGCTAGTATCTCTGATGAACACAGATGCAAAATTCCTTAACAAAATAGCAACCAAATTCGACAATATATGAAAGAAGTCATTCACCACAATCAAGTGGGATTTATTCCAGGGATACAAGGGGATTTCAATATTCACAAATCAATCAAGGCGATCTATCAACATCAACAAGAGAAAGGATAACATTCATCATCATCTCAATAGATACAGAAAAGGCAAATACCACATCCATTCATGACAAAAACTCTCAACAAAGCAGGTTTAGAGGGAACATACCTTAACATAATAAAGGCTATATATGAAAAACCCACAGCTAACACCATCCTCAACAATGAAAAGCTGAAAGATTAGGAACAACACAAGGATGTCCTTCCTCACTACCTTTATTCAACACAGTACTGGAAGTCCTGGCCACAGCAATCAGACAACAAAAAGAAATAAGACATCCAAATTCGTAAGAAAGAAGTAAAATTCTATTTGCAGATGAGATGATACTGTATATAGAAAACCCCAAAGACTCCACCAAAGCACTATTAGAACTGACAAATGAATTCAGTAAAGTTGTGGATACAAAATTAATATTGAGACGTGAAACCTGTTGCATGTCTATACACTAATAACAAAGTAGCTGAAAGAAAAATTAAGACAAAATCTCATTTACAATTGCACCAAAACAAATGAAATATCTAGGAATTAATTTAACCAAGGAAGTTAAAGATCTGTCCTCTGAAAACTAGGAAACACTGATGAAAGAAGCTGAAGATGACACAAACAAATGGAAAGATATACCATGCTCATGGATTGGAAGAATTAATATTGTCAAAATGTCCATCCTACCCAAAGCAACCTATAGATTTAATGCATCCCTATGAAAATACTAGGAGTATTTTGAACAAAACTAATGCAAGTAATCCTAAAATTTGTATGGAACCACAAAAGAATTTGAATAGCCAAAGCAATCTTGAGAAAGAAGAACAAAGCTGGAGGTACCACAATCCCAGATGTCAAGATATACAACAAAACCCTAATAATTAATACAGTATGGCACTGGCACAAAAACAGACACATAGATCAATAGAAAGGACACACCTAACGGCAAATTAATCTATGATAAAAGAGGCAATAATACACAATGCAGAAAAGACCGTCTCTTCAACAAATAGTGCTGGGAAAACTGAACAGCTACATGAAGAATGAGCCTGGACCACGTTCTTACACCGCACACAAAACTCAAAACGGATTATAGCCCTAATCTGGGACCTGAAGCCATAAAACTGCTCGCAGAAAACACAGATGGAAATAGATTAAAGGAATTAAGAGGTACAAACTTCCACTCATAAATAATTCACGGAGATGAAAAGCACAGCATGGGGAATATAGTCAGTGATATTGTAATAACGTCATCCGGCAACAGATTCCACTTATCATGCTGAGTGATGTATAGATTGACATGTCGAACTAATATGTTGTACCCCTGAAACCAATGTAACATTGCATGTTATATTTCAATTTAAAAAATAAAAATAAAAGTATACAAAAAGCACAGGACTATCAGAAAGCCATGAAGAAAATGTTTCTCATCTCACAGTGACGACTTTATCATCTCACAGTGGAAAACACATGACAGGAAACCCAGAGTTCGTAAAAAGAAAAAAGAAAAGGAACTGCCAAGTTCACCTACGTTTAGGAGAAAAGACAACCTGCCCGGGCCAAGGCTGGGAGGGGCAGAGAGGGGATGCTGGAGTCGGAACACGGCGCTAACTCAACACGCAGCAGGTGGGGACCACGCAGGACTCTCCCGGGTACTCACTACAGCAGTGTTTACAAGGTTGAGCAATTAGAAACAACCAAAAAACTGGGCGCCTGGGTGGCTCAGTCGGTTAAGCGTCCGACTTCGGCTCAGGTCATGATCTCCCAGTTCATGAGTTCGAGCCCCGAGTCGGGCTCTGTGCTGACAGCTCGGAGCCTGGAGCCTGCTTCGGATTCTGTGTCACCCCTCTCTCTGTACCTTTCCCACTCACTCTCTCTTTGAAGAACGGAATACATGGAGTGACCCATTTTGGGGGTGTGGGGGGAGATACATGTGACTAGGATTAAAGACCGGGGGAGAGCTACAGTGGAACACCTGTGGGGCTCATCTCTGGAGGCCGGGGCTCCTGGGGCTCTCGTGCCTGCCCTGTGCTTTTCCGGGTTTCCCCTGAACTTAACACATTTGATCACTCTTGCGATTGCCAAGTCCTAAGGTTTGACATCTGCACAACTGACGAGGTGGTTTGAGTGCCCTAACTAGGAAATGTGGAGACGGAGTGGACGCACCAGGGCAGACCACCTGTGCAGGTCTCTATGTAACTGTGTCTGAGGACCTGGGGACATCCATGCAAAGGGGCCAGCTGGAAACGGACCCCAGACTCTGTACGAAGCCCGGGCCATGTTCAGCTCCATGGAGGTATGACATAAGCCTTGAAGTGGTCAGGGGCGAGGGGACAGGTGGAGGGCACTGGGGTCCCTAGCTGCTGGGGTTGACATGACAACCGTCGACAAGCACGGGACCCCTCGGGGCAGAGCAGTGCCAGCGTTCCAGGTCTTCCGGGGACGGATCTCCACCTGGGAAGGACAGGGGCGCACGAGCTGTGCCAGGGAGTCCGTCCGGAACGGAGAGAAGCCCAACGATGAAACTTCAAACAGAAGCAAAAGTCACCGACCCGGAAAAAGACAAAGGTCTGTCTGCCCACCTCACTTGAGCTGAACCTTCCCAGGAAGGAGAGGAAAAGGTCACAGAACCGTAGGAAACGGTTTTGCTCTCCCATTCCTTCAAAGAGATAATTGGACGTGGTAAAACTGGCTTCTGAGTCACAAGGAAGCCTTCTCCCCAAGGACTGGCGTCAGAAACAATGGGGAAAGGAATTATTAAAGCCATCAGCGCAGCACAGACTCAGGAAGAAGCTGAATAAACTTTGAACAATTTGTCTCATCCTGCTATAAAAAGGAAATTTCAGAAAGTTGAGAACTCTCGTGTGTACACAGTTACACGCCCCTTGGCTCACCGACACGGTCTTGCATCACGAGAGAAAGAGGAATGTGTCTCTGCTCCTTCCCTCACGCCCGTGGGTGAGACAACAGCTCGGTGGGGGCAGTAGACCAGCAGCTCGGGCGTCACCAGGAGCGGGCTGGACGTGCCCGCCCACGGCCACCCAGAACCTGCTTCCAGCCGTCTCTGATGGGTCTGTGTGATGTGGAGAACAAAGGCAAAAGAAATACGGGGGGGGGAACAAGTTGAATTCCCTTTGCGGCCCATCGACAAGTCCTTGAGACAGGCAGGGTGACCCTCCTCTAGGAACTCAACTGCCTCGATGTTAATATGTTGCTAGAGGCAAAAGGCAACCTGACCTTGACATTCACCAGACCTCCAGGATCCTGGAAGTCTTCTTTAACAGGTAAAAATCCCCTTGGAAACTTTTTTTTTTTTTAATTTTTTTTAACGTTTTATTTCATTTTTTTGAGAGAGAGAGAGAGAAAGCGCAAGCAGGGGAGGGGCAGAGAGAGAGGGAGGCACAGAATCGGAAGCAGGCTCCAGGCTCTGAGCTGTCAGCACAGAGCCCAGACGCGGGGCTCGAACCCACAAACGCAAGATCATGACCTGAGCTGAAGTTGGACACTTAATCAACTGAGCCATCCAGGCGCCCCTAGAAACTTCTTTTATCTCTACTCCCCACCTAGGATATATGTTAGCAATCATCCTCCAAACATATGGCCCAGTGATACACATCTGAAGGGCCTCATGACTAAGGTTTTATTAGACAGTGGTAAATGACCCTTCAAAGTCTTGGAAACCCTTGCTTCCAAATTCCTTAGAGACTCACGCTGTCCCTCCTCCCAACTTGAAAGTATATAATCCGTCATTCCTCACAACCCCAGTGCGGGTCTTTCTGTCCACAGGTCCTCTCCCCGTGCTTTAGTAAAACCACCTTTTTTGCCCGAAGACGTCTCAAGAATTCTTTGTTGACCATTCGCTCCCGGACCCCAGCATTTCACACCATGTGCGCACCAGTGTTTGAGAAGCGTGGACTCACGGATGCTTTCTTTGCTCAGTCAACGGGCCCTGCAAAGAGGCATTTTCACCAGCCACTCTTCCTCCTTCCTCTCAACCCACCCCTTTCGCCAAAGCCTCAAACCCCAGCTTGCGGAAAGGCGCCATTCGTGTCCCACGGAATAGATCCTATTTAATCTAGAGAAAGAGGAAACACACTCAGCTGTCAGGAAGCAATAGCATTAATCTAAGGGCCAAAGTCAACACTGCAACCTGAGAACAACGCAAGAGGGGCCTGGGGGCTATGGCGGCAGCTTAGCCTGGTGGTCATGGTCATTAGGAGGGAAAGGAGTTCTGAGTGTAAATTACACAAGTGGAAGACAGACTGTGTGGTTTCTAAAAACAGAAGTAATGCTTTAAGAACCTCCCTGAGCATTTTCAGATATTGAAAATAAGTTACCTTCGGGACAGAGAGCTTGACCTCACATGAGGCATCAGTTTTTCAGTTCATGGTTCAGCGTAAATAATCCACAATAGTACCAAGAGATTCGGCCACGGATCAGGGCCACGGACCTGGGCATGCAGGTGGGACAGAACTCCCCAAAGGAAAGTTATTTCAGAAGGAAAAAAACGATTTTCCTTCCAAATTGCTTTATATATAGTGAAGATTCGGTTCTCCCTTAAGATTAACTTTGGAAAATTCAAAGTTAAAAATATTGTTAACACGCTCCATTCCAAGAATTTGTAGTTCCCAGCATTTCGCACACGATTCAAAACGAGGAAAAAAAAAAAACAAACAAGTTAAATCAAGGATAAAATATGTCCCATAATTGCTACAAGTGAGTAGCAAATTTAGCTCGGGGTTTCCAAGCAGCCAAGCTAAAAACAGGATCAGTTCAATAATGACAAGAACACAAGAAGCCGAGTGGTCCAGAAGTCTTTTCTTGGTAGATATTCCGGAAGATTTTCTCCTGTGGGATACTCTCTAAGGCAGTCCTGGGACTTGTGACTAAATGCTGTACTTGTACTGTGATATCAAGACCCTTCGAACAGAACTCCAACGTCAGCCTTCATGTGGACCCTTACTGTCTACAGGAAGGGTACCATCTTCCCTTCAGTGACCGTATGGTTTACTCCCTCTAGATGCTTATCCCGTACCCACCAGTGGGTGGCTAAATAGAAGTAACTGCTTCAGGAATGGACACATGACCTTATTCTGCCCAGGAAGCCACGAAGAGAAGGCTGCAGGGGCAGTTCTGAATCAAGTTCTCAATCCCACTAGAGAGCCGTGGGAAAGAGACAGACACGTCTCCCACCAGGTGGGTTGGGTCTGGATGTGACAGCTGGAGCTTCTGCAGCCATATTGCTACCAGCCCAAGGATGAAGCTACCTCCAACAGGGACAGTGCTGAAGGATGGAGGAAAAGCTGGGTGTTCAGTGTCATCACCCAACTGCCACACCGATTTCTGGACTTTCTGTCTGATTCTGTGAGATAAAACCCTGTCCTTATAGTTTCAACTAGGTTCGTTCCTGGTTTCCGTTTTTACAAAAACAAAATGTAAAAACCCAACTTTGGGAGGGAAAATACAAAATTAGAAACGAAAACTTTCTACACACAAGAGAAACGTTGCATATACAAGGCTATTCGTCCCAGCATCGTTTGAAAGAACACAAAACTGGATACAATCTTAATATCAATCATTAAATGAATGGACACATATCCATCACAAGTTATTGGTCAAATACATGCACAATGGAATCTCCAAGTGCCATAAAAAAAGAATGGGAAAGACTCCTTGGCACCTGTATGGAAAAAAAAAGAAATTTTACACTAAGTGAAAAGAGCAGAGAAAACTGTGTACAGTGTGCTTCAATATGTATTAAAAAGGAGGGGCGCCTGGGTGGCTCAGTCGGTTAAGCATCTGACTTTGGCTCAGGTCATCATCTCACACTCCGTGAGTTCGAGCCCCGCGTCAGGCTCTGTGCGGACAGCTCGGAGCCCAGAGCCTGCTTCAGATTCTGTGTCTCCCTCTCTCTGACCCTCCCTCATTCACGCTCTTTCTCTGTCTCAAAAATAAATAAACATTAAAAAAAAAATTTTTTTAAATATGTATTAAAAAGGAGATGGGGCGCCTGGGTGGCTCAGTCAGTTGAGCATCTGACTTCGGCTCAGGTCATGATCTCACGGTCTGTGAGTTCGAGCCCCACGTCGGGCTCTGTGCTGACAGCTCAGAGCCTGGAGCCTGCTTCAGATTCTGTGTCTCCCTCTCTCTCTGACCCTCCCCCATTCGTGCTCTGTCTCTCTCTGTCTCAAAAATAAATAAACATTTTTAAAAAATTAAAAAAAAAAACCTTTAAAAAAAAAAAAAAAGGAGAGAGGGTTGCCTGGCTGGCTCAGTCGGTTAAGCATCCGACTTTGGCTCAGGTCATCATCTCACACTCCGTGAGTTCAAGCCCCGCGTCAGGCTCTGTGTGGACAGCTCGGAGCCCGGAGCCTGCCTCAGATTCTGTGTCTCCCTCTCTCTGACCCTCCCTCGTTCACGCTCTGTCTTTCTCGGTCTCAAAAATAAATAAACATTAAAAAAAATTTTTAAATATGTATTAAAAAGGAGAGGGGGCGCCTGGGTGGCTCAGTCAGAAGAGCATGCAACTCTTGATCACAGGGTCGTGAGTTCAAGCCTCACACTGGGTGTAGAGATTACTTAAATAAATAAAAACTTTAAAGAGGGGGAGAGGGAAAAAATATATATGTATATAGCATATGGTATAGTAATCTAGTGTTGCACAACAACTTAAATATTTAGCAATTTAATACAAAACAAACATTTATTATCTCAGTTTCTGTGGGTCAGGAATTTGGTAGTGGGTTAGTGGTGTGGTTCTGGTTCGGTGCCCCTCATGCGGCTACAGTCAAGATGTTGACCAGAGAGTGACATCAGTGAAAATGGAGAAATAAAGACCTCCAAAAATTCTCTCCTTCAGAGACAGACCATAGGAGAACAGGCAATGGTTTTCAGAATCAACTTTTCAGAACTCCAGAAATTATCCGAGGGACTGAAGCAACCTAGAGACTTTCAATCAAGAAAAATGGCTGAATCTCAGAACAGCGAGCTTTGTGGCAATTTAACTTGTCCCATTCCTACCTCCTCTCCCCGGCTCTGAGATACTCTTGAAAACCAAGAGCTAATCACAGTGAAAAATAACAGCCTGGCAGACAGTGAGGCGGGAGGTAGGGGGAATCCTGGGGTTGGAAGTCCTTGAAAGCCTCATTTGCACAGAACTGTCATTTTGTGACCTGTCTGGTGGCACCTTGGAACACTCCACTTGCAAGGGTGGCTTTTACTAGACTTGGAGATCATCCAATGCGAAAAAACCTCTTCCCTACATGTACTGGTACAAACATTTAGAGACAAATGTTTGACTTTGTGGCTGCTGTAGGCAGTGGATAACAACTAGGGCAAATAATAGGCGGTCCAAAAAGCTTAAAAGTAAAATTTAAGAAAGGACATGTCGGGGAAGGCTCTCAAAATCTCTGACATATTCCAGAGAATCCAGAAGGCTGATGCATGTGTAATATTGTGTGCAGACTCAGACGAAAGCTAATGAGTCCCTGAGACCTCTGGCCAACAGCAAAGCTCTCCACACGCCCTCAGTGAAGTCTGTGACAGAGATGACAAGTGCCTGGCTGGGTGCTGAAGGCATGTCACCAGGAGCATGCAACCCCCCGGCAATGACCGGGAGATTTATTGGTTCTAGGCATCAAGAGAAGTCTCTAACCAATCATTAGCTGACCACTAATCTAGCTGAGCAGAGACTTCAAATGGCCACATGAAAAAGAACACAGACTCTACAGAATTAGCTCAGAAAAATCACTAAAGAATAAATAACCCGGGGCGCCTGGGTGGCTCAGTCGGTTGGGCGGCCAACTTCAGCTCAGGTCATGATCTCACAGTCCATGAGTTTAAGCCCCGCGTCCGGCTCTGTGCTGACAGCTCAGAGCCTGGAGCCTGCTTCAGATTCTGTGTCTCCCTCTCTCTGACCCTCCCCCATTCATACTCTGTCTCTGTCTCAAAAATAAATAAACATTAAAAAAATTAAAAAATAAAAAAAAAAGAAAAAGAAAGAAAGAAAGAATAAATAACCCAAGCAACCACAAAAACCTGCGGGAGATGAAGAAAAGAATCAGATTTCCAGAATTGCCACATTCTATTAAGTGTCCAGTTTAGGTTTCCACAAAATATTATCAGACATGCAAACAAACAAAAAAGCGTGATCCACACACAGGGAAATAAGCAGTCAGTTACAAGGGTTCCTGAGGAAGACCAAAGACTTTAAATCAGCTATTTAAAATATGTTCCAAGACCTAAAAAAAGCAATATCTAAACAACTAAGGTAAAATACAAAAACACCTTACCAAAGAAACAGTATCAATAAAAAAGGTAGACATTCTAAATAAAAAATGAACCAAACAGAAATTCTAGAGCTGAAACGTGTAACTGAAATTAAAAATTCACTGGAGTGCTTCAGCAACAGATTTTAGCAATTGGAAGAAAGAATCTGTGATCTTGAGACAGATCACTTGGGAGTATCCAGTCTTGAGAAACAGAAGGAAAAAAGAATAAGGAAAACTGAACAGGACCTCAGATACTTCAGGGACAGCAAGAAACCTACCAACATATGCATAATGGGGATCATAGAAGGAGAGAGGAAAGAGAAGGGACAAAAGGAATATTGGAAGAAATAATGGCAGAAAATTTCCCCGATGTGATGAAAAACATTCATTTACACTCTCAAGACGCTCCGTGAACTCCAAGCAGGGCACGCTTCAAGTGAGCGGTACTGAGACATATCATAATCAAACTGTGGAGACCTAGAGACAGAGAGAGAGAATCTTGAAAGCCGGAAGAGAGAAGCAATTCAACCCATAGCCTGTACAAGGATCCTCAAGAAGATTCACAGCTTTCCTTCACGTTCCCTTGGTTGTAGTATAAAATTGACTGCTTATGTTTCCTGTTCTGCTAAGATTCCTATCATCTATGTTGCTTTGACTTCCATGTTTATACATGTGTGTGCATGGTGTTCTTCCCCATTAACAATTAAGCTCAATGTGTCAAAAAAAAAAAAAAAAAGATTCACAGCTTTCTTATCATAAACTGGAGGCCAGAAGGCAGCGAGGTGGCACTGAGATGGAAATGGACATCCAAGGTATGAAGATTTAATGTGGACGATCGTAACATGAAAGAAGGGAGAAACAAAGCTATAAGGAGCAAAATTTGGTATATTATGAAAATAAAATTGGTAATTAATCTAAACTACATTGTCGTAAGATACAAACTGTATCATTAAAATGTCCAAACTACTCCAAGCAATCTATAGATTCAATACAATCAAAACAGCAGCAGTGGGGCGCCTGGCTGGCTCAGTTGGTTAAGCATCTTGACTCTTCCTTTCAGCTCAGGTCATGATCTCACGATCATGAGACTGAGTCCCGAGTTGGGCTCTGTACTCAGCGTGGAGCCTGCTTAAGATTCTTTCCATCCTTCTCCCTCTGCCACTCCCTTACTTGTGTGTGCGTGCTCTCTCAAAAATTAAAAAACATTTTTTTTTAACCCAAAGAAGGATGCTCTTCTGCTAGAACAGTATTTTTCATAGAACTAGAACAAATAATCCTTAAATTTTTATGGAACCACCAAAGATCCCAAATAGCCAAAGCAATCTTGAAAAAGAACACATCTGGAGATATCACAGTCCCAGATGTCAATATTAACCATAAAGCTCTAATAATTAATACAGTATGGTACTGGCACAAAATAGACATGATCAGTGAAACAGGACAGAGAGCCCAGAATTAAACCTATACCTAATGGTAAATTAATCTATGGTAAAGGAGGTAAGAACGTACAATGGGAGAAAGGACAGTCTCTTCAACAAATGGTGCTGGAAAAACTGGACAGCTCCATGCAAAAGAATGAAACTGGACCACTTTCTTACATCATCCACAAAAACAAACTCAAAATATATTAAGGACCTCAACGTGAGACATGAAACCTTAAAATTCCTTAAAGAAAACATAGGCAATAATGTGCTTGACACTGACGTTAGCAACCTTTTTCTAGATGTGTCTCTTCAGGCAGGGGAAACAAATGCAAAAATAAACTACTGGGATTACACCAAAATAAAAAGCTTTTGCACACTAAAGGAAACCATTAAAAAAATGAAAAGGCAATCTACTGAATGGGAGAAGAGATTTGCAAACGATATATCTGATAAGGGGATAAGACCCAAAATATGTAAAGAACTTACACAACTCAACACCAAAAAACCCCAAATACTCCTGGGTTTATTGCAGTGTTATTTACAATAGTCAAGATATGGAAGCAACCCGAGTGTCCATCAACAGATGGATGGATAAAAAAGATGTGGCATATATATGCAATGGAATATGACTCAGCCATAGCGACATCGTGCCATTTGTGGCAACATGGATGAATCTAGAAGGCGTTACGCTAAATGAAATAAGTCAGATAGAGAAAGATAAATACCCTATCATTTCACTTTATATGCGGAATCTAAGCAAAACAAATGAGTATCAATAAGAACAAACAGATCCATAAATCAGAGAACTGGTGGTTACAAGAGGAGGGGGGGTTGGGAGGAGGGAAAATGAGTGAAAGGGAGTGGGAGGTACAGGCTTCCAGTTATGGAATAAGCCATGGAGCTAAACAGTACAGCATAGGGAATATAGTCAGCGGTCAGGTGATGGTGCGCCATGGTGACAGACGATAATTACACTTGTGGTGAGCACAGCATCATGTATACAGGGGTGGAATAACTCTGTTGTGCACCTGAAACTAATATATCGATGTGTATCAACTATACTTCAGTTTTTAAAAAGAATGTTAATCGTGATACAAGGTAACTAAAATGGTACAGTAGAGAATATCTATTTAACCCAAAAGAAGGCAGTCAGGAAGAAATAGAGGAACAAGAAAGACAAAAGACATCTAGGAGGCAAGTAGTGAAAAGGAAGACATAAATTCTGCAATATTAGGAATCACATTCAACTTCAATGGATTAAATGCTACAATTAAAGGTGGAGATTGTCAGAATGCAGTTTTTAAAAACAAACTATATGCTATCTCCAAGAGATACACAGAAAGGTTGAAACTAACAGGCCGGAAAAAGATATACCATTCAGACAGTAGCTGAAATAAAACTGAAGTGTCTATACTTGTATCAGACAAAATAGACTTTGGAACAAAAAAAAATTTGTTACTAGGGACAAAGAAGGACATTTTATGATGATAAAAAGGACAATCTAGCAAGAAGATGTAACAATTCTAAACATATGTACCTAAAAACAGAATATCAAAATACATAAGACAAAAACTGACACAATTGAAGGGAGAATTAAACAATTTAACAGTAGCTGTTGGGAATCTCCAATACCCCACTTTCAATTATGAATACAATAAGCAGACAAAAGATCAACAAGCAAATAGAACATTTGAACAACACTATAAGCCAACTACACTTAAAAGACATTTCTAGGGGCACCTGGGTGGCTCAGTCAGTTGAGCGTCTGACTCCAGCTCAGATCATGATCTGACAGCTCGTGAGTTCGAGCCCCGTGTCGGGCTCTGTGCTGACAGTTTGGAGCCTGGAACCTGCTTCCGATTCTGTGTCTCCCTCTCTCTCTACCCCTCCCCCACTCATGCTCTGTCTCTCTCTCGAAAATAAACATTCAAAAAAAAATTTTTAAGACATTTATAGAACATTACATCCACCAACAGAAGAATAAACCTTCTCTAGTACACATGGAACATTCTCCAGGATAGAACATATGATAAGCCATGATACAAGTCTCAGTAAGTTTAGAAGAACTGAACTCATACAAAGTATGTTCTCTAACCAAAATGGGGGAAAAAAATAGAAATCAATAAAACTCGAAAAATTGAAAATTCATAAATATGTGTAAATTAAACAGAATCTTAAATCACCAATAGATCAATGACTAAGTCACAAGGGAAATTGGAAAATATTTGGAGATGAATGAAAGCAATAACATAGCAAATTAAAATTTATGAAATGTACTAAAAGAAGCTATAACAAATTTTTTATCTGTAAACTATGTATTAAAAAAGAAGACGGAACTCAAATCAATACTTTGACCATCACAAGTTAGTAAAATAAGTACAAACTAAACCAAAGCAAACATTAGGAAAGAAATAAGATTACAACGGGTTGAGCATCTGACTCTTGATTTCAGCTCAGGTCATGAGCCCAGGGTCATGGGATCAAGCCCTGCATTGGGCTCCATGCTGAGCACGGAGTCTGCTTAAGATTCTCTTTCTCTCTCCCTTTGCCCCTTTCGCCTTGCTCGCACGCTCTCTCTCTCTCTCTCTTAAAAAAAAAATTTTTTTTTAAGTGCTGAAAGGAAAAAAACCTACAACCAAGAATACTCTACCTGGCAAGGTTATCATTCAGAATAGAAGGAGAGATAAAGAGTTCTTCAGTCAAACAAAAGTTAAAAGAGTCCATCACCACTAAACCAGCCTCACAAGAAATGTGGAGGTGACTTCTTTAAATGGAAAAGGCCACAATTAGATGAAAATTACGAAAGGAAAAGACTTTGTGAGTAAAAGCAAGCATACAGTAAATATAGCAAGACAATTACTTATAAAGCTAATGTAAAGGATACAATACAAAAGGAGTAAAAGGAATCATATCCAACAACTTAGTTAAGGGGCCTCAAAGTAAAAAGATGTAAATACGAAAATATATACATAAAATGTGGAGGGGGAGGGAAAAGTGTAGTTCCTTTACAATGTGTTTGAATTTAAATGACCATCAACTTAATATAGACTGCTGTATACTTAGGATGTTATATATGAACTTTGTGGTAACCACAAACCAAAAACCTATAATAGAAATGCAAAAAAAATAGGGGAAGAAAGCCAAGCATAGCACTAAATAAAGTCACCAATCGCAAGGAAAGAGAGCAGAAGAAGGAAGGAACAGAGAACTACAAACAACAACAAAATTAACAAAATAGCAATAAATGCATACCGTTCAATCATTATTTTAAGTGTAAATGGCCTAAATGCTCCCAGCAAGACACCGGGTAACTGAATAGATTAAGAACAACACAAGCCCCAGCTCTATGCTTATACAGGAGGCTCATTTCAGACCTAAAGACACATATAGACTCAAAATGAAGGAACGGAGAAACATATTCCACACAAATGAAAGTGAAAAAAAAAGAAGCTATTTTTAGCAATATTTCTATCAGACAATATAGACTTTAAAACAGACTGTAACAGAGGCATCTGGGTGGCTCCATTGGTTGAGCGTCCGACTTCGGCTCAGGTCATGATCTCACGGTTCGTGAGTTCGAGCCCCGTGTTGGGCTCTGTGCTGACAGCTTGGAGCCTGGAACCTGCTTCAGATTCTGTGTCTCCCTCTCTCTCTCTGCTCCTCCCCCACTCATGCTCTATCTCTCTCCCATTTAAAAAAAAAACTTTTTAAACAGACAGTAACAAGAGACAAAAAAAGGCACTATATGATGATAAAGGGATCAACCCAATAAGAGGATATAATAATTGCAAGTAGCTATGACCCAACATAGAAGCACCTAAATACATAAAAGCAAATATTAACAGGGACGCCTGGGTGGCTCAGCCGGTTAAGCATCCAACTTAGGCTCAAGTCAGGATCTTGGGGTTTGTGGGTTCAGGCCCCGCGTCGGGCTCTATGCCGACAGCTTGGAGCCTGGCGCCTGCTTCGGATTCTGTGTCTCCCTCTCTCTCTGCCCCTCTCCAGCTCACACTCTATCTCTCAAAAATAAACATACATTAAAATTGTTTTAAAAAAGCAAATATTGACAGATGTAAAACGAGAAATTGACAGTAATACAGTAATAGGAGAATTTCATACCACACATCCATCAATGAATACATCATCCAGACAGAAAATTATCAAGGAAATAGTGGCTTTGAATGACACATCAGATCAATGGACCTAACAGATATATATGTAACATTCCATCCACAAACAACCGAACACATTTTTCAAGTGCACATGTAGCATTTTCCAGGGTAAATCACATGTTAGGCCACAAGACTCAGAAATTCAAGAAGATTGAATTATATCAAGCATCTTTTGTGGCCACCCTAGTATGAAACTAGAAATCAGTTACCAAAAACAAAAACAACAACAACAAAAAACAAAAAACAAACAAAAAACACTGAGGGAAAAAAACCCCACAAACACATGGAGACTAAACAAGCAGTGAGCCAGTGAAGGGATCAAAGGCAATCAAGAAAGGCTTGGAGGCAAATGAAAATAAAAACACAATCATCCAAACTCTTTGCGATGCAGTAAAAGTTGTTCTAAGAGGGAAACTTCTAGGGACACAGCCCTGTCTCCAGAAACAACACCTTAACCTAACCTGACACTTAAAAGAGCAAGATCAATTGCAACAACATGGATGGAGCTAGAAAGTACAGCACTAAGTGAAAGATGGTAATCAGAGAAAGATAAATACATGATTTCACTCATATGTGAAAGTTAAGAAACAGAACGGCAAGCAAAAGGAAAAAAGAGAGAGAGGGAGAGACACCAAAAAACAGACTCTTAACTGAAGAAAACAAACAAATGAGGGGCACCTGGGCGGCTCAGTCGGTGAAGCGTCCCACTTCGGCTCAGGTCATTATCTCGCGGTTCGTGAGTTCGAGCCCCGCATCGGGCTCTGCGCTGACAGCTCGGAGCCTGGAGCCTGCTTTGGTCGGATTCTGTGTCTCCCTCTCTCTCTGCCCCCTCCACCACTCACGCGCTCGCTCGCTCTCTCTCTCGCTCTCTCTCTCAAAAATAAATAAACATTACAAAAAATTAAAAAAGAAAACAAACAGATGATAACCAGAGGGGAGGTGGGAAGAGGGATGGGTAATATAGGTGAAGGGAATTAAAAGCACACTTATCTGAGGAACACTGATACACGGAACTGTTACATCACTCTATTGAACACCTGAAACTAATATGATACTGTAAATTAACTACACTGGAATTAAAATCTTTTAATTTAAAAACTGTTTTAAAGAACTAGAAAAAGAAGAACAAAGCCCAAAGTTAATAGAAGGAAGGAAATAATAAATATTGGAGCAGGAATAAATGAAAATAGACTAAAACAACAACAAAAACAATAGAAAAAGTTCAGTGAAACCTTGATTTGAAAAGATAAATACACTGATACACCTTCAGCAAGATTCGAGAGAGAGAGGACCTAAATAAAGTCAGATTAAAAAGAAGTCATAACCAACACCACAGAAATACAAAGGATTATAAGCAACTACTGTGAAAAATTGTATGCCAACAAACTGGACAACCTAGAAGAAATGATAAATTCCTAGAAACATACACTCTCCCAAAACTGAATCAAGGAACAGATTATCTGAACAGACAAATTACTAGTAATCCAATTGAACTGGTAATCAAGAAGCACCCCAAAACAAAATTCCAGGACCAGACCTCACAGGTGAATTCCACCAAACATTTAAGGAAGGGTTAACACCTATTCTCAAACTATTCCAAAAATAGAAAAGGAAAACTTCCAAATTCATTCAGTGAGGACAGCATTACTCTGATACCAAAACCAAAGGCAGCACAAAATGAACATAGATGCAAAAATCCCCCCAAAACTATTAAAACTGATAAGAGAGTTCAGTAAAGTTGCAGGATACAAAATTAATATACAGAAATGTTTTGCATTTCTATACACTAATAACCAAGTAGCGGATAGAGAAATTAACAATCCCATTTATTTTTTTTTTCTTCCTTGAAGTAATATTTATTTATTTATTTATTTTATTTTATTTTTTTTTAATATATGAAATTTACTGTCAAATTGGTTTCCATACAACACCCAGTGCTCATCCCAAAAGGTGCCCTCCTCAATACCCATCACCCACCCTGCCCTCCCTCCCACCCTAACAATCCCATTTAGAGCTGCACCAAAAAGAATTAAAGACCTAGGAAAAAACTGAACTAAGGATGTAAAATACCTGTATTCTGAAAACTAAAGAACATTTATGAAAGAAATTAAGGATGACACATTTGGAAAGGTATGCCACGTTTATGGCTTGGAAAAATTAATACTGTTAAAATGTCCATGCTACCCAAAGCAATCTACAGATTCAATGCAATCCCTATAAAAATACTAATAGTCTTTTTCACAGGACTAATACAAATAATCCCAAAATTTGTATGGAACCACAAAAGACCCCAAGAGCCAAAGAATCTTCAGAAAAAAGAACAAAACTGGAGGTATCACAATCTCAGATGTCAAGAGATACTACAAAGCTGTAGTAATCAAAACAGTACAGTCGCAGCACAAAAATATAGATCAATGGGTCAAGATTAATCTGTGACAAAGGAAGCAATAATATACAGTAGGGAAATAACAGTCTCTTCAATACACGGTGCTGGGAAAAGTGGACAGCAACATGCAAAAGAATGAAACTGGACCACTTTCTTACACCATACACAAAAATAAACTCCAAATGGATGAAATACCTAAATGTGAGACAGGAAACTGTAAAACTCCTAAAAGAAAACACAGGCAGTAATTTCTTTGACATCAGCCTTAGCAAAATATTTATGGATATGTCTCCTCAGACACGGGAGACAAAAGCAAAAATAAATTACTGGGACTACATCGAAACAAGCAGCTTTTGCACAGTGAAAGAAACCATCAACAAAATGAAAACACAAACTACTGAATGGGAGAAGATACTTGCAAATGACTTGTCTGATAAGGGGTTAATATACAATATATATAAAGAACTTCTACAACTCAGCACCAAAAAAAAAAAAAAAAAAAAAAAAACACACACACACACACAAAAACAAAAAAACACCCCAGATAATCTGATTTAAAAATGGGCAGAGGAGGGGCACCTGAGTGGTTCAGTTGGTTAAGCGTCCAACTTCAGCTCAGGTCATGATCTCGCAGTTCATGAGTCCGAGCCCCACCTCGGGCTGTGTGCTGACAGCTCGGAGCCTGGAGCTGTCTCACATTCTGTGTCTCCTCCTCTCTCTCTCTGCCCCTCCCTGACTCTCACTCTCTCTCAAAAATAAATAAACATTAAAAAAAAAATTTTTTTTTTTTAAATTTTTTTTTTTCAACGTTTTTTTTAATTTATTTTTGGGACAGAGAGAGACAGAGCATGAACGGGGGAGGAGCAGAGAGAGAGGGAGACACAGAATCGGAAACAGGCTCCAGGCTCCGAGCCATCAGCCCAGAGCCTGACGCGGGGCTCGAACTCACGGACCGCAAGATCATGACCTGGCTGAAGTCGGACGCTTAACCGACTGCGCCACCCAGGCGCCCCAAAAAAAAAAAATTTTTTTTAATGGGCAGAGCACCCGAACGGACGTTTTTCCAAAAAAGACATACAGATGGCCAACAGACACTTAAAGAGATGTTCATCATCACGGAGCATCAGGGAAATGCAAGTGAAATCCCCAGTGAGATATCACCTTATACCTGTCAGAATGGCTGGTTTCAAAAAGACAAGAAAAAAAGTGTTGGTGAGGATGTGGCGGAAAGGGAGCCCTCGTACACTATTGGTGGGAATGTTCACTGGAGCAGCCACTGTAGAAAACAGTGGTGAGCTTCCTCGGAAAATTAAAAATAGAACTAACATATAATCTGCTAATTCAATTACTGGGTATTTACCCAAAGAAGACAAAGACACGAATTCAAAAAGATCTATGCACCTCTATGTTTACTGCAGCATTATTTACAGTAGCCAAGATATGGACGCAATCTAAGTGTCCATCAATAATTGAACGGATACAGGAAATGTGATGTGTATGTACAACAGAATATTACTCAGCCATAACGAGGTCTTGCCATTTGTGACAACACGGATGGACCCAGAGGGTATTATGCTAAGTGAAATAAGTCAGGTAGAGAAAGACAAATGCCATATGATTTCACTTATATGTGGAATCTAAAGAAACAAAATAAATGAACAAAGGAAGGTTGCCAGAGGGAAGGGGGTAGGTGGATGGGGAAAATGGGGAAGGGGAAGAGGGAGGCCCAGCCTTCCAGTTATGGACTGAATAAATCATGGGATGAAAGGCACAGCACAGGGAATGCAGTCAATGGGACTGTCATAGCGCTGTCTGGTGACAGATGGGAGCTACCCTTGCTGTGGGCACAGCACACCAAGTAGAGTTGTGGAATCACTATGTTGTACATCTGAAACTATACTTCAATAAATAGTAAATATGCATAGGGTTGTAGTGAAGATCAAATGAAATAACATGCAGGGACACCCGGGTGGCTCAGTCAGGTAAGTGCCTGACTTCTGCTCAGGTCATGATCCCACGGCTCTTGAGTTCGAGTCCCATATCAGGCTCTGGGCAAACAGCGTGGAGCCCACTTTGGATCGATTCCTCTGTCGCCCTCTCTCTCTGCCCTTCCCCAGCTTGTGCTCTCAATCTCTCTCTCTCAAAAGTAAACAAACATTTTTAAAAAATGAAATAACACGCAGAGATCACGTACTAGCATGCCCAGCACACAGTACGTGCTCAATAAATACACACTCCTGCTCATCATTGAGACTATTCCCAGTGCCTAGTACTTAAGACACATCATTTGAATGAATCATCATCACAGCTTTAGGTACCATGAAAACACCTTCTTCTGAGAGGCCAGCCTTTGGCTGATTCATGAAGAGCCCCCAGGCAGACCCAAAGTCTGACCCGTGAAGTCAGAAATCACTGAGAAAATGGCCTTTGACTCAGTCTTCTCATAAATATCCAGGAATGTGCTAGGGGTTCTGGAGTGAAAGAGATCCCGGGAGGGGAGCAGGCAACCAAGTAGAGCTTCCCTCATCAGGCACCTGAGTGCCCTGGCTGCTCTCACTCTCCCATCCCACAGGACACTCCTGCTTTATGACCACATTATAGCTGACTTTCTGAAGATACTGTCAGAGCTGATGCAGGTGAAAACAACACAATTTTGCAAGATTCAGAGATGGCATGAGGCCTTTGTTGCACAGGAAGATCATGGGGTTCAAGGACAGTAGGCAGAAAGGAGCACTTGACAAGGGTCCCATCAACCCAAAGAAAACACTGCACCCTAGAAGATAGAATTTAAAAAAAAGAAAAGCAAAAGTAGTTACTCTCCTCTTCCAAATGAGAACTTGTTGGCTCTAATGAACAGAGAAAGAAAAGTAAATCTGTTTTGAGCTAACCCAATAGGTTACATGTCATTATTTGATTATTCATACGAAATGAAGAACCTCTAACTTCTATTACAAAAGTATTCACTGTATTTAAGTTGTATTTAAAATGTTTAGGTCCTAAAACATAAAGAATCCCCCAGAGATTTTCAACGGAAAATAAAATTATGAAAATAAACAAAAGAAAAAGAAACAAAAAAGAATTAAAAAGGCTTGAGTGGTTAATTGGTTGAGAAACATGAATCTACTCAATAAATTCCATGTAAGATAGAATAAAACAGACCCACACTGAGACACACATTTTTTTCTTTTTTGAGAGAGAGAGAGAGAGAGAGAACAAACCCCAAGCAAGCTCTGTGCCTTCAGCACAGAGCCAGGTGCGGGGCTCAATCCCACAACCTGAGCTGAAATCAAGAGTTAGATGCTCAACCAATCGAGCCACCCAGGCTCCCCACACTCTGAGACACATCCTAATCAAACTGCTGCAAGCCAAAGACAGAAAAAAATCTTAAAAGCAGCAAGAAAGGGACTCATTACATACAAGGGATCCTCAGTGAGATCAGCAGACAATGAGAGAGGAGTTAAGAGGGCGGAGTAGTATGGGGACCTTGAGCTTGTCTTGTCCCTAAAACACGGCTAGCTCAGTATCAAACCATTTTGAAACTGATCTGAGGATAAACGCAGAAATCCGCACAGCCTGAGCCACAGAACTTGTCAGGCACACGGTGTGGAGAGGTGAACTGGGGGAGAGAAAAGCCGCAGAGCCCCGGAGGGTAGGGAGCCATTTTCGCAGAGAGAGAGAGAGAGAGAGAGAGAGAGAGAGAGAGAGAGAGAGAGAGAGAGAGAGGACAGCGCAGCACATCAGGATCACGCAAGAAAAGCACCTCCACCCAAAAGTAGCTGCAGAGAGAGAGGAAGAGAAAGAGAGAGAGGAAGAGAAAAAACACAGGGGACTGGACCAAAAAAAATCTGTTCCCCAAAACTACTGACGGGGAGAAAGAAGAGGGTTTCAATACCACCGGGTTCTATGAACAGTGGAGCAGAATCTGAATGTTCAGAGCTCAGTGCTGATGGTGCTTGGTTAGGTAGCAGGGTGAATCCCCAGGAGCCGGCAGCGGGGTGTGAAGGGTCTGTGTGCCACACGGGAGAAGCGGTTCCCCTGCTTGGAGTGCATCTGGTAGAGGCCATATGGCCTCCCCATGGTCAAAGGTCCCAGTGGACCTGGGAGAGTGGCCACATCTACTGATATTGGACAAAGATGCCAGAGTGCGGCAAAATCTGGTGCCAGCTGTGCGTTGCTATTTACCATAAACTCTGCTGCTGTGTGATCAAGCAAACATTTTCTGAGACAAGCTGGCACCCGGCCAATGCTTGGGAAGACCCTCCTCCAGAGAGTCAGCATGGGTCCAAGCCGCAGAGGTCTCTGAAGTGAGGGGTTTTGACACATAGCCCACCTGAGATAAAACTCTGGAGGGAGGCATCACCTGGCAGGCACACAGCTTAGACCCAGACAGGGTAAAGGTAGGGAGCAGACAGAGCCTGAGACAAAGGAGGGGTGCATGACCACGTGTCTGTGAGGGTGTGAAATTCTCGCTCCAGAGACTAGAGGGCTAGGCAAGGGCACCTTCACCTCTAGCACACGTGCATGCGTTCGCGCGCACGTGCACACACACACACACACACACACACACACACACACACACACACGACCCCCCACTAAGCTAAGCAGCGCCACCAAGTGGAGAACGGAACTATTACACCAAGCCTCGCCCACCTGTGCCCTCTGGGCTCATCACCCAGAAGACCAGCGCAAAACCACTGAGCAATTCTCCACTTCTCTGTACGTAACAAGTGGGTGTCATACAATTTAGTTCAATCCTGACACTAACTACCCAGAGTTAACAGAGACATCACAGGTTACGAGCTCCTTCCCACAAGGCTCGCCCTACTTCAAACAGCAATCACAAGCAGTGGGTCCCCAGGTTACCCACACTTTTGTCTGACTTGGCTACGAACTGGGGCTTCCCATGATCCCTTTCTTGGGTTCCAAAATTTGCTATAGTGGTTCATATAACTCAGGAAAAAACTCTACAATAACTAGTTTATGATAAAGGATACAAATGAGGGGCACCTGGGTGGCTCAGTCGGTTAAGCATCCGACTTTGGCTCAGGTCATGATCTCATAGTTCATGGGTTCAAGCCCTGTGTCGAGCCCTCTGCTGTCAGTGCAAAGCCTGCTTCGGATCCTCTGTCCTCCCCTCTCACTCTGCCCCTCCCCTGCACTCTCTCTCTCTCAAAAATAAACATTTTTAAAAAATAAAAATAAAGGACACAAATGAACAGGCAGATGAAGAGGTACATAGGGTGAGGTCTGAGAGGGTCCTGAGTAGAGGAGTTTCTGTCTCAGAGTTGGGGACGTGTCACTCTTCCTTGCCCGTGGTCACCAACCCAGAAGCTCTTCTGACCATGTCACTTAGTTTTTATGGAGGATCAGTTATGTAGGCACGACTGATCAGATCAAATCATTGACTGTTGGTAACGCAATCTCCAGCCCCTCTCCCCTCCCCAGTGATCAGGGGGTAGGGCCGAACGCTCCAACTTTCTAGTCACATGATGGGTTCCTCAAGCAACCAGCCCCCACACTATCTACAAGCCCAAGAGTGACCTCATTAGCATAAATTCAGGTATGGTTAAAAGAGACCTATAATGAATGACAAAAGATGGTCATCCACCCCTACCACTCAGGGAATTTCAAGCATTTTAGAACCCTTTGTGCCAAGAACTGGGGACAAAAACCAAATACATATTTCTTATTACATCATAGTATCACAACCTAAAAGAATAAAATACCCAGGAATAAATTTAGCCAATGAGTGAAAGACTTGTTGCCTGAAAACTAAAAACAGTTCTGAAAAAAATTAAAGAACACCTAAATAAATGGAAAGATATCCCAGGCTCACAGATTGGAAGACTTGATGTCAGTGCTACCCAAAGCCATCTACAAATTCAGTGCAACTCCTATCAAAATTCCAATGGTCTTTTTTGCAGAAAAAGAAAAGCTGGTAATCAAAATCATACGGAATTGCATGCAGTCTGTGTCCTGGGCTCAACTGTGTTCCCCTAAATTCATATGGTGAAGTCCTAAACCCCAGTACCTCAAAATGTGACTATATTTGGACACAGGGTCTTTAAAAATGGGATTACGGGGCACCTGGGTGGCTCAGTCAGTTGCGTGTCTGACTTGATTTCGGCTCAGATCATGATTTCGCAGATCGTGAGTTCAAGCCCCAAGTTGGGCTCTGTGCACAGCTTGGACCCTGCTTGGGATTCTCTCTCTCCCTCTCTCTCTCTTCCCCTTCTCTTCTTGTGCTCTCTCTCTCTCTTTCAAAATAAATAAACTTTGAAAAAAATTTTTAGTTTTTTTTTTTTGTTTGTTTGTTTGTTTTTTTTTTTTAAATAAAATGGTGATCAGGGCACCTGGGTGGCTCGGTCGGTTGAGCGTCCTGATCAATGCTCAGGTTGATTTCGGCTCAGGTCATGATCTCACGGTTTGTGGGTTCAAGCCCCATATCGGGCTCTGTGCTGGCAGTATGGAGCCTGCTTGGGATTCTCTCTCTCCCTCTCTCTCTCTCTCTCTCTCTTCCTCTCTCTGTCCTTCCCCTGCTCACTCGCTTGCGCTCTCTCAAAATAATACTTAAAAATTTAAAAATTTCTTTAAAAAAATAAAATACAATAAAAAGGTGATTAAATTACAGTGAGGCCATTAAGGTAGGTCCTAGTCTACTGTGACTGGTGTCCTTACAAGAAGAGATTTGGACACATGGGAGGACATCAGGGATGCACATGCCCGGACGGTCATCTGCAAGCCAAGGAGAGAGGCTTCAGGAGAAACCAAACCTGCCAACACTTTGATCTCAGACTTCTAGCCTCCAGAAATGTAACGCCATAAGTATCTGTTTAATCCATCCAGTCTTTTGGTATTTTGTTTTGTTTGGGTTTTTTTAATAAAAATTTTTAAGTGTTTATTTTTGAGAAAGAGAGAGAGAGAGAGGGACAGAGCATGAGTGGTGGAGGGGCAGAGAGAGGGAGACACAGAATCCAAAGCAGGCTCCAGGCTCTGAGCTGTCAGCACAGAGCCCGACGCAGGGCTTGAACCCACGAACTGTGAGATCATGACCTGAACTAAAGTCAGACACTTAGTCAACTAAGCCACCCAGGTGCCCCCTTTGGTATTATCTTATAGCCATCCTAGCAAAGTAATACAACCCAAGTAGCCAAAACAACAAAAAACAAAAGTGAAAAAGAACAAAGCTGGACGACTCATACCTAAAAGCTTACTACAAATCTACAGTAATCAAAATACTGTGGTGCTGGCAAATAGACTTATAGACCAATGGAATAGAACTGGGAGTTCCAAAATAAACCCATACATTTACGGCCAAAGGATTTTTTAAGGTTTATTTATTTTGAGAGAGTGAACAAGGGACGGGCAGAGAGAGACAGGGAGAGAGAGAATCCCAAGCACACCCTGCACTGTCAGCGCAGAGCCCAATGTGTGTATACACACACACACACACACACACACACACACACACACACACACAGGAATATTATGCAGGCATAAAAAAGAATGAAATCTTGCCATTTCCAATGACATGGGTAGAGCCTGGGAGTATAATGCTAAGTGAAATCAGTCAGAGAAAGACAAATACCATACGATTTGATTCAGATGTGGAATTTAGGAAACAAACAAGCAAAGGGAAAAAAAAAAGAGAGACAAACCAAGAAACATACATATATATATATATATATATATATATATATATATATATATATGTTTGAAACATACTCTTAACTGCAGAGAACAAACAGACGGTTTCCAGAGGAGGGGGCACTGGGGAGATGGGGTAAGTAGTTGATGGGGATTAAGGAGTGTACTTGTCATGATGGGCACAGGGTGATGTGTGGATGTGGAATCGCTATATCATACACCTGAATCGAATATAAACTGTATACTTAACTAACTAGAATTTATTTTTATTATTTTTTTATTAAATATAATTTATTGTCAAACTGGTTTCAATACAACACCCAGTGCTCATCCCAACAGGTGCCCTCCTCCATGCCCATCACCCACTTTCCTCTCTAACTAGAATTAAAAAAAAAAAAAAAAAAAAAAAGAAAAAGAAACAACCTGCCAAGAGGCTTTCCTAATTGAGGATTCACTCCTTTTGGTAGGTTCCTACTTATCTGGTTGGGGATAAAAGTCAACGAGTCTGTGATCAGGAACCTCTCCTTAATTATTACCACTATCTTCTTAAGTAGGCTTCACGCCCAGCGTGGAGCCCAGTGTGGGGCTTGAAACTCACAACCCTGAGATCAAGACCTGAGCTGAGATCAAGAGTTAGATGCTTAACCACACTAAGCCACCCAGGTGCCCCTCTCAATTCTTAAAGTTACTGCATAATCTGCTGCTAAAACAACAACTGCCCAAAGAAAATCCTTAAGACTCTCCGGCTAAAGCTGTTCCTGATAACAGAATAATTCTTGATCATCTTTTAGCAAAGCAGGGAGGTTATCTGTGCTATGACCAACACCACGCCCTATACCTGGATTAATACTTCTGGGAAAGTTGAAACCCAATTATCTAAGATTATAAAACACGCCGCGTGGCTTAAAAAGGTGACTCCTTCCACACGGACTTTCTTTGACTTATTTGATTTTGATCGATTTGGGTCTTGGGGACCATGGGCTTCACAGTGCACTCCAAACACTGGAAATTACCCACTTAGAGTAATAATAATCTCCCTGGTATGTTATATTCTCTCAAAAACTTTCAATGATGTTTATAGCTACTAATGACCAAGCAAACAATCTCCCCAAGGCTGCAACGCCAGAAAAGGAACAAAGAAGACAGCTGACCTGAAGCTGAAACCTGTAAACATCACACAGCACAAGCGAAAACATCACCACCTGCGGCTACCACGCAAAACATCAACAAAACCTGCAAGAATTACAGACCATTCAACACGTAGGCTGTGACCATGGAACGTAAGAAGGGAGAGAAAATTTATTTGCTCTCCCCTACAGTTATCATAATGAGCATAGAATATCGTTGGCTGGGACCCCCTGCTCACTTGGGAGACTACAGCCAAGATCTTGGGGACACTTGGTAAAAGTCAGCAAAAGGAGGGGCGGGCGCCTGGGTGGCTCAGTTGGTTAAGCGTCCGACTCTTGGTTTCAGCTCAGGTCATGATCTCGTGGTTCGTGGGTTCGAGCTCCACACTGGGTTCTGCACTGACAGCGTGGAGTCTGCTTGAGATTCTCCCTCTCTCTCTGCCCCTCCCCTCTTGGGCTCTCTCTCTCTCTCAAAATAAATAGACGTTAAGAAAAAGAAGTCAGCAAAAGGCCCTGTCTACGTGGAGGCAGAGAACCTATGAACAAGCGCTATTAACCAATCCCTCTATCATCATTCATTGTTTTAACACTTTAAATCCCTGATGATGGAGAGCCCCACTCCATTCCAAGACTGCCTTGCAACCACAAAAATGGTTTCAAAGCCAAAGATCTCTTCTACATCCATCCAGATAAACCCAAACGCCCTTCAATTTTATGGCTCTCTTAAACAAAACCCCAGGAAAATGTAACTGGTTATACCACAGTTTTCCCACATGACACGCCGGAGGCATGCTCGGTTTCCACTCTAATGTCAGCCCAAGCCACTGAACTCAGAGTCTGCATGTTGGCAAAGGTAACAGGGCCGCCATTTACAAAGCCAGGGATGACTTTGGAGCCTCCCACACTGTTGGCACAATCTGGAAATCATGTGGATTCTTAACTTCTGTTCACACTACCATCACCGACAAGCATATAATTGTTACTCTTTTACAGTCTATTCGTCTCACTACCAAACTTACTATTGTTCGCGGTCCAGCCCATACTAAGGAGACTGATGCCCTATCGCTGGAAACAGCAGGGCTGACAAGACTGTATGACAAGAACATACAGCTGAAAATAGACCCACCTATGCTTTCTCTCCCCAACTTATAAACCTGCTTTATCCCTGTGTGATGTTACAGACTATCAGGCAAATATCCTGCAGTCTGAAAAAGACAAACTGATGTATAAAAGAGTGCCAAATGCTTACCAGACAGAAGGCACCCTGGGCCAAATGGACATCCTTACCCCCTTCCTTTCGGCCTTCCTGCTTGCTCTTACCTCCCATCAGATGGGACATATGTACAGACAAGAGAACATCAAAGAACCCAAATTCACCCTCGGAGGTTCCCCCTGGACCCAGCAGCACACTCCAAATGGATTTTATAGATTTACCACCAGCTTCAGGCTGTTTCTACAGTTGGGTCATTGCGTCGTTCGTGAATGGATAGAATGCTATCCAACTAGACATACAGATGCCACAACATCGGTAAAGGAATTCTAACAGATTACTGTTTGTCCTGGCATTCCTTTGCGGAATAAATCATACCAAAGTGCTCACTTCATTGCAGAAACAAACTACTTGCTTACAAAAACTCTGAGCTACTCATTACGATTTCATACCTCACACCATTCTCAATCATAAAGGCAAGTGGAATCTAAAAATTGATAGAAAAAAAAAAAGGGCTCTAGAAAAAGCTGTGAAGAAAGGGCTTGAATGACCAGAAGCATTACCTCTGTCCTCGATAAAAATCTAGAATCCTCTAAGTAGCAGATGTGGATTAACCCCTTCTGAAATAGTTTTTCATCATCCTGTGCCTACTGGCATCTCTAAGGTTTCCGTTCCTAGACTGAGTGAACATTGTGGGGACATCAGTGAACAACTTAATGCTGTGACTAGCTCAATGCAAGAACTAACGAGTCAGCAGGTAAAAAAGACAGAAACTCCACTGACTGACCAGCCTTACTTTCCCTTCCAACCGGGAGACTGGATGTACACAAAGATTTTTTAGAAGCATGAAGTGTCATCTTATTGGGAAAGAACACACAAAATACTGCTAACCTGGGGCGCCTGAGGGGCTCAGTCGGTTGAGCGTCTGACTTCAGCTCAGGTCATGATCTCACGGTTTGTGGGTTCAAGCCCCGTGCCGGGCTCTGTGCTGACAGCCTGGAGCCTGCTTCGGATTCTGTGTGTGTGTCTCTCTCTCTCTGCCCCTCCCCCGTTCATGCTCTGTCTCTCTCTGTCCCAAAAATAAACGTTGAAAAAAAAAAATTATAAAAAAAAAAATCATTCAAAATAAATAAACGTTAAAAAAATTTTTTTTTTTTAAATATACTGCAAACCTACAGTGCCATCAAAATTAAACAAAAATTCTCCGGGATTCGTGTGAGCCACACCAAGCGAGACCCAGATCATTCCTCCCAACACAATGAGATGACCTCAAAATAAGGATTTCCAGAGCCAATTTCCAGGTTCTGGAAGCAGACAGCACCACCAAGTGCACACATCCCAAAATCACATCTCAGAAACTTTCACCTCCACCTATATTCTCCTCCCTTAAAAGGTCTCTTTGCCCTACGTGAAAACAAACAAACAAACAATCATCGAATTCAACCTCACGTTCTCATTGTTTATTCAAAGACAGGATGTTGCCTGTTGTCTCAGTCTACCCTATTTACCCCGTGACCCTCCACAACGAGCTATTTTCGAGCTGTACCTCACTCCTGGTAAGCCTGTTTTCTCAACAAGTCACACACAAATCCAATGTTCCTTCACACCAATTTTTAAAACCCTTGGCCACACTCACTAATCAATCGGATGGCTGGTTAGGCCAACGCCGAAATAGCATTACAGGACCTGAACTACGGTTTTCATTGCTGCCGACACGGGCACTTGGCGGGGAAACAAGAGCCGGATAAAAGTATACGATACCCATGACCAGAACAACAGTATCACTCTTCTTCTCCTTGTTGCGACTTAACTGGGCTCAGAAAAACCTCTCTGGAGACTCAAGGGCTGTCCCTTGCTCAGATAAAGGTTCCGGAAGGAAACAGACCTAGCTCTCTTTAGACACAACTAGGTGACACGCCAAAACACTGCAGACCGGCACTGTGGTTTGCTTCTGCAGTGGCACCGTCTAGCCCCTCACGAGTCGTCAGTGCTTGAAGTACAGCCTTTTAAGGCACAAACATTTACCAAATTATCCAATGTTTCGGCTGGTTCACAGGCCATCCTCGAAAACAAAAACCAGCAACAAAGAAACGTGGATGGACCATGCTTGCTTAGTACAATAAGCCAGTCACAAAAAAGACAAATACTGTATGAATCCACTTGTGTCAGGTACCTGGAATAGGCAAATTCATAGAGACAGAAAGCAAAATAAAGGTCACCAGGGGCTGGGATGAGGGAAATAGGGAGTTACCGTATAATGGGTTGGAGACTATGAAAAAGTCTTGGAAACGATAATGGTAGCTGTAACACGGCCAACATATTTAGCCACCGATGCGTACACTTACAAGTGGTTAAAATGATAAATATTACGCCATGTGTTATCACAATTAAATACAAAATTCATGGAACTGATGGTTAAGCCTATGAGAGCAAATGAAATTTATTGATAACAGATTTAGATATGTTCTGCAAAACACATACTGATGAATAACATACTGAATAGGTTTTAAACATTTTACAATTTTGCAAGCTTTGCAAGTTGTCCAAAGTAGCCTTTTTCTGCTCCACGTAGATTTCCACAACCAACAGCTGTAACACTAGCTCAGCTAATTGCCACTTCACGTTATACTGAATTAGTTATTCCTCGTCCTTAAAAATATTCTCCCCTGTAGTCGTTCTAAGCCAAATCTTCACAGAGGCTAATACCTCCGGCTCTTCAAACTTAGCATCACCTCTTGCATAAACACCTGAGCGGTATTGATAACATTTTTCTGACTCGTCAAGAGCCAAGGAAAACCATTCAAAAGCATTTGCCTAGTTTTTAAATTTTCTACTGCTGTCGCTCCCAGCGTTTTCACCTCTTCAAGCTGCCATTTGCATTCAAAGGCTAGTAGTCCTAAAAAATAACGATGTTCCCCGGATATATTTCTTCCAGGGAAATTAACTCACCATTGAATAAACTGCTTTCCTTGCTTGGTTCACGAATAAGCTACTCACATCTCGAAAAGTACAACATTCAAAGCTCAGTTTTCTCAATTTTTTTTTATTTAATAAACGGTTTTTAATGTTTTTATTTTATTTTTTGAGAGGCAGAAAGAGAGAGAGAGCATGATCAGGGGAGGGGCAGAGAGAGAGGAAGACACAGAAACCGAGGCAGGCTCCTGGCTCTGAGCTGTCAGCACAAAGCCTGACGGGGGCTCGAACTCTCAGACCGTGAGATCTTGACCTGAGCTGAAGTCGGACGCTTAACCGACTGAGCCACCCAGGCGCCCCTCATTTTTCTGAACGTTGAGTATGCACTAATAATTTTTACAAAATAAAGTGTCACGATATGGTGATAGGTGTGACCCTCAAAACACCACTGCGTTATTGTATGGTGCAAAGTGTTGGGTGCCCCATACTGTCTGTGTCACATTGGTTTAAACTCAGCCATTGTATTAGGGAACCGGCCGTACACAATATGTAAACGAACATGGCTGTATCTCAATAAAACGTTACCGGACGTTGGGACATTTATGTGAATTTCATGTAGGTCTCACAGCTCATATTATTCTCCTGTGGTGGTGGTTGCTTTAAACCACTTAGAAATGTAAAAAGCATTCCTAACCATTCACGACTCTCCTACAAACAGGCCCAGCCATGGTTTGCTGACCCCTGCAGTTGAAAAAGAGAAAATAAGCTTTGTTCACATCCCTCACGGTTGGGTTGTTTTCCCCACTATCTAGTGAGGAAAAGGAGGCAAACTCAAGGAAAGCAGAAAGAAGGGGAAACCTTCAAGTGCTGTTTTTTTGAAACTATCGATAAAAGAGCCAAACATCTGACAAGTTGAACTTCTCAAAGAAAGAAAGCGCAGTATTGAAAACGGTCAAGAATAAACGGGGAGTTTTTCTCATTTCAACACAGTTACGGACCGTCCTGGTAAAGCTGACAGAGATCGTAGAGAACAAGGATGTTTGGTTGGAGAGGGGAATTTTGTGTTTCGGGGCAAGGCTCCGCATTGTTAGGAAGCAACAACCCTCTGGGTTCTACTGGGATTCCAGAGACGCTGTCCGTGCCCACCTCCACCTGCCCTGCAGCCGACTCACAGCTCTGTAAGTTGCCAATACCTGATGGCAAGCAAACAGTCCTGAGCTGTAGATGTGCACATAAATCAGTTCTGTTGGGTAGAGAGTCGGTGGATTTACTTCCCGACTGCGGAGAAAATCAGTTTCGCGTCCATTTACAAAGTCATTTCAACATTCGACTCCACAGTTGTCGTTCTTTCTCCTTTGAACTAATAGTGACATGTTCTCAGTTCCCTCCCTGAGTAAACAACAACAAACAATGCTTATTATCTTGTGTTCATTTGGTATCTAACCGTATGAGAGTCATTTCACTTTGTGTGTGTTGAAAACTAACCTTTAACATAAATAACCAAGGACGGTATAGAACGAAAAGGAAAAAAGTACCTCCGTACGTTTCTGGAGCACTTTCCAATCTTTAAGGAGCAGAGCGTCCCTGGCGCAGAAGGCAGAAGGCTGCTCAGTCTGTCTAGGCCGAGCGCACTGCCCGACCCAGACCCGCAGCAGACGCGGTGCTAGAACGCGTAGAACGCGCGGCAGAACGCACCTGACACCTGCGCTGACCCGGCCAACACCTGCGTGACCCCGCCCATCTCCGGAAGCGCAAATCCCAGCCCCTGGGGGCGGGGCCTGACCCCCTGCCTCCACCAAGTGCCGCCAGGAGTGCGGATGAGCCCAGTCTTCGGCTAAAGATGCTAAGGCCCGGCGGAGCTCACCGGCACGGCTGAAGCATCCGGCAGCTTCTGCGAGCTGCCCGCTCCCAGCCTGAGGCCCGCACCCGCAGTGACCTAGTCCTGCTCGAAGCCCTGGGCCGCAGGGGCCGCACACAAAGGAAGGAGCAATGACGCTGCCTCCCGGTGGGGGGTTAGCAAACGTCACAGCAAACTGCCCGGCTACTGGCTTCACCTTTTATTGGTTCTCTCCATCCTCCTTGCAGAGCGCCCAACCCTTTCCCCACCACTGACCAAACACCGAAGGGGTGGGTGAGGGAGGGGGCTTCAAGCGCGGTTGCATTTAGAAGCCAATAGGGGCGCCTGGGTGGCTCAGTCGGTTAGGCGACTTCTGCTCAGGTCACGATCTTGCCATGCCGAGCCCCCGCGTCGGGCTCTGTGCTGACAGCTCAGAGCCTGGAGCCTGTTTCAGAATCTGTGTCTCCGTCTCTCTCTGACCCTCCCCCGTTCATGCTCTGTCTCTCTCTGTCTCAAAAATAAATAAACGTTAAAAAAAAAATTTAGAAGTCAATAATATTTGCTAGGGACGCCCGAGCCCACACCAGAAAATGGAAACAAGTTGGTTGTGAATAAATGAAAGCTTCCTTCTGGAATTAAAGTATCACTGATCTCCTCACAAGTTTATAAATCACAATGAGGAAGAGACAACTTCAGGATGGAGAAGTGACAGGTGCACCTTAACCCAAGGGCTCAACATAGACATCACAAATGCGAGGAGCGGAGATCCTGCCTCTTGCTGTGACGCGCCAAGAACACAGTATGAAGACTGGGGCCTTCCTACAGAAAAAACTAAATTAAATCTAATTATGAGGAAACACAAAACCATCCAAACTCAAGGACATTCTACAAAGTCAGACAATACTTTTACTCAAAAATGTCAGTCATGAAAGACACAGAAAGGCTAAAGGGACATGAACACTAGATGCAGGCAGTGATTCTGGGATGGATCCTGGAACAGGGGAAACGAATGAACTATAAAACACATAATCTGGAAATTGGCAAAAATGGACTATGGATTAACAGTAGTGTATCTGTCAACTTTGCTGATTTTGAAATGTACACTGGTTATAGAAGTGTTCTTGTTTCTAGGAACTAGACACGGAAATATTTGGGTCAAAAGGGTATGCTTCTTTAGCTCAGTAGATTAAATGTACGTGTATGGGTGCCTGGGTGGCTTAGTCAGTTAGGCGACTGACTTCAGCTCAGGTCATAATCTCACTGAGAGTTCAAGCCCCACATAAGGCTCTGTGCTGACAGCTCAGAGCCTGGAGCCGGTTTCAGATTCTGTCTCCCTCTCTCTGCCCCTCCCCTGCTAGCACTCTGTCTCTCTCAAACATAAAAAAAATTAAAAAAAAAAAAAAAAAAAAGAAATGTATGTACACACACACACACACACGCACACGAGTATAAGGCAACTGGGGCAAAACGAACAATTGGTAGATCTGGGTAGGTGAAGTTCCTCATACTATTTTTGCAAGCTTTCTGCAAGGCAAACTATCAAAACTGTTACACATTTTTACAATGCTTGCTGTAGCTATGGCCCCACAGAAGGGATGGGCAGGACCAGTGCAGAGCCAGGCTGGTCTGGTTTCTGCCACCTTGCAGATTGGGACACACGCATGTTTGCAAACATGCCCAACTTGCCGGGGACAAAAAAGCCGTCAAATGTGTGGATCACCAACTGAAGGGCTCCTTTCCCCCACTACTCAACAGGCACCAGCCCAGCCTAACGCTCCTCCCGCCCACCCTTTGATCCTAAGCTCAGAGCCACCTATCTGGGCTACAGCCAGCAGCTCTGCCTCCCTTTAAACCCATGCACCCCAGTGTCACTGACCCTCCTCCACCTCCACACACACTTGAACCAGGCAGACCCCACCCATCCAACCTCCTACCCACCAAGCCCAACCTTCAAACATGTGAGGAGTGTTACCCTTTCAAGACAGGTTCATTAGCCCAGATTGTGTGTACCCAGGAGAGGCCAAGGATCGAACCCCGGGGCAGACAGGGTGAGGAGAGGGAAAGCATCTCCCCGACTTCTTCCTGAAGCCAAGGTTAGTGCTCAGGGCCTGCCAGGGCCAGGCAGGGTGGGGCTGGCAAGCAACGTGGCCATGGGGCTCAGCTCTCCAGGATGTCCGCCGTCCGTACGCCCACGGCCCAGAGGCCCCTTGCAGATGCTGCCACCGCAGAGTGGTCTTCAGGGTTTCTGCCTTGAGAAAGACTCCTGCCCTGAGCGCTACTGGCACAGAACCCACATAGGACACAGGCAAGGTTACCGTCCAAGGTTTATTGAAGGTATTACAGCACAGCAAAGATTCAAACGGCTCCACGTGGTGTTTTGAAATTCATGCCAACTGTAGGCTGGGTGACCTGCAGGTTGGACAGACTGCCAAAGTCCTGGAAAACAACAAAGTGGGTTCAGTGTGGCCGTACTGCTGAGGTCTGTGATCGAAGTCCCAGTACCACCTCCAGGCCTGGCCTATTGGCCTCCACCAGCTTGGGGTCAGAAAGCCAACAGGGGCCTTCTACCCGCCCTAGAACAATGAACTCACAAGGGGGTCTAGCTGAGATCTGGAGGAACATGCACTCCCAACAGCCAGACGTCAGCGTGCTGTCCTGGACACTGTAGGATTTTTAGCAGCATCCCTGGCCTCTGCCCACTCATGTCTGCTAGCATCCCCTAGCTGTAGCAGCCAAGTGTGTCCAGACATTGCCAAACGACCCGAGGGTCATCTTTTCCTTTGAGGATCACCGCCCTGGGCCACATACAGGGCCACACTCAAGTAGGAAGCTTCACTAATTCAAACAGTTGTCGAGAGCCGGCCACACACCTGGAACTTCATGTCCCGGTTCATCCTCAAAAACCAATTTTATAGAAAAAACTAAAAGGCTACATTCAGGATAGTAGTTATTTCTGGAGAAAATGGTCCACAGCAGACCTTAGCTATGCTTGTAACGTTTTTCTGAAACTGGGTGGTAGGTAGGCAGTTCCTTCTGCTCACTACCTACCTTTCCAAATGTCTTACACATTTTGCGATCATAAAAAAGAAAAAACGAAGTTGCTCTGAATCACTGTGTACTGGACTTTGAAGCCCAGACTACCCTCATCAAACCATGGAGAACTAAGAGAAGCCACACAAAGGTATCTTAACTGCCACACGCATGCGCCTGGTAAGCACGTGCAGAGGAGACCACACTTCTTACGAGTGGCCAGCATACAGACACAGGAGGAATGACATCCCCGAGGGAAAGCACAAAGTATGAAGGGACAACCAGAGCTGGAACCAAGGGGCAAAGGGAAGGAGCGGCCAGAGACAAGAAGACAAGGAAAGAAGGGAGGAGGGGTGTCCTGGAAGCCATGGGAGAATGGCCACTGCCTTTGGGAGTTACCTTCCCGGGGAGTGCAATCTCCATCTTCACTAACCAGCGAACCCCATGTTGGAGGCGGTGTGTCTAGTGGTCGGAAGCGTAGATGGGATTCCCGACCCTCCACCCACTAGTGTTCAAGCTGCCATTTCCTCAAGTAGGAAACGCAAATAGCAGAATGGGTCTCTCGGGGCATGGGGAGGACAAAAGGAAATCATGTATGAAGGATGCTGAGAAGAACGCCTGGTTGCTAGGTCTTAACAGAGATCATGGAAAGCTACTGATGGTTCTCGAAATCCTATTTTAGAAACCCAGCGCACACTTACCAAAAGTTTCAACATCTCCTTAGTGTCAGGATCTACTTCAATGATCTCCTGATCCAGGGCTGAGACCTAAAAGTAACAAGGCAGGCCCCAAATATCAATGAGTGAGTTCTCTCTCACTTTCCCCACCTTTTCCCCAAGATTCTTAAATGGGAGGTGGGGGGTGGGAGGGGGAAGAAGGGAGGAGGGCATCCGGCAAGGTGAGCAGTGTGCTTAAGGATCCCAGCACCCAAGGATCAGTTCTCCTGGTTTTACCTTCGTTTACCCTCATGAACATCCAACCAGTTTTCAGCAAACCTCAACACTAGGTGCACACCTCCGGAATGTTACGCTAAAGCAAATACTCAAACCAGAAGAAACGGCGATCGGCAATCATTCAACACACACCATTAAGGGCTCTCACATGAAAAACCAGAGAGGACCCAAATGGTCCCAACAGGGCAGAACAAGGCTATGGCACATGGATTGTGGGCACCTAGAGCTGGTTGAGGGATAGATGGATAGAAGACCTCCTTTTTAAGACTATGTGGAGGTCCCTTAGCAAACCAGGCACCTGCTTATCTTTCAGGATGCGCCAGAGGCCCAAAAACGAGCCAGGAAGTTTACCTCGGGTACATAATTATCCCTCCTTTCTCTCTCCTCTTCCTGCAGCTTGATGGAGATGCCTCTCACCGGGCCTCTCTGGATCCGCTTCATCAGATGTGTGACATAGCTGCAAAGTGGACAAGCCAGTGAGAACCCTGAGCGCGCACCCCGGGCCCCGCCGGTCCCGGCCGTCTCCGGAGAGACGCACAGCAGCTGCGGTTCCTGCTACGCCGGGAGAAGGGGCAGGACTCACCACCCTGAGAGCGAGCGCGGGCTCCGAGCGCGCACACCCAGCTCCGCCGCCTCGCACACACCCTTCTCGGCTCCCGTTCTTTCCGAGCCACCCAATCCTCCACCTCCAGCTTTCTCGGCCGCCGCCCGCCTCCCTTTTCCTTCCTTCCGACTTCCAACGTCCCTGACCGGCGTGTAACCAGGCCAGGCCTCGCGGTGCGGAGCAGGATCTCCCGGGGGTTCTGCCTGGCCAGCCCCGTCCGGGAGGGCAGGCCCGCAGGAGAACCCGCCGCGTCGGTGACGCTCGTCCCGACGCCAGCAGCAGGGCACCCGGCCCACTCCCGAGTCGGAGCTCGGCGGACCCTGAGCCGCGGCTCCCCGTCCTCCACCAGGCCCGTCAACTCACCCTGCAATCTTGTTACGGAGCTTCTTGCTGGGAATAATGGCGATCTCCTCGCACACGCGCTTGTTGGTGTGGAAATCGTTGCCCAGGCGCGTGTAGTACTTCTCAATGATGACCCGGGCCGCCTTCTTCACGGTCTTGGTGCGGACGCGGCCCTGCGGGTTGGACAACACTGGGTCATTCGCGAGCCAGAGCAGCCCTCCGGGGAAAAGTGCGGCGTCCCGCTCCGACCGGAGCAGGGTTTGCGGGCTAGGGCTGAACCCCAGGGGAGAGGAGGGCCGGCCGGTCGGAAAGCGCTGGAGCGCGGGGCTCAGCGCGGAGGCCAGGGAGCCGCGGAGGCCAGGACCTGGCGGGGTCCGGCGCCCGGCCTCGAGGGCTGGGGGCCGCGGAAAGCCGCGGATGGAGGACGATTGAGGGGGACGGGGCGTGGAGCCAAGATACCTACCATGTTGGCGGGTACAGTAAAAGAGGAAACAGGAAGCAACAGAGAGGCCTATAAAGCGCCGGCCAGAAAGGCGCTTCCGCCTAACCTCGGACGCGCAGAGTCCTCCTCAGGGGCTCCACAGCGACTCCTAGCGGGGCGGGGCGGAAGTGCAGGCGGCCCATCCTCAGCCGGTGGGCGGGACGAGCGCTTGGCCCGCCCCCTGCGGGCGCGACTTCCGCTCCCTGCCCCGCCCCGCCCCGGTTTGTTCTGGGCTCCCTGCTTCTTGCTCGTCGGTTCTGGGACTGGATCGCCTTACTTGGCCTAGACTAGAAGGGGTGCGTGTCTTCTGCACACGCCAGCGAGACGGAGGGAGGCTTTAGCGTCCTGGGAACGGCGATTCGGGAGTGCGGAAAGGTAAGGAAGCAGGGACGGTGCCCCTCCCCTCCCAGGACCCTCAGCCGTCCCTAGGTCGGAGACGTGTGGGTTTAGCCTGGGGGCGGGGGCTGCACCTGGGAGAGGCCGAGCTCGTTTCTTCCAGGTCATTGCCCAAGTGTCACCTTAGCATGGGCTTTCCTTCCAACCTAAAGTAGCACCAAAGCCTCTTAAAGCTACTGTAAGATTTAAGTCACCATGACAAGCGCTATTTCCTCAGCACAGGGCCATTTTGCTTAGCTAATTCCCAGCGCCCCGCAAGCTCTCAAACATGCAGAGGACCCAGCCCACCGGCGGTGCTCCCAGCCACCGAGGCACGTCCTCCAACCATCTGTCTTCAGGCTGTTCCTGCCGCACCCATTCCCAAACCAGGCCCTTCTGAAGCCACCAGAGCAGACATCCCCCGGCTTTCCCTGCCCCCTCCTCTGGCTCTGCTCCCCCCAACTCTTGAGGCCAGCCCCAGGCCCCCACCTAAGGAAAGGCTGGGTGGCCAGGTGGTATAAGGTAAAGGGCCTCAGGCTGGGCCCCCGCCTTCAACTCCCTTCCTGGTCACCTTGGCCAGTCCAGACTCTGGATGGATGGGAACGGAAGGCTATACAGGGCAGGAAGCCCTCTACCTGCACGTGGCACCTTTCTTATCCTGAGAAGAGGGGCACAGAGGGGAGAAGAGATGCCTCTATGCCAAATGGAATAGGACACCAAAAGGGTGGGCGTGTCTGGTCCTCTGAGGGAGTTGCAGGAGCTTTACCAGCAACGGCAAACTTCACGGGAGGCTGCTGCCAGCCAGGCCTCGCATTCTTGGCCCAGGGACTCCCGCCACCCACTCCAACAGTGAATTCCTGCACATCTCGCAAAAGGGTTGCTTCAGCGTGCCGGGTCATCTTCCGAAGGATCGGCCCGGCAGCAGGGCCCAGGCACAACCTACCTGGGAAAATCATCAGCAGACTCTCTCACAAATCCTGGGAGTCTGTGATAAAGAGTCCAAATTAACAGGGCTCTTGAAGAGTCGCAAAAAGTAAGTTTCTCCCTCTCAGAAAGAGGTTGGGTCCGCACAGGTGAGTCCAAGAGGATGGGAAGCCTCCCAAGAAGAATCTAGCCCGAGGCTTACAGGGGCAGCTGAGAACAGGGGGCCCGAGCTGTGCCTCCGGCTTCTCCAAGCTGGCTCTGAGGCTGTGAGAAGAGGAGCTCCAAGAAGCTGTGTGTGAGGGCTTTTTATCCTTGGACTAAAGCTATCCGCCTGCTTGGAGAGGCATCTCCAAGGTGCCTTTGACCGTGAACCGACCAAGGAGTACAGACAGGGGCAGGTCTCCCACACGGCCCCGCCCTCAACCCGGGCTGGAACCCCACCACAGTAAATCCAAGGAAACAGGGATTTTTACTCTCCAGTCATATGGCCCCTCGGCCCCACTGCTCCCACACCTCAGACAGAGACAGAAGCAGAACTCTGCTGCAACGTGTTTATTATGTGCCAAAAAAACTACACCACAGCTTACTCCACACGTCTGTAGGAGAGTGCAGTCTTGCCTGCATATACTACAATGAGGTAGAGACTTCACACACAGCTTCACAAAACCCACAGAGTAGCTGGGATATGCAACAATGCGACGTCAGCTCAGCAGGAGGGAGGGGGGGTATGACACTGGTTCTTTGGCACACAGCTTCCCAAAGAGGGGCAAGTAGGTTTTGTTTTTTAAAAAAAAAAAAAAAAAAAAAAAAAAAAAAAAAGTCAAGTTTTCAACTCCAGTAGCATTTCAGTGACTGCAACTGTTCCTTCATACATTTCTCAACTGAAAGAAATAAGGAAAGTGTACTTGTCCCCTCTGAGAGAAAGGGCTCCTGTGAGCCTTCATCTGCCCCCACCAAAAAGCAGCCCTTTTTTAGCTCAGTTACAAAAGAAAAAAGTCCTGTGACTTTGTGATTAAAAACTTCTATCAACCCTCCCCCCCACAGAAGTGCAACTTAAGAAGGTGCGATAAACCATTTAAAACTATATACAGCAGCCGCTCAAATACCGTTTATCCGGTCCAGTTTCAAATCCAAAAAAAATTTTTTTATTCTTGGTTGCAAATGCCTTGATTTGCAACTGTGAGAAACAGTGACCAGCAGTCCCCCAGACACAGATTTGCTATCATGTTAAAAGCTGCCAGGAAAGAAAAAAAAACTCTTGTTCCAAACGACTTAAAAACTGTTTTAAGGAGTGTAAAAAGGAACCGGTAAAAACCCTCGAGCGTAAAATATGAAATATGATTTTGGTTTAAATGAAGAGCAAAGTCTCCTTGTTGTTTACAGTAAAAAACACCAGCTGAACACTCAGTTTATGCCGTTCAGGTGGGGGTTAAATAAATGGAAAGGCACTGTATGGCAACTGCAAGAACAAACCCAACGAGACCTGCACACCATCACCATCAGTATTGCAAGGAATGTAAAAAAGCGCTTTTAATAAATAAACCTAGATGTAGGCATCGTGTCAATACCTTCCCGACACGTAGTTCTTTTTTTTTTTCTTTTTCCTTTTTTTTTTTTTTTTTTTTTGCTTTTCATCGGCAAAATGAGGAACTAAAATCTGGGAAAACTACAGAGTCGCTTGGAGGGTGAGCCGGAGGGTCCTTGCCCTGGCGTACCCCCTGAAAACAAAACCCGACAAAACTCATTGTGCATTAATTAGTGCAGAAACAAAGACAGATTCAGCAAGTGCAAAGGTGACTACGGTTTTCCCTTGTCCTTGGGAAGCCAGCTCCCTGGTCGCCAGGGGCAGGATGGTGCAGGCCGCTGCCTGACCCGCCGGCCTTGGGCGCCACAGGCCACCGGGCACGGCCGGCTCCTCTAGCTGGCATCTCGGTTCTTCTGGTTCCGCATCAGGGGGCTGTGGTGGCGGAGGCCCTCCATGCTGTGCCGCCAATGCCAGCAGCTCCGGCAGAAGTACTTGAAGCACACCTGGTTGGGGGACAGGAAGAGAAGCCACGGCCGTGTTGGCACCAGCGGGAGCTGCTGCCTGTGCCTCCTGTCTGCCCTGGAGATGGAGGAGGGGATTCCTGGTGGTCTCCGTGGAGTCAGAAGACACGGTCTTGGGGAACCTTCTCACCTCTAACACAGAGGCTGGACCAACCGTAGCAAATCCACTAAGTGCCCGACTCGATCAGACACGCCAGCTCCTACTGTGCACAGAGACCCTGCTGGCTCCCCTCACCCCTCCTACCGCCAGGGCTGCTCGTCAGGCCCCCCGCCCCTCCACCTCCCACAGAGCAGCTGTAGCCTACGTGGTTCCGTGTCCTAATACGCGAGGCAACATGCTTCTCTTCACACTGAGGGCAGGTGACTGGGTATGTACCTCAGTCTCGGCCCCCCTCTTGCTAGCTGTGACACCTCAGCCCACCAACTTTTCAACAATTACCTGAAAATGGGGATCATCTGTTAACGATACAGACACATACAAGTCTGCTAGAAGAGGCTGATGTCAGCAATACTTGCTCACTTGTTCTAGGTTTTACCCAACAACCCAAATTTACCTCACACCCTCACTCTGGAGCCTCCAGCTTAACTCTTATCCCCTGGTTCAGAGCCTGAGCAATAAGCACCACTGGGGGGGGAAAAAAAAAAAAAAGCCCAAGCATGACTGACTGTGGGTATCTCAACAGGCCCGACTTACCCTAACTCTTGTCAAAGTATGGTACCAGCCAGCAACACTGGACCACTTGGAAACTCGTCAGGAATAATGAATTTCAGGTTCCACTCCAAGCCCACTGAATCAGAATCTGCATTTAAACAAAATCCTGGGGGCGCCTGGGTGGTTCAGTCAGTTGAACGTCCGACTCTTGGGTTTCAGCTCAAGTCGTGATTCCAGGGTCACGGGATCAAACCCCACATCGGGCTCCACCCTGAGCGTGGAGCCTGCTTAAGATTCTCTCTCTCTTTTGGGGCACCTAGGTGGCTCAGTCAGTTAAGCTCCTCACTCTTGATTTTGGCTCAGGTCATGATCTCACACAGTTTGTGAGAATGAGCTCCGCGATGGGCTCTGTGTTGACCGTGAGGAGCCTGCTTGGGATTCTCTCTCCCCACCCCAGTGCCCCTCCCCTCTTGCACTCCCTCTCTTCTCTCAAAAAATAAAAATAAACAAGATCCTCAAGTGATGTGTGTTCATTAACACCTGAGAAACACTGCCCCAACACATCCACATCCCTGCTCCCACCCAGGAACATTCAACAGAAAGCTGCCCATTTCTCACAACTGTGAATATAAACCAGGGACAAACACAAGAGTGCAGAGATTCACAAGTACAAAAGGGATTCCTGAATAGGGAAAAATCAGTCGAGAAGGCCTGTGTTAGAACTATGGTACCTGGTCACAGGTGCTGCTGACCACACCCACCCAGCTTCCTTTCATCCACCAACACCCCCTGCTGGCCTCGGGGTGACAATGCACACAACACCCCAGGCACAGGGAAGGCCAGCGTATCAAGACTGGACTCAAAAGCTTTCCCAAGAGTTTTCCATCAAGCTATCAAAGTGTATCCCTAATCTCACCATCAGAGAACATTACCGCTGCCTCTTCTGTGCTCTTAGACAATCGCAAGGTACCTGAGAGCACCAACCTTCTAGTGACAAATGTTACAGGACAATTTTTAATTGAGGGTAGGTACTTCCTAGACATCTGGAGTGCCCCAGGGGACTCACCTGATCTCGACAGAAGAAAGGACCAGGCTGAGAACTGCAGATATGACACAGAGAATCTTCTAGGTAGGGGTCAATCTGAACCTGCACAAAGCAAACCAGGAGAATGAAGTGGTTCTTCTCACCAGGAGGCCAACGGGCCAAAGGAGAAGGGACATTACCGGGCAACAGTAGTACAGGACGTTTACTGTTTTAAAGGTGAGAACTGCAGGGAGAGAGTGTACAAACACAGCCCCCAGAGGACAGATTCACACGTCCCCCAGAGCTGGCTGGCAGGCTCCACAACATGAGTCTCTGAAACTATACGCCAGCATTTGATCACCCAGCAACAGGTAAGCATTCAGAGGACGCAGGTCAGGTTGGAGAATGGGAAGCCGGCTGCCCAGCGATGCCAGTCAAATACCCAGTGAGGGAAGACACCCCACATACTGAAAAGGCTCAACAATCCCAGCTTCTCTCCCTCCTGAGCCTACCATCGCCAAGCCACTCCCAACCCCAGCCTTCACCTGAGTGCCCAGGAGCTTGACCCACTGCCTGGGCACCCGCAGCACACAAACAGCTTTGGTCTCAGGCCTGCCCTGGGTAGTAAAGGCTCAGAGTAAAGGTACAGACCAGCACACTCACCTTCTTGGTGAACTTGGTGGTTTTGATCTCCACAAAAGCAGCGCTGACTGCTTTCAGGTAACTGCGTTGGTTATTAAAAGTCACACGACCAGATCCTAGAACAAGAGAACAAACCTCCCTTCTAGCCAAATTCTCCCAAATGCTGCTTGTCAACACTGAAGATACCCTGTTTCTAGACCAGGGCCGTGAGACAGAAATATAATAGGAGATACTTACATAATTTTAAGTCTCCAAAAGCCACATTTAAGTGAAAAGTGGTGGAATTTTTATAATTTATTTAACCCAATATATCCAAAATATTATCATTTCAACATGTGGCACTAGCTGTATTTTAAACACACAGCAACCACACTTATCGGACAGTGTAGTTATAGACCACGGTGGCACAAACCACTCAGGAATGGGGAAGGATTCACGGACTGATTTGGGGAGGAAAGAGGGGCGCCTGGTGACTCAGTAGGTCGAGTATCTGACTCTTGATTCTGGCTCAGGTCAGGATCCTAGGTTTGTGGAATGGAGCCCTACATCCAGCTCCATGCTGAGCGTGGACCCTGCGTAAGATTCTCTCTTTCCCTCTCTCCCCCTCTGCCCCTCCCCAGTCACACATCTCTCTCTCAAAAACAACAACAAAAAGAACAAAACTCACAAGAAAACAAACAAAAAGAAGCGGGAAGGAAGAGACCCCTCTGGCACAGGCAGATACACAAAGAACACCTGTGTACAGGTGACGCAGCAGGCACCCCTCCGGGCCAGGAGGCAGCCTCATCCTGACTAATGCTGCCCCTGCCCCCGCAGCCTCTGACTCCCTGTCCTCAGTCTGCAGCACAGCACTGATGAGCACACGGTGCTCCTTCCTCATCAGATTCAGTGTGGGTGGGCAGACTAAACATCTGGGGAAGTGGGTTAGCCAGGTCTTGATCAAAAAGTTCAGGCTCTGCTCCCCCTCCGAACACCACCAAGGTCACTCTGCTAGGACTGGGGAATGAATCTCCTTTCTCAGGGGGGCTGACCCAAAACCCAGCATTTAGGCCTGCAGACTCCCCTAAGCTAGGACGCCACAGGCCATGACTACACGCTGTTGCTCGAGTCAATCGGTGTCGTCCCTCAGCCTGACCCTGGTCTCTGACCCTAGAGACAAGGCCACTTTTCAAGAACTCTTAACAACAACAACAACAACAACAACAACAACAACAACAACAACAACAGGCAAGTTCAGGGAAGTCCTGGCCTTTTAATGAAAGATTACCTGTTGTCTGTCCCAGACTGGTTTAGTTTCCAAGTAAAGCTCCTATGTCATTTTCCCCTCCTATCACTTCCTATGTTCCCCTACCACTTTCTCCCCATTCAAGGGAAGTGGTAGGGAGAGAGGTAGGCACAGACGGTCAGTACTGGTGGCTTATCTAGAAAAAGATGCTATGCTGCTCATCTATGCTCATCTGCAGACCTGGGTCAGGCCTCCCTCTCCATTCCCATGGGAAGTATTACAGTCTTGGTCTAGCACAGTCCCAGGGGCCACCAAGCTTTCCCACACAGAAGTGGGACACTTACCAATGGGATACTTGTGCTTATCTGTGTCAATCCCAGCATACACCACTCCACCAAATAGGTCGTTCAAGATGGCTGCCAGGGCCTCGGCGTTGAGCATCCCGTGCAGGGCACCAACAAACACCGTCCTGCTGGGGTCAAGTCTCTGAGATGGGCTCCGGACAAAGTTGCTGTCAGCCAAGACCCAGGGGATCACCTGCACCTGGAAACCACCCAAAGGTGTATCAGCCCCGGCCAGGAGCCAGAGAGAGACAGGCTCTTATACCGTGAGGCGCATGCTCGGGAGATGCTCAAACAGACTACCAAGACCAAGACCCATCTAGTGGGGGAGGTGTACTGCCCAGTCCCAGGCACACAGGCACTTGGCAGCCACCTCACCAGACCCAACCAAAGCTGCATTTTACTGAGTCTTTGTGTCCAAAATGGGGAAAAGAAGCGCAAGAGCAGTCACTCACCCTGGAGAACAAGCACAATGGTACCCAACAGTCACACCCAGGAACCTAGCACTCTGTCACAACCTTCAACCGTGTGGTTCCAGCAGAGGACCACAGTCACTGATGAACAGAGATCACGAAGGACTCAGAAACTGAAGGACAGAGCTGGAAGGACAGGGAGTGGGGATACTCAAGGTACCACCGTGAGACAGCTCCTGGCCCAATGTGCGCATCAGCAGGCGTGCCAGGAGCAGTGAAGTGACCAGAGAGATGCAGGTGGCAGTCTAACAGAGCAGCGACACACCAGGGCAAGAGCTGACTGGGTCCTTTACCTCTGAGTCCCCTGAGCCTAGAACAAACTCTGGCATAGCAGGGAGAGAACTCCACAAGAAAGGGAGCGGACAGACGAATGCTGTTTTTGGAAAGGTAGATCTGTGAAAATCCAACAAGTCTCAAAGCAGAAAGAGACCGGAGGCAGAAACCAGTAGCTGGGAGGACAGGTGAGAAAGACGTGGAGGAGGCTGGTGGCACTGGGCACACAACAGGCCAAGACCAAGAAGATTCTTCAACAGAAGGGTCAGACCGCCTGGGCATGGTGGGAAAGCGAAGAATCGGCGCTGATGGGGTCCAGGCCTAAAAGACCTTAATGAGCATCTGACTGGGGGGAGCTCACTTCACTGGAAGATGAAAAGCCAATTTTGCTTCTTCCACCCCCATGGACAAGTATCACAGTCTTGGTCTATATCCCAAGGGCCAGCAAGCTTTCCAAGCTTTTCCTTACACTAAACACAAGAGTCTAGGATTATAGGACATCCTCAAGAAAGGCCCCATGGGAAGGTGGGGCTCATGGAGGACGTGAGTCTGGGTCTAAAAGTGAGAACAGAGCCACAGGAGTGAGTCGTTTAAGTGACAGGGAGAGATGAGAAGAGGAGGGAGTTCAATGCCGACCGCACTGGGGGCAGGGAGGGGACACAAGGAAGTAAGAGTCTGAGAGGAAGGAGAACCAGGACAGCCTACAGCCAGCACATCAAAGACAGACATGTAATCACTGCAAGGGGATGAGGCAGAACAGGAGACAAGGAAGTTGTCAGCAGGGGCACAGAGGCGGCTCAGGGGGTCTGTGGTATGGCCGTGGCAGCCTCTCCCTGTGAAAGCAGGGGACAGGGACGAAGGAGCGTGTTAACCAAGCCCTGGAGTGTAACAAGGTGGGAGAGCAACATGGGCCCCACACAGCGACAAGACAGCAGTGCCGCACTGAGGAAAGCAGTGTGGTGGGTCTCTGTGCAGCAGGAAGACAAACTTACCCTGTCACTAAGAATGTGAACTAATACCAGGAAACATCTATAAAACAAAGAGTCAGCTTTGTTACTTCCAATATTTATTTTAAATCCGATGTGACCATCTCAGTAGCTCCCCCGCCCCACCCTTTACCCTACAGATTTTACTTTCTGGAGCAGTTTTAGGGTTCACAGCAAAACTGAGCTGACAGTACAGAGCCCCATTTCCTTGCCGCCTCACTGCATGCACAGCCTCCCCTGATATTAGCATCCCCCACCAGAGAGGTACCTTTGCTACAAGCAGTGAACCTTTATCAATACATCACTAGCCCCCCAAAGTCCATGGTTTACATTAGAGTTCAGTCTTGGTGTCTGTTGTACATTCTAGGAGTTTCCACAAATGTGTGATGACATGACTGCACCATTACAACAGAGTAGTTTCACTGCCCTAAAAATCCCCTGTGCTCCACCTATGCATCCCTCCCTTCCCCCGACCCCTAGCAACTGCTCATCTTTTTATTAAAATAGGCATTTCACATTTCCCTTGTATACACAAAGAAATGAAGTTTCAGATATATTAAATATCTAGTCCAGTGTCACGAAAGTGATGTTCTCTGGAACCACGTTAAAAAAAAAAAACAATAACAACACTGATTCCTCAATGCCAAACTTCCTCTGACAAGTGGTTTTCAAGCATCAACTGCTAGAACCATTGGGGAGCATGGTCCAAAGTGGAGAATCTGTAGCTCCTCCCAAACTGATTCAGTAAGTCTGAGACAGGGCTCAGGAACGTGCAGTGAGGGCTGCAGGTAGAGTACCTATGCTAGAGACCCATGATGCTCAGGGCACAGGCGGACACGGCCAGGAGCAGGAGAGGCAAAAGGAGAGAGAAGTGTATGGAGGAACGTACACAGCTAATGAAGCCCCGAATGGGAGTGCAGAGGTGATCCACAGATGGTGTGGGCCAAAGAGGAATTTACCCGCCAGAGACAGGAAGGTTGCAAGGCACAGCCTGACGGCAGGTCTAGGGAGAAACAGCTGTAGATTATCAGTTAAACCCAAGTGGAGAGAGCTGTTGTTTTCATTTCTAGGACTAGAGGTTTGGGACAGAAGTGTTGGCTGGAGTAAGGGCTGGGACACAGCCTGATCACCACAGGCAGGAGCACACATACACCATTGAGGACCAAAGATTTTTGTTTTTCTAACACAACAGAGTATCTTGCTGTATTTACCGTAAAACAGGAGGAGCAGCCTTTTGGCCGCAACAAGAATCCTCATCCAGCAGCCTGCATATTCACCCACCTGTGGGAGACCCACTGCCTCATGCACCAACTACCCCGACCCAGAGAGGACCCCGGGCTAACACACCTCCTTGCAGCGCATCCTTCGGCTGGACATCTTGAAGTAATATTCACTCAGGCCATCTGGGCTCAGCGGGTCATGAGAGCAAGCCTGAAGCAAGGCCCGGACAGACTTCTCTAGTTCGAAGACCAGATACACATACCCTATTTCCAATAAAAGGAGAAACTGCATTAACATCCCTCAGGTGGTTACTCCTCAGTCTTGGTTTTGCAGTAGGGAGTTCTGTCCAGGAGAAAGAGTCTCACGTGTAAAACACATTTCTGTCCCACTCCTGCAGAGTCTCTGAATGGAAGCACTTTGCTGTGTCAGATGGCCAGGCCATGGGAGGGAGAAGCACATCGTCTCCCACCTGAGTGAAGGAAGGGACCAGCAAGGTGGGACACAGGATCCCATCATAACCACGCAGCCATCCGTCCCAGGGCACACAGCATATTCTGGTCAGCAGAGCCAGGCTGTCCTGGGGGCAGGATGGAGGGCAGGTCTGTGGCCAGCCTGCTGGGCCATGGAGATATTGCTTTAAAAGCCTAGTTAGACCAGTGGTTCAGTTTATCGGAACATTTTCAGTGAAGATGGGGCAGAGTGAAAATAGCACCTGCTCCTTTCTACAGGGAAGGGATCTCATTTCAGACCAGTGAGGAGTCAGATGCTTGGTCCTCATTCCTGCCAACTCCAAAGGGATCTCAGAATTAGGTCAGGCAACAATGTAACTGGGCAAGAAAGGCAGGCAAAGGAAAGCTTTCCAGACGCCTCATTTTGAGAGGAAAGTAGCTGCCGGGGTTCAGGTTTGGAGGGAAGTGCACGAGGAAGTTTCCCAGACAGCTCCAACTGCAGTGTCAATGTGGACTGATGGAACATTAGCTCAGAGGAAGCAGAAGGATGTGCCAGGTTGAAGAGAAGTGCTGTCAGCCCAAAGTTCTGTGCTCGGGAGTGCCCAAACCATGTTACCAGCATGCGGCTGGGACATACCAGCATCCCTCAGTGCAATTACATACTAGGGAGGGGAAAAAAAAATCTCCTACCATGTCTGTATTACCTTTAGGCATATTACCTTTGGGAGGACACCGGGGGTGCTTGCCATCCTTACCAGGCCACTCCACACTCAAAGAGCCAAACACACGGAAGGTGTTAATCAATCCAGCTGCAAAGCGATGGAAAAGAATGGCAGAAACTGAGGCACCACTCTCCCCAGGAAGGCCCAAGCACAGGATCATCGGCATTCTTCCCCCAGACTTCCCTCCCCTGACAAACAATTCGGAAGTGATCTTGGGTCTCAGGTGATGGGTGTAAGCACCAGACAGAAGCAATATGGGAGCCACAGGTTTAGGTCCAAGTTTAATGCTCTAGAGAGACATGCCCCACCCTCAAGTAGGAGGTCTCAGAGGCAGCTCACCTTCCGTAATATCCCAAGGAACACCTCCTAGGAACACTTTGCAGGAGTAGATGGGGTTCTTATAGTTCCGGGGAGGAAGCTGGCCGCTCCAGGTACAGGTTGCTTCATTCACAGCTTTGGTTGACAACAGAGACGACAAAGAGAGAAAGAAACCGGTCAGAGTCAACAAAGTCATTGCTCCTTTCTGGGATGAACTCATCTGGGGAGAGCTACACAGGCCACAGTCCTAGCCTGGCCGCTGGGAGAACATCCACCAGTATTCGGAAAGGCAAGGAACCTTATGCCTCATCAAACCAGTTGGCCCAGTAGGACAATTCTAAACCACTACTTCTGTCTCCATTAGAACAGAGAGGAAAGGCAAAGCAGCTATGTAGGGTAAAAATGATCACGACCCAAGCTATTTTCAAACATATAACTGATAAGCTAACCACAAAGCAGTTTTACCTAGTCATGGCTTACAATACTAGTGGATTTAAATTTCTAATTGCTTTAAAATAAACAGAGCAATCTTGTATACAATGTTCTACAGACTTACTGGTCCAAACTGGCCTTCTCCCTAAATATTCAAATAAGGAACATTCTATTGTTCTCCTGTCTGCACTCTGAACTTATCAGTCACAGAAGTCAGGACCACTGCCAGTAAAAGCCACCACTAGCAACCCAAAAGACAAGAACGTCTCAACTGCTCCCTGCATCAGAACCATGTCCCATCACTGCCAGAGCTGTCTCCATGGCACCTGGACAGACACTGGGCCTTCCTTGATGCCAACACTGTAAGATAATGTTGATTTTTCCCCAACTACTCTGCTTCCTGTTTATACCAAATCCAAGTTTGTCTAAACCCATTGTGAAGTTTCTCTGACAACACCCCGTTAAGAAACCTTTCTTGCTGGACAGAGTAGGAACTATCTTCTGTGTGGCCTGTTCTGATAACTTCTAGAGGCCTCTTTGTTCTTGGCCTCTCAGCTCAGCCTTCTCTCTTTAATCATGCCCGCCACTCAGTCTGTACCTCTCCAGATCAGGGACTAGTCTCAGTGGGGACTGGCTAATCCTTGCCCATTTTACTCCTTCGGCAATGGGGCAGATAGCCAGTGAAATGAACCATCATTTCCATTCAGGACAATGACGTGGAAGCTCATTCCTTAAAAGGCCAATGTGTTGCTACGCCAAGAACTTGGGCACCATCAGCAATATTTCACAAACAAAAACATAAATCAATATAACGGCCTCATCCAGGAGTAAGGTAATGTCATTCCAAAAACAATGGCATTAGTACAAACATGGGTTGCCAAAACCATTATGTGAACAGGGCAGCAGGACTATCAGAGGAGAATGAGATCAGGCCCAGCTCCGTGACTGGAAAGACAGACATCTGAAGCCACCAGAAACAAATGGATGGAGAAACTCAACACTCACTTATAGTCCTCAACTCCAGAACCTTAGAAGAACAGTTGGTGAACAACACCTCCCTGAAGCCTTAGTCAAGAATGACTTATTAAGACCCATTTACTTCCAACTACTGGTAAAAGATGAAGAATAGATTCAATGCATGTTTAAGGTCATTTAAATGACAGAAGCTAAGGGTTCCTGAGAGAACCTAAGGGTTCCTTACCTTAGAGGCTGACACGTGGACCCATTACCCAACAGAGCATCCCTCAGGGGAAGAGAGCTCCAGCAGGGGTTATGTCTGACAGGTCTTTGAATTAGAAAGGGGAGAGGTAGACAAAATTCTGGGCATCACTTCCAGGATTCCTCCTGAAGACACCCACCCATGAAACAATCAAAAGCAACACTAGTACTCAGCCAATCTCCACAAAAGAGCACAACTGGGAAATGGGTCCCACTCTGTATGAGCACAGCTTCTTTCCTCTCTGCTCAGCCTCAAAGAAGTTCCTGAGTTTTTGTCCCATTACCACTCACTCCACAGAAGAGACCATTCTTTACAGATCCAGAGACCTCAACAAACGACCAAGTCCTCTTCTGGACAGTTCAGTCTGTGAACTAAGGTCACTTACTCTCTGTGCCCAGAATGAGGCCTCAGGCCCCCACAGGGTGACAGCCACACTCACCTGCAGCTTGCCGGTGCAGCCTGGCCTCTCTCTCTATGCTGAAGGGGTCTTTGGGAGCTTCGAGGAGGTCCCAGGATGGCCACACAGAAGCTCCAGGCCATCTCTTTGATGCACTGGTTGGGGAGGGGCTGACTGCAGCGAGAGCAGCTTGCTCTTGGTCCATCCGGGACCCAACCCCCATCTTTAAAGGGTCTCTGGCACCACCCCCTGTCAGGGACAGGAAGGGCAGAGGAGGGGAAATGCGAAGGCTTGACTGGGGGAGGAAAAAGGAAGATATAGGTTTTTAAAGGACAGTTTTGTTATAAAATAATCACACTACAGAAATTATGAAAAAAAATACCATATAGCTCTGACATTTTCTTTCAGACTTTCTTCCCATGCATTTTTAAGATTATACTGAATTTAAGATTATACTGAATTTAAACAAATTCTTTTCTCCCAACTCAACTTTTTTTTTCATATTGCCAGGCAGTCTTCATAACAATTTTTAATTAATTTATGATATTCTATTTAGGGAACAAGCTACATTTCACTAACCTATTCCCCTGTTAAACATTCAGACACATTCCAAGTTTTCAGGATTATAAATAAAAACCTGAAGTATGTATAGCTTCTTCTAATTTTGTGTTGGTTTTGTTTTTGTCCGATTCCTACATGGAGAATGCCAAAATGCTTTCTATAAGGGTTCCGTGTTCTATCAGAAATGTGGAAGAGAATGGGTTTCACTATAAGCCTGTGTCAAGGCTCTATTACTAACTTAAGCAGGTAAAAATAATACTGCGTTATCAAAAAAACCAAATGACTCAATATTTCCTAAATAGAGGCTTTGCCTCTATTTACCTCTTCTGTGAGCTTTCTGCCCGTATCCCTTCATCAGTTAGCCTTTGGGGTAGGGTATCTGAGAAAGTTCTTCAAACAAAATCCCAAACTGTTAAGCCAGTTATGAAGTAAATTTCCAAGACTGAGCTCCATCTAAATTAACATAAATAGAACTAGAAGCAACTAACCCCATTTTATAGGGGACTAAACTACAGCCCAGATCATTGAAGGGACCTGCTTGTGGTTACCCTTCTGGAAACATGGCCTAAACATAAAATCAACAAGCAGTGGAAACAAGGCCAGCTCTCATACTCTAGGACAGGCTGACAGGTGACAAGGTGGGTCCTCCTAAAAGGTCATGCTATGGATAGGAAACTAGCCACATCCAACGTTGCCAATCCTGGATAGAAAAGAGCAGAGGGCAGGAAAATAAGCCTTCTTATTTGTTCAACAGTCAGGTGGGGAGTGGGGTTGGCAGCACAGAAAGTCAGGCTCAGAAGGCTCCTGATAATTGCATTTTATTTTAGGATGCTTTCTCACTGCCACGCCCATATATTTACTTCTACTGTCCCCTATTCCTCATCTATTCTAATCCACCTGCCAGCTCCACTTAGCACTGGTGCCACACACGTCACACGTAGCCATGGATAAGGAGCATGTAGTACATAAATTAACTCAAGGCAACATTTAACAGATTCATCACAGCCTCAGATTGAGACGTGGCCTGGGTCAGTAAAGAGAATGTGGGAGCTACAGTAAGTCTGATCTGGATGGAAATCCTAGCTGATAATTACTAATGTAATTTTTAAAACCATCACTGAAAAATTCTGAGGTAAAACATGTAAAAGTATGTAAACCATACACATAGTTTCGAGGCTAAAGAAAATGACCAAGCAGGTCAAGAAACAGAGCAACGCCAAGACTCCCAAATTAACTTTTGAAATTAACTATTTCTCCAAACTCTTGGAAGTATCTTGTAAAAAGAGAGTTGGCAGCTGGGGTCCTGAAACGGATCGCTCTGTGAGCACACAAGGCATCCTCCTCTCCATTGAGAAGTTCCATACACGCACACAGTGGCCTCCACCTCCTGCCTGCATTCTGGCAGACACACTTCCCTGTTTACACTCACTTGCCTTGCCCACCCCACTCCCCAACAAGTTACGTACAATCAAATCTGAGAGATGATCCGATCCAGAACTGAAGCCACTGGTGTCTGAGTCAGAGGGGCTGCTAGAACGTGAGTCCAAGATGGGCCGGGTGTCTAGGCGGGATCCTCTAACTGAGGGTGCTGGAAACTTGTCCACCAAGTCAGATCCAAGGGGGTCTAGAGGCAGGAAGCTCAAGGGGGGTTTCCCCAGGACATTGCCCAGTGGGTTGTGGAGCATGCTCAGTACTAGGAGAAAAAGAAATAAGGAGGTCTCATGACCTCTTCGTTTTCTTCCCAGTCAACAGTCCTTCCCTTTTCTCCCACCCAACAAGATACACAAAGGCACAACCTTGGAAACATGGCAGAACCATCACTAGAGTATAACAAGTAGACAAATCTCCAACACCTACCACGGCCAACCAGGGCCCATTAGAGGTAGTTACACAACAGCTTTTTGAAGACCAAAGTTCTTGCTGTGACAGCAGCAGCAAAACTGCTCTCTGCCACCCAGACTTAAGGGTCAGTAACAGTATCTGGGAAATGTGCCAATGGGGACCCTGGTCACAGCTGCTATTAATATCTGAATACACACATCCATGTTGCCTCAGGAGACACCTTCAGAACCATTAGGAAGCCCAAGCCACACTCCCTCCTTACTGCCTGCCAACACATTTATTCAAAGAATTCCCACCTTTTTTTTTTTTTTTTTAATGTTTACTTTTGAGAGAGCACAAGTGGGGGAGGGTCACAGAGAGGAGGAGATACAGAACGTGAAGCAGGCTCCAGGCTCTGAGCTGTCAGCATAGAGCCTGACGCGAGGCTTGAACCCACGCACTGTGAGATCATGACTTGAAGTCGGACACCTGACCAACTGAGCCACTCAGGCGCCCCAAGAATTCCTACCTAACACTATATAGCTAAAACATACAATTTCAGGACACATCCCACAAGTCTGGTTCAGAAGGAGCAGGTCTTCTTGCCGGAGAAGTTCCCTTATGCCATGTTCCTGCATAGACAGACTCTCTCCCATATACCCTGAACTTCAGACACTGAGGATGGAGGAGAATGACAGATGGTTAAGCCCACTCTGGCTTAAGATAAACCTGGAATGGAACCCGAGGTCAGCACCACCTCTCCATGGCTGTGTGCTCCGGGAAGCAGAGTCCTCGTTTTCTCACAGCCATCACGAGTGGAGCACCAACTATTTCATAATACCATCAGGAAGGTTCAATAACTAGACAGCAGATGGCAAGTGCTCAGCAGAGCAGTGCCCAGCACACGGTAAACATTTAAATACCGAACATCAAAAAAAGAGCGAAGCAAAGGCCAGAAGAGATGAGAGAGGTAAAGTGGACAGAAGAGAACATTTTTCCACCCATGGCCTTGAAGAATTAAGGAATCCAAAGGAAAGCACACCTTTCTATCCATGAGGAGGAGGAATAAACACGTTTGCCACGGAGCACGGTGGCACAAAGGCTAGGGAAGAAGCATGAATCCAATACTGTTTCCATCTGAAGAAAGGGGAAAACATCCACCTCAAATGGCTGTGACGTGAAACCAAAGTAACATGCTGAAGTGTGCATAAGTGCTTCATAGATGGTGGCTGTGACTGGCTCCCCTCACTGGTCAGGGAGTGAAACACAGGTCACCAGGGTGGGTTTCCTCTCCGGTTCCAAGCTAGACTGAATGCCTGCTGGGGGCTGTGCTGAGTCCCAAGAGGCAGGAATAAACCTCTTCAAACATGAAGTCAAAGTGAAAGCATGCTTTCAGGGAACCAGACACACATGCCATTCAGCCCGCTCTCTTTTAGCCAAATGGCCTCCCTTTCAGATAAAGATAAGGCAAGTGTATCTTTAAATGCAGAGGATACTGCGGATATGTGTATTTTATTCTGACAAATACATCCTTGAATTTTAAAGAAACTGTTACACTGGTTTCCAAAGGGGGTGTATCATTTTACATTTCCCCCTGCAATGATAAGGGTTTCAGTCCCTCCGCATCCTGGCCAATACCTGTTATGACCAGTCTTTTTAATTCTAGCCAGTTTAATAGGCATGTGTGTTGAGGATGAGGGAAGCTGTACCATATACAGCAAGGAGTCCATTAATTTATTACTTTGTGTTTTTAAGGAAACATTCTTTTAACTAGGCCTTTGAAAGCAGTTTCCTAAGCACAAGCTTATAACTGTATGTTGAAAGTGTCTCTCAATGTTTGGACTCTGACATCCACCAGAAACAGTCCTTGTCAAAATTCTCAAATACTCTTGACAAGCCCCTCCCTCATTGAAACACAAAATCAAAGCCCCTGAGCTCATGTCCTGAGAAGGCAGGAGGTGTGAAGATTTATTCCAGGCTCCTTCCGGGTGCTGCAAAACCTGGCATAAAACCTCTGGAAACTAACGGATCATACACATCGGCCTTACACGTGGTACCAATGCCCTGGAGGGTCTCCTATTTCTTCACATTTTACAAACCTAAGTTCACAGCGTGCTGAATAATGAGGTAGTAATCAAATTACACAGACCTTTGAAAAACAAGTTAGAGCACTGAGACTTCATCCTGAAGGCACCTGGCAGATACTGAAGAGCTTCTAGGGGGATGACAAAGGAGGCTGATCGGGTAAACTCAGCAAGGCCACACCTGCACCCAGGGCCCAACCCAGAGAGACAGCACTTAAACCCGACGGGCCCTTCTCTCCACTGGACCCATACGGGGCTATGAAGGAGGAAACAAGACAAGAGCTGATGGAAATAGCAACACAGGAGGTGAGTGACGGGTCATGTAGTACAGGTGAAAGACCAAAGTAGGTCAACAGAGTTGAAGCAAATGGAAAACCAGCAATTTCAACGTGCTGACAGCTACAACAGAGGTGAAGCGGCAGACAGGATGAACAGTGAGGACTGAGTTTTCAGGATGGTAAGATAATGTGTGACCACCGACTGGCTGACGTGCAGTGTGGAGTCTAAAAAATTGACTAGGTCGCCCATATGGGTATCAAAGGGACTCATGGTGATAACTGAGCCTGGGGTTAAAATAAACAAATGTAAAACAAATACTGACATCTTCAGAGGAGAAAAGGACTGGGAAACTAGTAATGAGGAACAGAAAGAATGACCCTGAGATAAATGGTAAATTCAGCTTGGAAGAATGTCTATCTTCCACTGGACAAAACAGTACCCGCAAGTAAAAGCCCTCAGCAAGTGCAGAGGTTAGAGGGAGCACTCACCAGAGAGCAACAAGACAGAAAGCAGTGTGCTAACCCTGGGAAAAGGGGTAGCACGGTAGGGAGCTCTAGAAGTTGTCAAGGGAAAACGCAGAATTAGGCAGCACACAGAAAAAAGCTCAAGGGAGGATGGCTGGCCCAGAGGGCTTGTGTCTGGGGCTATCAAGGACAACAAATCGAGGCCATAGTAACTGAGTCTTTCACCCAAGGTTTTTAAGAAAAAAGAAAACGTGCATTTGAAAGAGTCAAAAAGCAAACTGGGATGCCACTGGAGACCACTTTCATCATTCATGTCAATTTCCGTTCACTACTGTGGTGGTGCCTCCATTCTACAAGCCACAAATTCATCCACCTCAACTCACATGCAATTTTTTCTTAACCATGCCCACCAAAGATATCTGGAGGCTTTGTCAAATTCCCATGTCAAAGCTAGGAATTAGGTCTACAGCACTCCTCTAAATGTGATAATATACCTGTCTAAAAAGATAAAGGCATGACAACCCATGTTGGCCACTAATGAACTCCACTTCCTTAAATGTGCATGGCTCATAGTCAATCGTCTGTTCTACAATCTGGACCAGGTTCCATCAAGCTCCTACTACTTGCTAATAGCAACTTCCATTTACTGCACATATAGCATGTGCTAGACACTTTGTTAGAAGCACTTACACCTGAAGGTAAATAATCTTCACTGAATCCTAAGAAGTGAGTAATATTACCCCATCTTAAAGAGAGGATCAAGGATCAAGGATCAAAGGGCAAGCATTTGTATAAATAACAGCTAGTGAATGACAGAGTGAGACCTAATTCTGATTCTGAGTTGTATTTCCTATAATGCACCATTCACTAGCTACCTTTAATACTCAGGACTTTACATCTTTTTGTCTTCATGTTCTTGACACCTCTCTTTGTTCAAATTCCTTTTAAGACCATCAACTACTGACAAAGCTCTCTCGCCTACCAAAGGTCAGTGCCTTGGGAACTAAATCATCCAGGCCTTGAAACTTCTCTAGAACCTTGCCACTGTAGGAACTCATTAAAAATGCAACGTGGGCCCCACTCCAGACCTACTGAATCAGAACCTGCGCTCTGAACAAGATCCCCAGGAGGTCGGTGTGCACATTAAAGTGTGAGAAGCACTCATCTAGAAAAACCTGAGGCTTGCTACATCACTCTTCTAATCAGTCCCCCTTACCATGCCCCAGAAACCTTTGATATGTCATTATTTCTGCAGGTTATTTAAACACAGCTCTTACAGCATAATGGCAACTAATACCTAAAAGAAAAAAAGCAAGGCGGCTATAGGACATTTCCCAAAGAGTCTGGTCTCAGGAAACACTAGTTGGGTGCAGGGTGAGGAGTAGGGAGGACAGAGGGAGAGTGACAGTAAGCAGGAACAAACATAGAGTATAAAAAGAGTGGTATAGATTGTGGTAATATAGTCTCAGAAAGAGTGATGACCGGAACAAGGCGAACATTGTGAAAAATATTCAAGACAACCAAAATTCTCTGTAAGCTCATACTGAGCAAAAACCAAGGGAGGTAGGGCCTACTGCTTGGGGCAGACACCACCTGCTAAGACAGAAGAAGGAAGAGGAAAGTGCTATGAAGGATCCAACTGGGTTACCTGACAAAACTGGACTATGAACAACAGTTTAAGTATTAGATCAACTTTAAGTTGAATGGAGTTGAGAACTGTTTTGTCACTTATGAACATATTTAAGTACAATAATGTGCAAATGATAAAGGTAAATGTCAGCAATAAGAGAATCTGGGGACGCCTGGGTGGCTCAGTCAGTCAGCTGGTCAGCTCGAGTCACGATCTCACATTGCAGTTCATGGGATTGATCCCCCTGTCAGGCTCTGTGCGCCAATACCACAGAGCTTGTTTGGGATTTTCTCTTTCCCTGCCCATCCCCTGGTTATGCAGGCTCGCTCGCTCTCTCTCAAAATAAACAAACTTAAAAATAAAAAAATAATAGGAGAATCCGGATAAAGGAAATACATGTATTCCTGGTATAACTTTATAACTTCTGTAAATGTGAAATTATTCCCAAACAAAAAGGCTTCTTTAAATGACACGAAGTGAAACTAGTCCGTTCCCATTTGACTTTCTCTGCCTCTTTCAAGGTAACTGGATCTAACCGGAAAAGGAGAATCAAGCACAAGTAACAGGGCCTAGAATCCCCAGGGGGTGGGGAATGGTAACTAAGTACCTTTGGAGTCTCTGCCTATAAGAGACTATAATCTTAGAGAAATAATCTTCTTTTAAACAAGCTTTTTAAAGCCTCAAAAACATTTGTATGGATATTTGCAGGCACACATATGGACAAAGTTCTGCCTTCTCAACCAACCATGCCAAGCCACTCCAACAGTAATTAACTCAACATCTGGCAGAGAGCAGGTGATCAGTATTTGCTGGGCAGTACTAAAAGGAAAGAAACATCATATCCCTTAGAGCCAGTATGCTCACTGAGGCCGCACCCTTTTGATCAAGGTTATTCAACTCAAGGACACAATACTGACCTAGCAGCAACTCAGAACCGGAGCAAAAAAATCTTAGCTCATCCCAACCCAGCCCATCACCAAAACAGAGGTTGAGAGAAGTAGAGTTACTTGTCACATCAAATTGTGACAATACTCCTTCCACTAGTTTCAAATACTTTCTTCGAAGAGAACTAAGTATATATAGGTACAGGCTGAAGAGAGCCTACTCTGCGCTTGAGGAAGGGCAGGACAGAAGAAGCACCTCCCTGCTCAATCCTCCCAGTAACCTGCTGGGATCCTCACAGCTATGTGTACATACTTCCACATTCAAGTACTAAAAGCAGGAAAGAGTGCTTCACTGAAAACTATCCTAACCACACAGAAGAAAAAGGGAAAGGGACAATGTCATTTAGCAGACAAAAAATCAGGATTGCCCCAGGATTCACACACCTGGGTCCCATCAGAACCTCCACTGCAGCAGTTTCCTGCAAATGTTACATTGGGAGGGCCAAGAATACAGTAGGAGTTTGATTAGAAGATATGGGGAAGACAAAAAAACCTAGTATCAACAGGCCTATGATTTTCCACCTGGTTTGAGATTTCCTTCAACCCAAAGAAGGAGCCAGGTTTCTGGAAACTGTCACCTGTGGTCAGATTCCCTAGAGTGACCTGAGTGTCCCTATACAGTCTACTCACATGGCACCTGAGCAGGTAGTTCTTTGAATATCTACAGATCAAAGGAAAAGCTTCTAGGGAAGATGGAACCTCATTTCAAGAGATGGAACCTGTCCTACTCCTGGCTCAGCCCATGACACCATACTTCCCCTGGTGTGACTAGCACTGATTCCCACTAGCTGGGAATCAGGAGGGAAGGAGCCAAAAAACTAGCAATCCATGGTTTCCCTCTTCGTAACTTGAAGTAGTAAGTATATCTACTAGAAAGGCACGCTCTTTAAGCTACACAATCTAAAATCCAGGGCAAGTGCTAGGTCATTTATGCTGCAGGTCAGTATCTTGAAGTCCACTCCCCATCACAGGGCACAGAGCTTCCCCGAGGCCAGACGTCAAGCATTAACCTATATGGCTTGGGGGCTGGTAAGTGTGGAGAGAAGTCCGTAGTCACTTTTCAATGGGATCCAGGGCCCTAGACCTTTGCTCTACTCCTGAACTCCACAACTCAGGGACCGTAGGAAGTCTGACGTTTACCAAGTACCTCCAGCCCTGGTGGCCAAGCATATGGCACTTGTATCTTCCAAAAGTGACTAAGAAAAGCAGTGTGCTCTTCTTGGAGCAGAGGCACCATTCACCACTCACATGCTGGCAGGAATCAGGATCAGCTACAGACAGCTCTCAGGGAAGTCACGGGGAAGAGAAGACCTGGCAGAGGGTTCCAGCTCATTAATGCTACCTCAGAGGGTACAAGAGACCAAATCAGCAGGAATATTTTTAGACCGATTGTTAACTTTCTCCACTTTCACCCTTCTATGCCAGCTCCTGTGGGTTTTTACAGCTGAGTCACTGTTCGAATTTTCTGAAGCCTTCCCCAAGAGTACAAAGTCACCCAGAGCCTGATGGTGGCAGCAGCAAGAGTTTGGAACTGTATGTGGGTATTGCCAAGACCCTGAGTTCGAGCTCAGCTTCGGGAGAGACTAGGCCCAAGACATCAGAGTCAGATGCCTGCTAACTCCTGGGAGTAATCATGGAAAAAACCCACACCAGGAGCCATTATTTCTAGCTTGAGATTTAGGGCCACATACTTGGAACCCTTCCTTCTCTCTCCCAACCCTTAGCTCTAGGTTGTTTGTGCTCAAAATCCATCTGAAGGCACACAGATAGGAAGTGGGAGGGCAGCACTCATTCCAGGTATAACAACAGACTGCTCTTTGCCTGGAACCCCAACCCTGCAGTCTACACCACACTCCAATTCAGGTGGTGGGCTATCGTTTGAGTGTGAGCTGCCTTCACTGACCCTGGATCCCATAGACGCAATGTGGCACCCAACAGAGCCTTTCTCCTCTAGAGAGAGGAGATGACTGGACAAGTTTCATTACCTGAAGAAATGACATACCCAAGTCCCATGTAAGGTCAGCACACATGCCCCCCCCTGTACCCAATTTCTTTCTTGCCTAGGAGGCACCCTATTATCATACTGCTTCCCAGGCCCTCCCTCATCTCTGCACTAAATGCTATTTCTCAGTAGACTTCCTGAGTCCACGATAGAATTCCTGTTCCAGTGTATGACAAAATTTTCTGTAAATGCATCTTCATGCCTTAGAAGCTATGGAGGTTCAGAGATACTGATCTCTGAAGAATCCATCCATCCAGCTGATCAAAACACGTGGGAGGCAGAAGAATGGGGGAGACCTTGACTGAACTCTACAGTTCAAAACTACTCAGGATTAACAACACAGTGGCTCGACATTCATCATTCATTCAACAGATACTTATGAAAAAGCCATGAGCCAGGTGCTGTGTTGCATGCTGGGGACACAGTAGTGGAGAAGTGGATGGTTGAAGGAGATCTGCAGGAGCGGAACTTGGTCCAGCCCAAGAAGTCCATGTTCCACAGATGAGGAGCCCAACTCTGTTTTGAGTATCACCTCAGAAAGGCTGTTTTGGAAGTATAGCAGCAGCAAAATCAAAATGCCGAGGGTCCCCCTTCTCACTCCAGGCTGATCCAGCCTGCCCACCAACAGAGAGCCTGCAAGTAACACAGCACGGGAACATACCATTCATAACCTGACTGGTTAGCAGTCAGGGCAGAAACCAGAGAAGGTGGACAGGTTAACCCCCGGGGACTTCTAAAGGACAGTGGGAGAAAACAGGGCATGGCCTCTGGCATCCTCAGACAGAACATCTGGTCTATCCACTGGGCTTCGATACAAGGCATGCATTAAGAGTCCCTGCTTCCAGGCCTCCCCAAAGTAGATTCTCAGTCACCCCCTTCATGCTGAGTAATACTGCCTGCAACAGAGTCCCCAGGGGGAAGTCAGGGAGACAGATCCATTGGGTGGGCACAGCTCATGAGCTAAGACTCAGGTAGAGGGGAGTCAGAACTGTCTACGGCACACTGTAGCTTTGAGGGGGTCTCAGCTAGGGAACACATCACCTCTGGATGGACAGCCCCAGGGCAGTATGTGGAAATACCTTAACATAGGTGTTCTTGTCCAACATGTTAAGAGTTCTGCTTATAGGAACACAGGTGTAATAGAAAGCACAAGAGTTTTGGAACCAAAGAGCACTGTGAGTTCTGGCAGTTGTGTGACTTCTGGTACTTCACAACCTGTGACCTTACCTACCCATCTTTATGATAGAAGTAATGACTACCCATTTCATGGGATTGTACAAGCATTAAAGTCACATGATGGACTTCACATAGGAAGCAGTCAACAACTGGTAGGTATTAGTCATTCCATCCCCCATCCCAAGATACTGAGGACAGCTTTCGTGGTTCTACTGTTCTATTACAGGACTTCAGACACACTACAAGGATGACAAAGGTAGTGCTGGACACATGCCACTGGGGTCTCAGGGAAAAACCAATGTCTAACATTCATCTTTCCCCAAAAGGCTTTCTTCCCAGCAAGAGGTGAGGCCTCAGGGTAGGCCCAGTCTTTCTAGAAGGAGAGACCCCACAAAGCACCATAACCAAACCGATGCTGGTCTTGCAGGCACTAATCTCAAAACCAGATTCCACCCCAGGGGCTTCAAAAGCAGGCCTCGGAGGCCAATGGAGCCCATGTAGCGGAAGGATCCTAGCCCCCCAAGAAAGGTCTCCATGTACCAGTCTCATGCTGAGAACCCACTTAAAAGTTGTCCCTGTGCAAAAAAAAAAAAAAAAAAAAAAAATCCTTAGTGGAAAAAATGGAAGCCCCTGTTGTAGCAACTATCACACTGCCTTTGGTATACCTTCTCATCTGTTTACCCTTGGTAGCTACAGGGATTTGTAAGGGCAACAATTTTATTCATCGATGGACCTCCAGAGCCTAATCTAGTACCTGGCACATAGCCAGGACTCAATGCTTGCTGAATACATTTAACCAAGATTTTCAGGCAAGAGCCCTGCCATCTTCCTCCCCTACCCCCAACACTGATGAACACATATGATGGCAGAAGGTGGTCAGTGGTGAAGCCACAGCTGCCTGGGGCAATGTGTCACCAAGCAGAGCCCAAGGAGCAAGCCTGCACCTGTGCTCCACAAAACACAGCATGGATAACTCCCAGACTGCCCAGAGATGTTGAAACACCTCCTCCCTCCCTAAAGAAACTGAGCTAGTTGGTCTTCAGAAGGGAAGGCAGTGTAGGCACTGGAATGTGGGCCGCATGTTCCCGCATTGCTGGCAAGGGTGCCCGATCTGGCACTGCAGCTGGCTGGTGGGAGGGCTGCATCCTACTCCAGTAGGCAGTACCCTCGTGTGGGCTGAGAAGGCCCAGAGCTCAGGGAAAAGAAGAGAGATGGCCGTCATCATAGCTCCAAAATTTGAGGACATCACGGATGTGAGGGATGGGTGTGTCCTTAACCCTCAGAAAGGAAGACACGGCCACACTAACCCTGCCCATAGCCAGATGACAGCACTGGGGCAGCCCTCTGGTCCCTGTGAATGCTAGGGCCACAGACTGCAGTCCCTCCCTGATCCACAAAATCATGTGATATTTATCACTGATGTGCCTGAGATGAAAGGTGAAGAAATAAATTCATCCCCACTCTGGAGACAAATAGCTACAAGCACAGGACTTTCAGGCAGCAAGGAAGCTGGAGGAATTACGACTGGGTCCAAGCTGGTTTTTTTTTTTTACAGCCTAATTTCACAGTAACTTTCAGACTACGCTCTCCAAGCCCCAACCTGCGCCCTCCTGCAACCTGTGTGCAGTACTACTTTTCAGAAGGACCCTTGTAGCTAACAGAGACCAGAGCCAAAGGGCCACGCCCCAATCTGACACCAGTGAGAGATAGTGCCTTAGTCAAACACTGGTCACCACAGACAGGTGCCCACCTCCTGCATAAGCTCTTCTGTTTTCTGCTCAGATACAGTGGGAATGAGGACAAGGTCAGCTTCACAGGCCATCTGGGTCAACTTCAGAGTACCACATAAAAGAAGCAACCGTGGCCTTCCAGCCAAGATCTCCAGGCACAGGATGCCACACTTCCTTGCCCCAGGGCAGTTACCAATCTTTCTGGAAAAACCTGAGCCAACTGAAGGCCAGTACTTCAAGAAATTCTACCTTAACCCAGAGGTAGTTACTTAGACAAAGCTCTTCCCCATCCTCAAATCAAAAAAAAAAAAAAAAAAAAAAAAAAAAAAAAAAAAAAAATCCAACCCCCTACCCCCAATCAAATGGGATAATGCCAACAGACAACAGTCCTGGGCTCTGCAAAGCATTCTAAAAAAAGACCTGCGGCCAAATAGGGTGGAGGCCAGAGAAATCAGCAAGACGGTACCTGGCTACCATGACTGCCAGTTTCTGGAGCTGAGGAGGTGAGGGAAGGATGGCAGGCTCAGTGAATTCCACGGTCAGCACCAATAGGAAATGGCTGCCCCCCACTACCTTTCCATCTTCCCTAAGTATCTGCTGCTATTCTTTTTATTAAGGTATAATGTACCTAAAGCAAAATACATGGGTTTTAAGTTACCTATAGTATTTCTGAAGTTCCCATTTCTTCCTGAACACTCCAAGATTTGGCTGGGTCTGGCCAACCCTCCCCCGTGTACCACAAGAGGGAAAGAAACGGGCACTGGGAAGTTCTCAGCAGAAGCAGTTCACGGGGTTGGCCAAGAAGCCCCTTCAGGCTGTCCCCATCAAATCCTCCCAAGGCAACAAGGGGTCCTAAAGGGGAGTGGCTCTTCCTCCATCCATTTGGTTACCCTTCACACAAAGAAAAACAAAGCCTCCGCAGCTGAGAGTTACTCCACCCCACTGACCCTGCCTGTCCCTTTCCAGGGTCAATGCTCTTACCCGTATGTTAAAGCCAATTCCAATATTCTAATACCACCCAGCCACACTGGAGGTTAAAATTACTCCCTTGCCATGATTTAGGGACTCACCCATCCTCGTATACAGGTCCCTAGTTATAAAAACCACTGAGAAACAGAATCTGGACATCCAGGGATCAGCCCCTGAAGTCCCCTCCCCCACTGAAAAGTGTTTTGCTTCATCATCTCCAAAACAGGCCTGGGCACTCGGGGGGTTAGCTGGATCTTTTCTGCATAAGACTGTCACCTTGGGGACTCTTCTCAGGGCCACCCCAGGTGCACACTAACAACTCCAGGGAATTTATCAGGGTAAGTGGAAAAGCCATGCCTGCCTTTACGAGCAACCATCTGTCCTGCCACGCTCACAGCCAGCATTTCCATCTCTTGCAAAACAGCTCCATGTTGTATTGGGGGGGGGGGAGGTGATGCAAAGGGGAAGAGAACAACTGTTGCTGTGGATGTCTCTGCTCACCACCCCATGCGTCCCCCTCCCCCAGCCAACTCATTTTCTGGCACTCACCCGAGTGTGTGCTGCTCTGGGCTGAGGAATCGGAGTCCTGGGTGCTCCAGGGTCGGTCCCAGCCTGTGAGACTGAGGGACTGCAGGCCAAGGCACAAGTCATTTGCATCTGGGAGGCCCCGGGAAGAATCTTGCGCAGAGGTGGGGAAAAGCATCCTGCTCGTAACTGTTTCTTCTGAGTCCTGGAAGTCTGCTTTGGACAGGAGGACAGCAGAAACCCCAGAGTTAAGGGCTGTTTTCCCCAGTATTATCAACAATAAATATTAATAATAATAGTTTCCCGGAGCTCAAGGAGCAGACATCCAAGTCGGCCGGATGCTGCGGCCGCTGCCTCTGCACTTTTGGGGGCGTCAGAGCAGGAGCAGTTGCCATACAGCCCCCCTCCCCACATACACACCCCTATCCCGTCTGCATTACAGACTGGGCCAGCATGTGATCAGGCTGCTGATGCTTCCCGCTGCCAGTGACATCAGCCGGCTGAGCTGTGCAATAGAAAGCGGCATCATCCCTCACAGAATGGGGGAGGAGCAGGAGGGGACGACAGGGAGGAGACTTGCCTCCCCGGGAAAAGATAGCACAACAGCTACTTGGAACAGTCCGGGTGCAGTGCCGGTAAGTCAGGGTTCCGAGGCAGCGCCCTCCGGTCTCCAGCAATGGTGGCCAAGCGGCCCCGAGGCACGACTGAAGTCCTCTCCGCTGACAGCAAAGCCAAAGCAGTGACTGCCTGCTTGTGTAGCTCTGCCCTCCTGCCCCTCCCTTCCCCTCCCTCTGCTCTCCACCCCCAAACCCAAAAACACTCTAGTCCTGGATTCTCTCCAGCTGCTTGCTCAAGCCCTGGTTTTGCAGCCCAATGCAAAGCTTCACAATCCTGCTAGCAAAAATCTATGTGCTCCAAGTGGCCCCTGAGCAGCACCCTGACACAGCAGTGTTTACCACTGAGGGATGGGGTAACCTTCAGAAAACACTGCATACTGGGACCCTGGGAAACAACACCTGGTGCTCCAGGCTTGTCTGGAGCACATCACAGAGAAAAGGGGTCAGCTTCAGCAGAGGGAAGGGAGTCGCCGGGCTGCCCTGGTATGTCCCACCACCCACAGGCCAGAGTAAGCTCTGCCCTGACCCGGACAATTCCTGTCCCTGGTTCCTCTCGCCCCAACAGGATGGGCATGAGTCATGAGCAGCTCTGTCAGGTCCAGCCTCCCTTCCCTCAGGCGGCCGGACATAGGGACAGACTGAGGCAACACTGCTAAACAGTTCAGACAGACAGAAAGAAAAGCAACAGTCCCAGTGCTATTCTGCCCCTTCAGAAATCCAGTGCTCAGGAGCTCCCACCAGCCGGCCCTGCCAACGCCCTGTCTCCAGCCTTCCAGGAGCACTCTGAGCCTCCCAGCTAGCCAGCTGGGAGGCTCACTGATGCCTCTAGCTGCTGGGGCCCTCACTCAGGGGTCCTGCTCAGGACCAAGGCCCCACTTCTGTGACCACTCACAGCTCCAGCAACAAAGTACAGCTCTGCCCAGATATTCTGGAACCTCCGCCATTTCCTCTTTGGTGACGTGCTCTCCCGTATCAGTCCTCTGCCATCATGACCTGTAGTCACAAGGCCTCCTCCCCAGAAAAGAGGGTAGAGAGCAAAGGTCCCAGCCTCAGCAGGCAGGCTGCTCACACCTAAACCATGCTGGTGGCAGTACTCCGCCTCACCTGTTCTCCCATGTCATACGGGCAGTGACCGATATAGACAGGGTCCCAGGTGGGCAGAGGCAAGAAAAATGCTATTAGCCACAGGATAAACTAGCGAGAACCACCTGCAGTACATACCCCTATGTCCTTGGGCACTCAGGCAGAGCTGAAAGGGGAGAAATGACCAGTCTGTAGGAGAGACTCCTCCCATTAGAGGTGGTTTTTTCTTTTTCTTTTTCCCTTCCTTTTTCTTTAGAGCTTTGCTGCTGTGTCATCCATCCACGTTATTCCTGTCTGGCTATAGATACTCTGCTTGCTCCCTGTCTGTGTTTGTTAAAACCTTGTTCACCACTGCACCATGTTGGTATTGTCCCCACCCCAAAACACTCCCCTCCTGCTTCTCTAGGTCCACCCTCACACAAGCTAAGGACAAACTTTAAAAATAATCTACGTGTACTAACTACAAAAACAATGCTGCCTTTAAAAACATCTATATTTCAGTACCTGTGCCCACTAAACCAGCTATCTATATAGTTCCTTCCACCCCACAGCGAGGCCACCTCTGCCTAGACACAACTGCCCCCACCCCACCCTGACCTCTAAAATGAGGGTATCTGTGTGCATGACTACCCCCATGCCTCTGGCAGGAAGGATCTAATCATCGACTATACTCTTGCTGCCCAAAGTCTAGTGAGGAAGACCAGCAACATCAGCATCACCAGGAGTTTGTTATAAATACACAATCTCAGCACCCCCGAGATCTATGGAATTGACCTGCATTTTAACAAGATTACCAGCTGATATGTATGCACACACCAGTTTGAGCAATAGTATCTATACAACTTCCATAACCTTCCCATCCCAAGCTGACAGACCCAGGCTTCAGCAGCAGGGCTGTTTAAGGATACTGATGGCTACGTGCATCCAGCTCTGTGATCTGAACACAACTCTACTTTCACTCCCAGCATCCCCACCATAGGCATCACATCACCTCTATCCTTATCCAGACATCCCCCATCCCACATTCTCTTCCAGAAAAAGGCTTTCACAACCACTGCAGGGTTCCTTCACTAGATCCTAAAATCAATGAAGGCCATACCCATTAAATGCTTAGTGTAGCAGACTGGGAAAAATTAAGTAGCTTTAAAAGTCCAACAGGATCTTACTTTGCTCACCAAGTCTTGCCACTGTGTGATCTCAGTCAAGTTACTTAGCTTCTGAGCATCTTTGTAAGGTGGCAACAGCAGATCCTGATTCTTTCAGGATCACATAAAACATCTGGTACACTGTCCGACACAAAGCATTTTATCAGTTTTCAGTAGGGTGACCATGTAATTTATCATCCAAACCAAGACGTTTTTGAGAGAAAGGAGGCAAATTTTAATAATCGTACCAGGACAAAACTTCCAGTTCTAAAAGAAGTCACAGAGATGTAAAGTACAAAGAACATAAGGTAAAGAGTTAGTGATACTGTAGTAATGTCGTATGGTGGCCAACAGTGACTATACTTACTGTGGTGGGCACGGGGTCAAATACAGAATTGTCCAATCACTATGCTGTACACCTGGAACTAACATCATATTGTACGTTAAACTACGCTTCAATTAAGAAAATCATACCAGGACAGCAATCTCAGAGATGGTAGGCCTGGTAGGCATGATCACTCTTATCTGGAGCCTTTGTGTTCAGAAACATTTTACTCAAGAAACAGACTCTCTTTCTGAAGTAATCCCTACACCCAACATGGAGCTCAAACTCATGACCTCGAGAACAAGAGTCACTCACTTTACCAACTGTGCCATCCAGTTGCCCCTCCAGAAACAGGTTACCCAAAAACGCTCCTTTCCAATGACTAACTGATCCCTTCTATCCAAATTTACCCCTTGCTGTCCACCTCTTCTCCGTGTACTGAAAGAAAGTTTGAGAAGTAAACTGTCAACACAGCCTAACATGCAGTGAGGTAAGAGGTCTGAAAAGCAAAGGCTAACTGTACTGAGCAAAAGCTTTTCTTTGCTTCTGAAGCTCACAGCAGATGCTGGACAGGGATGTGACCCTTTTTACTGGAGGATATTATTTATAATCTTTTGCCCAGCTCCATCTACGTACTCTCAAGTACTAAAAGCTGATAACTGGCACAAGATGATGTGATAATTCTTATTCTAAGGCAATCTAATGAACAAGGACTCTCAGTTTAAATGCTTTTTCCTACAAGTTTCCTTCATCCATACCCATAACAAAGCTTCTGACTTAAGTTTCTTAATTTAGTTCAAAATTTTAAAAATCATTTCCCTTTGAAACTATCAGTTATCTTCTTTACAGTTAATCCCCCAAATTTCTTAGCAGGCAAACAACTCAGGGAAATAAGTAAATTGACCCAAAGGTCAAAGTTAGCCACAATCTCAACTAGAGCATCCCCTGGCAGACTCAAAATGCAGAGGTGAACCAGGGACCCTGGCTCCAGGGCTCAGAGTGACCTCATCTCTTATCTTTTCCATCTTCGTAAGAGGCTGTTGTTCCTCTGATGACTCCTCTGCCAGCAAAACTCAGCACAGCATTGCTCAGGGTCGTCTGCTGCCACCATTCTTGAAGTCTGGAGACTAAGGGAAGACAAGAACTGTGCTATGAGGCCCTCACTTGTGAAGCCCTTAAGTTAGGAGGCTCCACTGTACAAAGGCAGATGGTGACTGCCAGAAGTTGGGTTGGCTTCACAGAACAGATGAATCACAAGCTGATCCTAGGAAAAAGATCTAGTTCCATGAGGAGGTAAGGTCAACAAGGTGTGTTTGTACCAGTTGAACCAAGGCACGCCAAGTGAGGGATGTCTATGGACTCTTAAACAGAAAATAACAGGCTGAAGGGTCCAAGATGAACCAGAGATCGGAGCTCAGAAGGCCTATCAGGAGGCCAGGGATGAGAGGGAAGAAGAGCTGAAGGGAAATATGTTAAATGGCACAAGCAGACTACAAAGCTGCATCTATCTATACCATGATTAGAACAATGTGAAAATTCTGTCCATTGATGGAAATTTTGGTAAAGAAACAGAAAAATATGAACAGCTACTGTATAAGGTCAGCAGACTACTAATGGATTTTCCTTTAGTCAGTGTACAATTATAACAATGCAGAATAAAATCCATCCTCTCCTGTCTTTTCCCTCTTTCAACCTAAGCAGCACACTATTATAGTTTGTTTAGCAACCACACTCGAGTCTTTTAAAAAAATCTCAACTTTATCCCCAAATTCCAGGCTCTGGGAATAGCAGAGATAGGACACTGCATTATTTGTTCCCATTAGATTCTTTCAAAAGACTAGCTTTATAGCTGAATCTCCTTAAATCAATGATTTATGGTTCGTAGGGTTTTAACAAGCCTATAAAGTAGCATTTCTAAGAATGTATTTCTAAAAAGACTGTCTGAAAGACAATTTTCTCACACAAAATAAAAAAAACCAAAATGATGATTTTGGAAATCCATCTTGGCAACTTAAAGAGAAAGAACAAACGTGCAAGAAGTCAGACATCTGTCAAGATCATTTCAACTGCTCTGTTTGTACTTTGGCCCTTAACTACTCATATGCCAGGGAGACTGCAAGCTTCTCCAGAGCAGTACTCCCCAAACTTTAAATGACTTGGGAATCTTTTTAAAACACTGATTCAGGTTCAGTGGGTCTGGGTCAAGCCCAGAATATGCGTTTCTAATCAACTCCCATATTATGTCGCATTCCTGGTATGCTGGCCACACTCCGAGCAGTACAATTTTAAAAGGGTTTTTCTACTCCAGATGGTCTCTTCCAAGTAATTCTTACTCACCCCATTCTTACCCAACACCACTTTCCTTCATGGTGTTCATTCTACTAAACAAGTACTTTCACTGGCTCCCTAATGCCTCTCATATCAAAGCCAATCTTCAGGCCCTGGCTTATTAACTTTCTCTTACACTAGTCACCAAACATTAAAGGCTTAGCTAGATTTAATCACAATTCCTCAGAAGTTCACACTCCAGAAAATAATTTCTCGTTTATCTATGTGCTGATAAGTGAAACAACAGGTCAGATGAGAGAGCTTGCATGATGGCTAGGATACTCTGGAAAAGCTTACACATGATTTTACCTATGCATTAAATTATATTACAGATGAAAGTATGAGAGACAACCGATTTACCTTCTACAAACCATCAGAAAAATAGGATCATTGGCTTATTTTAGTCTTGACTGTTTTTAATAATCTTCAAATTCCACAAATTGTTTCAATAATCAAAAGTGATTTCTACAATATTCCTTAAAATAAACATTAATGTTTAGATTCTAAAATGTCATATACCATGTTCACATAATAGAAAATTCAATATTGTTAAAAAGTTAATTCCCACCAAAGTGATCTATGTGGTTAGTGCAACCCCAATGAAATACCTGGCCTTTGAACAATTCAGTACGGAAAGACTTTTTAACAAATGGTGCTCGACTGACCAGACATCCACATGGGATAAAAAAAAAAAAAAAAAAAAAAAAAATGAACCTTAACCTCTTACCTGACACCATATACAAACATTAATTCAATATGAATCCAAGAGATCTAAAAAAAGGCAAAACCATAAGGCTACTCTAAGAAAACATCAACTGTCCTTGTGACTTAGGGTTGAGGAGTACACAGATGCATAGGTTTCCTAAGGAAGACACAGAAAGTAATGGTCATTAGAAAAAACTTTTGATACATGGGTCTTACCAGAATTAAACACTTCTGCTCATCAAGACTCCATTAAGAAAATAATGACAAGCTATGAAATGGGAGAAGATATCCGCAACCATATCTGATAAATAGCTAGTATGGACAATATAAAAGAAATCTTAACTCAAAAGTAAAGGAAAAAATATTTTCAAAAAGGCATAAAATATTGAAAAGGCATTTCAAAAAGATACATAACCAACAGGTCAGGAAGCACTTGAAAAAGTGCTCATCATTAGTCAAAGAAATGCAAATTGGACCACAAGAAACCACTACGTACCCACCAGACAGCTAAATTTAGAAAGACTGGCTCCACATTTTGCCAACATTTAGTGTTGCCGATGAGATCTTTCATGCATCATACATGCAGTACAATCACTTTTGAGAAAGGTCTGTGAATTTCTTACACAACTAAACAGACTATTCTAGGACACAGCAATTCCACTCCAAAGTATTCAACCAAGTGGGATGAAAGTATGCTTTTACAAAAAGGTCTGTACATGAACGGTGATGGTCTTATTCATAATCACCAAACCTGGAGACAGCCCAAGTGACCATCAACAGAAGAATAAAGTGTGACACATGTATATACTGGAATATGACTCAGCGATCTAAAGGAATAAACTACTGATACATGCAACATAGATGAATCTTAATTACACTGAAAGAAGCCTTACAGAAATTGTACTTTTACCTGAAGTTCTAGAACAGGCAAAACTCATATGATGAAATGAAATCCGATGGCTGCCTCTGGGAGAGGCAGCAGGGCCGTGGAAGGAGCGGACTGGGAAAAGGTAGGAAGGACCTTTGTGAGGGGAGGGTAATGCACTACAACTGACGGGAGTCCAAGTTGGGTGTGTGTTATTTGTCAGGATGAATCTCATGATCCACAGAGGATTTGTGCATTTGTGTATAAATTTTACCTCAAAATATTATCAGCAAATACTGAACATTAATGATATGCACACTGAAGTACTTTTTTTTTTAATGTTTTTGAGAGAGAGAGGCAGGGACGGAGGAAGAAGGGCAGAGTGAGGGGGACAGAGGATCTGAAGCCAGCTCCACACTGTCAGCACAGAGCCGAATATGGAGCTCGAACTCAAACTGTGAGATCATGACCTGAGCCGAAGTCAGACACTTAACCAGCTGAGCTACCCAGACGCCCCTGCACACTGAAGTATTTAGAGGTGAATTATATTCACATCGGCAACTTACTTTGAAACTAATTGTGAAAGGTAAACAGGTGAAAAGATAAATGGTTAAGGGGGTAAATAAACGAATACGTTGTAAAGCCAACTGACAAAATGTTTACCATAGTATCTAGGTGAAGGGCTTTATGGGTGTTCACTTCATAAATCATTCAGCTTTTATGTATGTTGGAAAATGTTCATAAAAATACCGGGTGAAAGCGAAGTCAGGCTTTTTCTGACAAAAGGCCAAGTCTGATTGAACTGATTGGTTTGAGAATAAGAACAGACTTCATTAGATTTTATGGTTGACATTTTCCATAAGTACAGCAAGTTAAAATCTACAGACCTAAGGTTTTTGACAATACATACTTTACATGAGAAGATAAAACACATCTTAAGATACTGTGCTGGCAAAGGTGTATTTTTAAATTAACATTATTTTAATTTTCTCAATCCTTTAGGTAAATTAAGGTAAACAAGGTCTCTAAGTCAAAGAATGATAGACATAGTTGTTATCTAAAGTCTTCATAAAGCTCTCTTGGTACACTTTCAAAAAACTGAGAAATTCAGTGACTGATGACTTGGGTAAATCTTTTTGCAAATTAGATGGTTTCCAGTTCCTTGTTTGTCACAAATATGAAGGATTAAATCGAACTGCCAGCAAGTACAAGCCTAAAAATAATGACAGATGTCTAACTTTTTGCTTGGAACTTGAGGAGTTCAAACAATTGAGACATGCTGCTCCAATTAACTCCTTCGTTTCCCATCTATTTATGTGAGCAAGTTTACTCAGAACACAGATCTGGAAAAACAAAAAATAGGAATATATATCGTGTTGAAAACCCTGAGTCATTCCAGCAATAAGTGAGTCGTCCAAAATTACATGGGTTTTTAAATGTCCCATCTATCTCATTAAGAAGCATTTCCAATAAACAAAACTTTATAAAAATTTGTAACATTTAGATGGTCTTAACTGCCCCAGCAATCAAAGGCCATGGCAATCCAGAATACCTACAGCCTTTTACTCACAGAAAATAATTTAAGATTTATTTTTATGTACTGTTTTTGTTGCAGACAAGTGTAATGTAATCAGCCAAAGACCTGTAAGTGTACAATATTACATTAGGATAAAATTCTGTGGGAGAAGCAGACTACAAATATGAGGAAAGGAGAAAAGGAATAATGAAAAATTTTCTACTGTTAAAGAATGGGCTTACACATTTTTAAATAGAGAGGAAGTATCAAATACCTTTGATTTCCACTGGATACATTTTCACTTAAATGATTACTTAGATATCAAATTAAACATGCAAGAAGTATGTTGTATTTTTAAATTTTGTATGTTGTATTTTAAATTATTAAAATTTTTGTATGTTGTATTTTTGTATGTTGTACCTTAAATTATTTTAAATAATTACTGTGGTAAACTATACATCAAATTTTACCATTTTAGCCATTTTTAGGTATACAGTTCAGAGGCAGTTAAGTACATTCATATTTTTATGCATTTACCCACCACTATCTATTGTCAGAACTTCATCTCAAATTAAAACTCGGTCCCTGTTAAACCAACTCCCCACTAGCCCCATCTCCAGTACCTGGTAACTACTTTCTGTCTGTATGAATTCAACTCTTTCAGCACCTCACAGAAATGGAATCACAGATTATCTGTCCTGGTGGCTGACTTCTTTTACTTTGTATGATGTGCCAGGTTCATCCATGTTGTAAGCATGTATCAAAATTTCCTTCCTTTTTAAGGCTGAATAATATTCCACTGTATGTAGAGACCACATTTTGTTTCCTGCTCAACTGTCAAGGGACATTTGGGTTATTTCCACCTTCTGGCTATCGTGAATAGCACGGCTACGGACACTGGTGTACAAATATGGTTTCAATTTCCTTTTGTATATACCTCCAAGCAGAACTGCTGGATCATATGGTAATTCTAAATTTTTTTATTTTGGGGAACTACCATACTATTTTCCATAGTGGCTGCACCATTTTACATTCCACAGTGCACAAGTGTTCTAATTTCCCCACATCCTCACCAACACTATTTTCTTTTCTCTTCCTTCCTTCCTTCCTACAACCATCTTTATGGGGATGAATTGATGGTATCTCATTGTGGAGTATACTGGTGGGGTTTTTTTTTTTTTTAATTAATGGGATGTGTACAAACAATTGTTTGAATACTGTTGCTGCCTAGTTCATGAATCCCTTAGACCATGTTTAAAAAAAAAATCTCCCCCACACCAGGATTTTATTGAACAATTTTTCTTCCTATGCCAACCAAGTGGTCCTTCAAGGCAAATGCCATCTTCCTAGAGGATTTTGCTTCACTGATCACAGAGATGATTCATGGATGAACATGTGACCCAATCTGGGCCAGAATAACCCATTCCTAGGACATACAGATGAGTCCAGGCATAGGGACAACCCACACCAAGCTAACTGGGAGTCCTTTTTTGAATTTTCCTATTTAGATACAGTGAAGGAAGAACCATTTCCTAGCTTCAAGATGCTAGAGGATGTGAACATAACCCCTTACTCAGGTAATAGGCAATTGTGCAAAAGGAGAAAATAAAACCCACACTTGGAGAGAGAGACAGACAGGATCTTGGCAAGATTGAAGGCCCTGGATTCAGTGTCCTTACTTTGTTTTCCCGTCATTTCTTCCTATTCCATGAAGTATATACCAAAAGACTTCCAACAATTCTCAAATTTTGCCAAAGTTAGTTCTAATCAGGTGTTTGATCCGTTGCAAATAAGAGCACTGTGCAGGGATGCCTGGGTGGCTCAGTCGGTTAAGTATCCAACTTCAGCTCAGGTCATGATCTCACAGTTCATGAGTTCAAGCTCCACATCGGGCAGTCAGCACAGAACCTGCTTCAGATCCTGTCCCCTTCTCTCTCTGCCATTCCCCCTGCTCACGCTCTCTCAATCTCTCACTCTCAAAAATAAAAATTTAAATTTAAAAAAGATTAAGAAGGGGCGCCTGGGTGGCTTGGTCGGTTGAGCGTCCGACTTCGGCTCAGGTCATGATCTCACGGTCCGTGAGTTCGGGCCCCACGTCGGGCTCTGTGCTGGCAGCTCAGAGCCTGGAGCCTGTTCGGATTCTGTGTCTCCCTCTCTCTCTGCCCCTCCCCTGTTCATGCTCTCGGTCTCAAAAATAAATAAATGTTAAAAAAAATAAAAAAAAAAAAAAAAAGATTAAGAAGAGTGCTCTGCATAATTCAGGTCCTTTATCAGGGATTGACCAAACAAATAATTACTACATGCAGGATGAGGACTCTGGGATAAATGCCCCCAATTCCCTGCCACCAGATGAGAGCGAATCAATCACAAAGGATCTAAAAGCACACTTGGTTAAATCTCCCATCCCCCAACTGGAGAGCAAACAAGCCCCAGAAAGGGTCAAAGTGACAAAGCTACTAAGTGGAAGAGGTGGGATCCAAATCCAGGATGAACCTGCTCTATTGCTTCTCTCCTACCCTGGGCACTTTCTTAGGCCCAGGTCTGCACTCATACATGTCCCAACTCAAATTCTTGGGTGCCTGGGTGGCTCAGTTGGCTGGGCGTCCGACTTCGGCTCAGGTCATAATCTCATGATTTGTGGGTTCCAGCCCCGTGTCAGGCGCTGTGCTGAAAACCTGGAGCCCGGAGCCTGCTTCGGCTTCTGTGTCTCCCCCTCTCTCTGCCCCTCCCATGCTCATGCTCTCTCAGTAATAAATAAAAAACGTTAAAAAAATTTTTGAAAAAGACAATTAAAAACAACAACAACAACAACTTGTATTCTCATTTTCCACTTAGGCCCCTGTGGAGTTTTGTACTAAAGCCACCTCTTCCTATCAAGAGATCAATTCTTACAACTAGCTTCTCTCCGCTCTTATTACCATCCCCCTCCCCCAATCTCTCACTTCTTCAGCAAAATGTCAAGGTCACATGCTGGTGCATCCAAGATTCCACTGCCAGGTGTGTGTATTATTTTTGAAAGTGACAATTTAGCTTCTTCCCAATGGAAAGAGGCCACCTTATTCAAATCCAGCTCCACCTCATCTATGGCTCCCGGTTTGGCAGGTGCTCCAGCTCTCGGAGGCTTGAGTCCAGAATACCACACGCTGCCAGAGGGTGTGCCCAACTGTATATAAAACTAGCCTCGTGTAAACACGATGAAATGATGCTATACTGTTCAAATCTGGGGTTTACATAAGTTCCTTAAACACGACACCAGACTGGAGACCCCTTACAGTGCGAAACCACAATAGAGCTAGAAAATATAAAAGCTAGTGATGTGAAAACAACCATGTGCTTTCATATACTATGGAAAAGTAAACTGGTACATTTCTGGAAGGTAATCTGACATGTGCACTCAAAGCTTTGAAAGATACTTATTTGATTAAAGAATTTTACTTCTAGAGATTTATTTATTCTGTGTCCAAATAACCACAGATACAGTAAAACAGACACCTATTTAAGCAAATGATCTACAATAGTTCGAAATTCTTAACTTTTGTATACAATGAACAATTTGGCAGTCTGCTAAAGCCTATCGATACTAAGATTAATGTTGTTCAATATATAAAATAGTGATAATTTTTGAAGTAATGAATATAAAAAACTTTTTAAAATATGTTCAGTGACTGTAAAGAAGTCAAATATAAAATGTCTGACCATCCTAATGAAGATTATCATTACCAAAGTATTAGGCCTTGCTAATATTATTGTGATTTGTTGCCAACATTTACAACAGCAAGAAATGCTACATTTCAGATAAATACTGGTGAAAATAAAGATCTATTCACCTGTCCATGTTACTAGACTCCCTGAGTTCTATCCAAGAATCTAGGGTAAGAATCTCCTATTGCATCTATTTACACAGTAAAATGCTATGTAACCTTGACAGGGACATAGAAAATTAATGACATTAAAAGAAATAGAAAAAAAAAAAATAGAAAGCGGCAAATCACTACACAGTGTATTCAGAAAGCTTTCGTTTTAATAAATATATACTGTATCTATGTTAGAAAAATACTGGATACGCTAAAATGTTAACCGTTATCTCTGACTAGTGGGATTACACAGGATTCTTTTCCTTCTTTCTGTTTCCTTCAAAATGTTTTACAATGAACATATTTAAACAAGAAAAACATACAGCTTATTAAACAGGGTAAAGGTAATTTAAAATTTAATATCCCCTAAATAAATTTGAAAAAATTTCTAAGAATTTTTACAAAGAAAAATCCTTATTAAAAGATTTTAAATTTGACATTAGGAGTTCGAGGACAATACAAAATTAGGATAATTTAAAATACAATAAGCCACAGAACATTAAAGACATAAGGGACTTTGGAATCCACTTAGTCCAAGCCCCTCACTTCACAGCAGTAACACTCTCTCCAAGTGTGAATTCTGGCTTTAACCATTCACCTCTGCGCAGTTCCCTTTCATACCATAGCTGTATTTCTTTTTTAATAAGAAATGAGTACAACACCTACATTCAGAAGTTGGGATGCACACACTACAGTGGGAGTAATTCTGCCTGTGATCAAAACATCATGGAGACTTAGGTTTGAGCAGCAAAGCCCTGACCCTCCAGCAGATGGGGATGGTAGCACACAGGCCAAGGCTTGCAGAAATGAAACGTCACACTCCCTACTTCATAAAGTGACAAAAGGAGCAGAGTTTGTGGACAGGCTCTAGAACACTCTCCTAGGACCTTTCTCCTTCCATGGACTGGAGTGTCAGGGCTGCTTCCCCCTCTCAGCAGAGCACCTCTGTACTCAACTCTATACCTCAAGTCCAAGCATTGTTCTGCCTTCTCTCTGCAGACAGTATCCCTTGGAGCTGACTGAGAAAGTAAAAGAGCAGGAGGGAGCAGAGTTGGACACAGTGAGGGACAGACATTAAGGTGCTGGCATCCAGTGTGTGCCTGCTCTCCACTCCACATCTGTGATCCTGCCCTACAACAGGCCCTGTAGAGATTATTTTTAAATAAAAATAAATAAAAATTCTGGTAACTTGGGTGTTATTGGAACACTTTTAAGTAAGGTTCAGAACGTGAGGACGTAAATCTACATTTCTAACTATATATTATGAAACCTAAGTACACATCAACTACTTCTGATGGGAATTTACATTCCAATCAAGACAGGCTGTGAATGCAAAATCTAATGTAGGTCATTAGAATAAACTGCATATAATCTTGCAATAAATGTATATCAAATCATGCTATACACCTAGTACTAATACATTATACATCAGTTATATCTCAATAAGAACTTTTTTTAGTTTATTTAGAAAGAGTGTGCATACACGCTTGAGAGAAAGGCAGAGAGAGAGAGAGGGAGAGAGAGAATCCCAAGCAGGCTTTGCGCTGTTAGCACAGAACCTAATGCAGGGCTCCAACTCACAAACTGTGAGATCATGACCTGAGCCAGTGTCAAGAGTCAGGTGCTTAATTGACTGAGCCATCCAGGTGCCCCTCCTAAGAATTTTTAGGGGCCCCTGGGTGGCTCAGTCAGTTAAGCATCCAACTCTCAGGTTTTGGCTCACGTTGTAAATCAGTTTAACAATACACTTGAAAAGTATCCTTCATCAGGGAAATATTAACCAACCTTCCCCTACTGGGACAGGAACCTTTTTTTTTTTTTTAAAGACTTTATTTTTTGGGCACCTGAGCCAGCCGGTGTTTATAGTGTGGAGCCTGCTTGGGATTCTGTCCCTCCTTCTCTCTGCCCCTTCCATGCTTGTGCTCACTCTCTCTCTCAAAAAAAAAAAAAAAAAAAAAAAAAACTTAAAAAAAAATAAAAAGATTTAAAGCACTTTAATCCATGGCACCATTTGTAAAGACCTCTACTTTCACGTATTATTTTCCTTTAAAAAGAAAAAAGGCACATTAAACAAATCTCTCCGAATTTTGGTCACAGTAAGAAGTTATCCAAGTTAAATTTTGTCTAAAACAGAGGGATTGCTGGTAAAACCACAAAGTCAACTGATGTGCCTAAGGATGAACACTTACAAGTTAGTCCGTACTTTTTTTTGAGAGAGAGAGAGAGGAAGGGAGAGCATCATGGGGGAGGGGCAGAGAGGGTGACAGAGGATCTGAAGCAGCCTCTGCACGGACAGCATTAAGCCTGATGCAGGGCTCGAACTCACGAACAATCAGACTATGACCTAAACACACTCAACTGACTGAGCTGCCCAGGAGACCCTTAGCCTGTGCTTCTGTGTTCAGTGGGAAAGAGTCCAAGGACAGAGGTTCAAAGTGGAGTCACAGCTATTCCAAATCTGGATCTGTACCTGCACACACACCTTCCTAGGCAGAGATGTGGAGTGACACAAGTGTGACTTCAGGTCAATTACTATTCCTATTCCTAGCCATCAGCATGTCCTCAAGAGTTAAAACTGCCTATAAGGAGTGTTTGCCACTCCAAGCCCATTTTTTTTTTTAACGTTTATTTATTTTTGAGACAGAGAGAAACAGAGCATGAATGGGGGAGGGGCAGAGAGAGGGAGACACAGAATCTGAAACAGGCTCCAGGCTCTGAGCAGTCAGCACAGAGCCCAACGCGGGGCTCGAACTCACAGACTGCGAGATCATGACCTGAGCCGAAGCCGGCCGCTCAACCGACTGAGCCACCCAGGCGCCCCTCCAAGCCCATTTTAATGTCCTCACGGGACTTTATTCACAGGAACTATGTGACAATGAATTAAAAAGCTATATATTTTAACTTCACTATAAAGAAAGGAATGACAATGGTTTTTCAGGCCCTTCGGTTTTTCCAGAGTACCTAGTGGAGTTTCCACTGAAAGAGAAAAAGAATGTCAGTAGGAAATTCAACAAGAGAAAAGATAAAAGACTAATACTGTGTTTAGGGAAAAAAAAACAAAAGTTGTTCCACTTTAAAACAAATGGGAATTCAACTAAGAATTCTGCTTACCAAATCAGAAAAATTAAAGGTATAATACGCAGTGGTGGAGTCACTTTGATAATTTTCTTCTCTGCATAATACATAAGACAAGTACTCTCAAACTGCTGGAGGGACCATAAAAGGAAAGCATTCCCATAAATCATCAGAGCTTAAAAAATTAAAACTGTTCAACTTAGTAACTGTATTGCTAAGAATCTCTAAGTGAATACTCATTAATGCAGGGAAATGCCTGCCTATAGTGATGTTTGTCACAAAGCTATTAATGGTGAAAAGCTGAAAATAACTACTTCTCTCATGAAGAGACAGGGACTTAGCCAGTAATATTCCTTTCTCCGCACATGATACAGGTGAATGCGTAAGAAGTTTGGGAGGGAGAATAAACCACACAAAGCAAGACTACAACTGCGTGAAAATGTCCAGAAGTACACAGAGACGAACAGTCATCCAGACAACCCAAGTAGACTATAGGGAGAATTCATAAACTGGTACTGAATTTCCCAAATCCTCTATAACAAATATAAATCACACAGAAAAAATTCAGAAAATGGTTTTTAAGAATTTAAAATCTGGGTATGTTCTCTGTCAAAGGAATTCATGATACATTCAACAACAGTGTATTTAAATAAAAATAAACTGTCTTTTAAGAAAAGAACCTGGAAAACCTTCTGGGATACTCTTGGTCACATGCATCAAGAGTCTCTTTGTGCTTATACCCTGTACAGATGTTAGCAGTCCAGTCCTTGTAGGACGCTATCACGAGAAGGAGACATGGTCAAAGACTCTCATAGGGGCCCCTGGGTGGCTCAGTCGGTTGAGCAGCCCACTTGATTTCAGCTCAGGTCATGATCTCTTGGTTCATGAGTGTGAACCCCACGTCGGGCTCCACTCTGACAGCAGGAAGCCTGCCTGAGATTCTCTCTCTCCCTCTCTGCCACTCCCGTAACTCATGCTTTCTCAATCTGCCTCTTAAAGAAAAATAAAACTTCTCCTACACAGAAGTTCACTGCCACATTCAAAGCTACTGAAAGCAGTGTGCACACCTTCAAGTAAGAAAGGAAAACATAAAGTGAGAATTATCTCTTTCCTCAAATTCCTGAGCCTGGAGGCACCTTTAGAAGATTCTTTCGTGTGCACAAAGCATGTAAATGCACAGCTTTTTAAAAAATGTCCACAGAGTCAGATACAGTATTTCACATCATTCCTCAGGTATTGTGTTTTGGAGATCTGTCCCTACGTCCGTATGTGCGCACCCACATCAACGTCATTGTTTTGTGGCAGCCCATTCAATGCGTTTAATATATTTCACCCTGTCTGTACTGATGGATGCTTGGGTTTCTCCTAGTAGTTATTTCTTCTTCTGCTACACACAGTAAGGCAACATATATCCTTCTACATTTATTTTCACCTTCTTAGACAAACATACGTGGTAAGGGCATATAGCTTATGATCCAGTATTTTAAAACTGACAGATGTTGGCCAAAACTGCCCCAAGAGTAATTCCAGTTTGAATTCCCAACTATATGAGGGCTATTGCTCTACATCCTTACCATACTTTATTTTTTATGCATCTAATAGGTAAAAATTAGAATCCCATTGTTTAAATTTGTGACAAAATTCTGAGACTGAATGACAAAGGTCTACCTATCCTAGCTCTTTAATTTTATAAGACTTAACATGTTTTCTTTCATTGTCCCCCTTTCCCCCCTAATATTTTCCATCTCAGAAAACCATTCCGCCTAAGTTTGCCAAACAAATTTGATTCTGTTCTCCCTCATCCGCCACAATCAGCAAGTCCTAGTAAACCTACTTCTGAGAAAAATTCACAATCTGTTCACTTACCTGGTCTCCACTGTTACCATACCAGTCCAAGCCAACACACTTCTCACTCACCTAGACTACTGAAATAGCTTCCTGTTAACTCTGCTTTACCACTTAACACTTCCCACCCCATTAAGAGTTCCACCCCTTAACTCGGCTAACTTCAGACCCAGCCGTCCTACCCCAGGACATTCATTCCTGTTTGCTCTGCTTACAACAATCTTACCCTGGTAATAAACCACTTCCTCTGTATGGCTGGCTCATCATTCGGGTCTTAAGCCTAGTGCCAGTTCCTGAGAAAGAGGATCTCCTTTAATCCTATGTGGGGAAACCATGCAATCACAAGCCCTCCTCATGCTGCCCTTCTCTATCATGCTCCCTTGCTTCAGCCAGCACCGTCTGAAGATCTGCTGGTGTTCCCTGCTACACTCCTGTAGTTACATAGACAGTTCATAGCTCTTTTCTACATCTGTATTCCCAGCACCTAGAGCAGTTTATTATATGGTGACTAAAACCATGGTCTCTTCATGTGTGTTCTAACCATCTTAAAACAGGTTTTAGTCTAATTTGTAAGAACGCTCTGAATTTAAGAAAGTTAACCTCTGGTATGTACTGCAAATATTCCCTTCTCTTCACATGTTCCCTCACCAAAGGCACACAATTCGATGGTTTTTGTTATTTCCAGAGTTGTGCAATCACAATCTTAGAACTTTCCATCACCCCAAAATGAAATGGGTACTTTCAGCACTCACTCCCATTTCCCTTCAACTTCTCCCAGCCCAAAAAAACCCAATAATCTACTTTCTGTATCTATGCATTTGCCTATTCTGGGCATTTCACAGAAAAGAAATTATGTAACACAAAGTTTTTTAGCTAGCTTTTTTCACTCTTACTGTTTTTGTTTTTTTTGTTTTTTTTTTTTTTTTTAGAAAAAAAATTTTTGTTAGTATTTATTTTTTGAGAGAGCAAGGGAGAGCACACCAGCAGGGAATGGGCAGGGGGTGGGGACAGAGGATCCTAAGCAAGCTCCACGCTGACAGCAGAGAGCCTGATGCAGGGCTTAAACTCAAGCCATAAGATCATGACCTGAGCCGAAGTCGGACACTTAACCAACTGAGCCATCCAGGTGAAACAAAGTTCATCCATGTTTTACCATCAAGCAGGTCTTTGCTCCTTTCTATTGCCAAATAAATAGTTCATTGTATGGATACACCACACTAGTTTACCCACTCATCAGTTGACAGACATCTAAATGTTTTCCACGTTTTGGATATGATGAATAACACGTTATAAACATTCATATGCAAATTTCCATGTGCACTTGTTTTCATTTCTCTTAGGTCTACACTGGGAGCAAATTTCTGAGTCCTACAGTAGTGACTTTCTGTTTAACCTTCTGAGCAACTGCTAAACTGTTTTACAAATCAGCTGTAACATCTCGTATTAGCAATGCATGAAGGCTCTAGTTTGTCTACAAGTGTTATTGCCTGCTTTATTTTCTTACAGCCACCCTACTGGGTATGAGCAGCTCAACTGTTCAAGACTTGACAATCTGAACAAAAAGGGGTAAGTGCAACAGGTCAAGACACATCAAACACATCACACCCTTGAGTTCACAGTGATAACGGAAAATGATTTACTGATCAGCCTCAGACAATGCTGGAGAATCAGCTCAAAGTTATGAAAGAAAGTATATGAGGGTGCCTGGGAGGCTCAATCAGTTGAGCATCCAACTTTGGTTCAGATCATTATTTCATGGTTCCTGAGCTCAAGCCCTACATTAGGCTCGCTGCTGTCAGTGCAGAGTCTGCTTCACATTCTCTGTCCCTCTCTCTTTCTGCCCCTCCCCAGCTCATGGTCTCTCAAAACTGAATAATTAAAAAATAAGTATATGAAGAAAAATAATCCAGCATTTATGTGGCTTACTGTTTTATTCTTCCAGGTAAATCAAATAGTTAATGAATCTAAGTTTGCTTTTGTAAAAGTAAACTTATAAAGCCTATCAGCTAATAAAGGCACACGAATTAAAAAAGTGTTCTTTGGCAACCATTAATGAATTAATGCATCCAGGTGGTGACCATCAGTGGTGCCTAGGGCCACTTTACAGAAGTGCTCACTATCACCCAAGAAGCGCTCTCCCATCCAAAGGGCAGGCTGGAGTAAACTTCTACAGTATCTGCACACTTGCTGTCAAGCAATCTCAAATATAAAAGCCATTAAAAAAAAAAAAAACTTACACCCAATACTGACCAAATATTTTCAAAAGATCAACAGAATCATGAGGCAGCAAGCTTAACATAAAACCTATACTTGAGGAAATAAAGGCTTAATAAGGCTAACAAGATTTTAAAATAAATATGCCCAGAAACTAGAAGAGACCTTAAAAGTTAAAATTTGATTATGTAAATAAAACCAATAAATGGTATGATTGGTGTAACACAGCTAAAAAACTTGATATTGAAGCAGAAAAAGTAGTTTTCCCAGAATTATACTAAGGACAAAAATGTTGAAAAATGAAATTGGAAAAACTACTCACTACTGTGCAACTGGATGCGTCCTAAGCTCTTTACATGTGCCAGCGCTTTACATTTCTTTACAGCAACCGTTCATGATAGATACCAGTACTAGAGAAGAGTTAAACCAAAGGTTAAATGAAAATTTAATACCATTCAAGTTTCATTTCTAGTTGTGGCTGACAAGGTTATTCAGACTAACCGTCCAGAAAATAAACAATGCTGAATAAGAAAGATGACATGATCTTACAAGCATCTAAGATCACAGAAGATGGTAGAGAACTACCAGTTTAGTTCTGAAAGAAAGCAGGAACCCAGAAGAGAAAGCAAAATACCAGAGCACCACAATCACTAACCCTCTGAAGGTTAAGTGCCTGTTAAGCAATAACGTTGGGGTTTGGCTCTAAGACCTGAAGAAACAAAGGGAAAGAGGTTAAGATTCCTAGCATGCCCAGCAAGGAGTCTTACCTTAGAGGCAGGGTGTCCTGTTAGACTCCAAGTGCACATCAAGGTAAAAATGAGCCAGAATGAAGTCAGGGACCAAAACCCCTCGCCAAAATGCCAGAAATTAAAAACTCAAAGGTGGAGCTTAACAGCAAATGAGGCACAGTACAGAACAAGAAGTAAACTAGAGTATAAGGCTAAAATGTCCAAAACAAAGGGGAGAGACAAAACAAAAACAAAAACAAAACAGAAAATACCAGAGAGAAGATGAGAGACAAATGATGGAATGAATAAGCAGAGTAAATGTTTAATTAGAGTCACAGGGAAAAAGAGAAGAATGAAGCAGAGGAAATATATGAAGAATGACTACAAACTGAACATGGAAAAATACCCATCCATACATATAAGAAGCCCAAGAACTCACAAAGAAAAAAAAAAAAAAGATACTGTATGTGGACTCAGAGTGCAACAGCAGAAAACACAGGGACAATTAGAACAAGCCGTAGGAGAGACAGACAAATAACAAAAGATTTCAAAAAAGAGCAACAGATTTCTCAAAACAAAAACGAAAACCTGAGAAGCCTTAAGATAATCAACATATACAGAGTGGAATGATAAATGCCAACCAAGAATTCTATAACCACTGTGCCCTAAGAAACAGAAGTGAAATACATTTTCAGGGAAAATTTTTAAAAATTCATTGCCAGGAGACTCACACTAAAGAGAACACTGAAGATATTTGTCAGGCAAAAGAAAAGACAACCCAAGTATATTCCAACAAGAACAATTAAAAAAAGATGTATGTAAGACTAAGTAAATAGTAATTATATAAAATAATTTCCTTCTGGAATTTAAAAACATATAAACACACAATTAAAATGCACAGGAACAATACCACAAAAGCTGTGGGGCCAGGGTAATTGGTGTTCTAGAAGCTTCCTGCATTTTCCAGCAAGTGATGAAAAAACTAGGATAGAACAGAAGAATGTTTAATCAAACAACAGAAGGAGGAAGTCTGAATCAAGAATACCTGCCTAATCTAAAAGACATGAAGACAAGACATGAAGAACAAAAAGAAGACCCAATAAACTTGACAGATTTAAGCATAAGAACATTAACAGAGGTTTAAAAAAAAAAAAACAAAAAAACCCAAACTGCAATTATGACAATTACTGGCAGAACTGATTAAAAAAAAAAAAAAATCAAAATTTCTACGATCTGCTGCTTATCAGAGTCAGTTCTTAAAAATATAAGGTCACTGGTAAGTTGAAAAATGTTAAAGATAGGCCATCCCAAAGCTAATCAAAGAAAGCTGTTGTAATTAAACCAAGTGAACTTTAAGGTAAAAGAAGAGTTTATAAAAGCAGGGCATTTTCTAAGTATAAAGCAATCAATCCATAAGAAGGCCGTAATTCTAAATCTTTACAAAAATCTATAAAACAAAAAAATACATTTCTCTTGGTAACTAATGGGATAAGAAGACCAAAATTAAGTACAGAAGATGTGAAATATAAAACCAACAAACTGGACATGACTCACATAAACAAAAACAAGGCATCAACATGTGCCCCATGTAAGTTTCTTTGCAAGTATACACAGAACATTTAACTAACTAGGGCATATGCTGGACCATAAAGAAAGCCTCAAAATATTTTAAGACTGAAATCATATGGAAAATGTTCTATAATCATAATCGAATGAAGATTAAAAAGTCCATTCCAAAAAAACAAGAAGTCCCAAATATTTTGAAAATAAACCCTACACTTCAGTGGTCAAGACATCTAAATGGAAATCAGAAAATATTTTTAACTAAATAATCATTAAAAAGACATCACGAGGGGCGCCTGGGTGGCGCAGTCGGTTGGGCGTCCGACTTCAGCCAGGTCACGATCTCGCAGTCCGTGAGTTCGAGCCCTGCGTCAGGCTCTGGGCTGATGGCTCGGAGCCTGGAGCCTGTTTCCGATTCTGTGTCTCCCTCTCTCTCTGCCCCTCCCCCATTCATGCTCTGTCTCTCTCTGTCCCAAAAATAAATAAATGTTGAAAAAAAAAATTAAAAAAAAAAAAAAGACATCACGAGTCATAGAATGCACGTAAATCCATACTGAGAAGGACATTTATAGTCTCTGCATGTACTGGAAAGACTAAAAAAAAAAAAAAAAAAAATCAATGACCAGGGTGATGTCAGGTAAATGGTCAATTAAGGACCTCTAAAAATTCTTTCCTCCATCAAAGCAGTGAAAACACTGGCAAAAACTACCAGAATGAACTTTTTCAGGACTCTGTGAATTAAACAAAGGATTACAGTAATTGGGGAACATCAGCTGGATCCTAGTAAAAACAGTATGCTTTATGGCCTTTTATCTTGCACTTTTCCATCTCCTCCCTAGCTCTGCAGTAACCTTGAAAATGAACAGCCCACAATCACAGTGAAAATTAGCAGCCTGGCAGCCACTGGAAGAAGCAGAATAAGGTTGGAGCTCAGATCCCACCCCCAGAGACTGTCATTACTTGACCTTTCTGGTGTTTCCCTGCAAGTTCCCTTTTTTATTAAAGCTATCTTTGCTTGACTTGCCTTGAATCTCAACCAGTATTAACAGCCTTTCTCCAGGGGAAGGCTTATTCAACAATCAAAGTCAGTTATTACATATCTGGTGCCTCAGGTAGTAAATAACAATTTGGGCAAACAACAGATTACAAAAAAAAAAAAAAAATGCTTACAAGGAAAAACTAGGGAATGAGATACCTATAAGGGGATTTAAAAAGCTCAACATAGTTCTGGGCATCTAGAAGGCCACATGCATTCTCAGAAAAGACCTAAGAAGGCCCTGAGATCTCATTTCTGGTTAAGGTTAAGGCTCTGCACTGGTAGGGAAGTAGTAGGGAAGCGAAGGCTACTATAGAGTCCTTTTAAACTGTATGGCTCAGTGTGGAAGATACACTGGATCCCTTAAAAGCAAAGGCTAGAAACTTACTGCTTTCAAGCATATAAGGAAATCTCTTTGCAAGCATTAGTTCAGCAAAAACATAACCAAGTAGAGATTCTACCAAAGTAGTTGAGGAAAGCCTTTAAACAACAACAAACAGAAAGAACAAACCCCGGGAAAGAGGGATAATCAGATTTCCACACCTCTCATATTAAATTAGGTACTCGCTTTTCAACAAAATATTTGTAAGATACGCAAAGAAACAAGAAAATACGGTCCATTCACAGGGGAAAGAAGGCAATCAAAAGAAATTACCTGACAAAGACTAGACATTCCAAGTACTAGACAAAGACTTCCCTCAGCTGTTTTAAGTATGTTTATATAGCTAAAGGAAACCACATCCCAAACATTAAGGGAAAGTAGGAGAACAATGTCTCATCAAACAGAATAGAGTTAAGATTATAAATGAGAACCAGTTAGAAATTCTGGAGCTGAGAAGTACAGTAACTGAAATGAAAAATCAGTACAGCATCTCAGCATTAAATAGGCAGAAGAATGAGTGAACCGAGAGACAGGTACGTTAAGATTATTCAGTCTGAGGAAGAGAAAGAAAAAGAATGAAGTGAAGGAGTGTCAGATACCTCCGGGATATAATCAAGTGTACCAATATACACAATTAAAAGTCCCAAGAGAAAAAAAAAGGGAAGGAAGAGTATATGAAGGAAAAATGGCCAAAAAAAAAAAAAAAAAAAAAAAAAAAAAAAAAAAAAAAAACCTTCCCAAATTTGACTAAAAACATCAATCTACACCTCCAAGAAACTCAAAAAAGTCCAAGTAGGATAAATACAAAGAGTCACACTGGGACATATCAGAATCAATCTGTCAAAGCTAGAAGCAACAAGAATCTTGAAATATGCAAGAGAAAAAGCAACTCCTCACGGATCATGTACAAAGGATCCTCAGTAAGATTAGCAGCTTATTTCTCATCAGCAACCCCATGTAAACCAGAAAGCAGGGAGATAAAACACCCAGGGTTTCATATGAGTTGAAAGAAATAACTCAACTATTCTATGGCCAAGGGCACCTAGGTGGCTCAGTTAAGCTTCCTCTTGATTTGGGCTGAGGTCTCAATCTCACAGTTCGTGGGTTTGAGCCCTGCATCGGACTCTGTGTTGACAGTGTGCAGCCTGCTTGGGATTCTGTCTCCCTCTCGCTCTGCCCTTCCCTTGCGCGCGCTCGCTCGCTCTCTCTCGCTCTCAAAATTAATAAACAAAAAAAATAATTACATGGCCAATAAAACAATACTTTAATCCACACAAAGTAACAAAGACACCACCACAAAAGGTAACCACACAGGTAAATGAAGACAATACAAACGTGTGCTTGTTTACAAATTTTTTCTAGATTACTGAAAGAACTAAATAAAAGTATTAATTATAAATCTGGGTTGATCAGCATACAATGTATAAAGAGGTCATCCGTTGGACACTATTGGCACAAAGAAGGTAGGGAATGCAGCAGTACTGTAGCCGAGTTTTTGTATACTATTGAAATTAAATTGGTATTAATCCGAACCAGACTATTATAAATTAAAATGCTTTTACATTTTACATTTTATATTACATTAAGGGTAAATACACTAAACTCTCCACCTAAAAAGGAAGAGATTGGCAAAATGGATTTTTTAAAAACCATGGTCCAAATACATGCTATAAAGAAGATACATTTGAGATTCAGAGACACAAATAGGTTGAAAGTAAAATGATAGAACAAGACATACCCTGAAAACAATAACCAAAAGAGATGGAGTGGCTATACTAGTATCAGACAAAATAAATCTTAAAACTGTCCCTAGAAATAAAATAATCCACAAAGAAGATATAACAATTATAAACACAGGTGAACCTAAGAACAGAGCGTCAAAACATACAAAGACAGAATTGATGAGATAAACAGGTATTTCAACAGTAATAGTTGGAAACCAGTGTCTTTCAATGACGGATAGAATAAGACGACACAAGATAAGCAACAAAACAGAAGACTTGAACACTGAACAGCCAACTAGAACTAAAGACATCTATAGAACACTCCATCCAACAACAGCAGAATACACTATTTATTTATATATTTTGAGAAAGAAAGAGTGCACACAAGCAGGTGAGGGGCAGAGAGAGAGAGAGAGAGAGAGAGAGAGAGAGAGAGAGAGAGAGAGAGAGAGAGAATATATATATCCCAAGCAGGTTCTGTACTGTCAGTAGATCCGAATGCAGGGCTCAATCTCATGAACCGTGAGATCATGACCTGAGCCGAAATCAAGAATCGAATGCTTAACTGACTGAGCCATCCAGGCACCCCAGAATACACAATTTTAATTGCATATTGAATATTCTCCAAGCCAGACCATATGTAATGCCATAAAACAAGTCTAAATAAATTTGAAAGGACTGAAATCAAACAAAGTACGGTCTCTGATCACAATGGAATTAGAAATCAATATAGAAGGAAAACTGGAAAATTCACAAATATGTGGAAATTAACATAATCATGGATCAAAGAAGAAATCACACAAGAATTAGCAAATACTTTGAGATGAATGAATACAACAGACTAAAATATAGGACATGCAGTCAAGGCAGTACTTGGAAGGAAAGTTAGAGCTGCAAGTGCCTATATTTAAAAAAAAGGATCTTAAATCAATAACCTAAGCATTCTGCCTTAAGAAACTAGGAAAAAAAACAGTAAAAACAAAAAGCCAAGTAGAAAGATTAAAGTAGAAATAAATGAAATAAAGACTAGAAAAACTATAGGGGCGCCTGGGTGGCTCAGTCGGTTAAGCGTCCGACTTCAGCTCAGGTCACGATCTTGCGGTCCGCGAGTTCGAGCCCCGCGTCGGGCTCTGGGCTGATGGCTCAGAGCCTGGAGCTTGCTTCCGATTCTGTGTCTCCTTCTCTCTCTGCCCCTCCCCCGTTCATGCTGTGTCTCTCTCTGTCTCAAAAATAAATAAACGTTAAAAAAAAAAAAATTAAAAAAAAAAAAGACTAGAAAAACTATAGAGAAATAGCAACAAAACCCAAAGTTGGTTCTTTGACAACATCTGTAAAATTAACAGATCTTGTGCTAGAATGAACATGAAAAAAAAAAAAAAAAGATCACTCAAATTACTAAAATCAGAAATTAAAAGTGGGGGCATTACTATCAACCTTACAAAAATAAAAAGGAGAGAGGCACCTAGGTGGCTCCGTCAGTTAAGCTTCCAACTCTTGATTTCAGCTCAGGGCATCGTGTCATGGTTGAAGGGATCGAGCCCTACGTTGGACTCTGTCCTGACAGCACAGAGCCTGCTTGGCATATTCACTCTCCCTCTCTGTCTGCCCCTCTCCCCAACTTGTGTTCTCTCTCAAAATAAGCTTTAAAAAAAAGGGGGCAGATTGTATGCCTACAAATTAGAAAACTTAGGTGAAATGAACAAATTCCTACAAAAACACAAACTGCAAAAATTGACACAAATGATCAAAAACTTCCCACAAAGGAAGTCCATGACCAAACGGTTTCACTGGTGAATTCTACCAGACTTAAAATAAATTCTACCAATTCTTCAAAATCTTCCAAAAAAAATGCAAGAGAGAACACTTTACAACTCAGTCATAAGGCCAGTAATGCCCTGATACCAAAAGCAGATGAAAACATCACAAGAAAATCACAGACCTATAGCCTTATCAATATAAATTAAAATCTTCAATGAAATACTAGCAAACCAAATGCAATGGTATATAAAAAGGATTGCACATACCATGACCAAATGAGACTTTTCCCTAGAATGCAAGACTGGTTCAACATAGAAAACTCAATCAGTTAAATACACATATTAATAAATGACAAACATTACATGATTACCTTGACATATAAAAAGTATTTGAAAAAAAACATTTCAAACACCCTTTCATGATCAAAACAAAACCCAATAAACTAACAGAAGGGAACAATCTCAACCTGATAAAAGGCTTCTATAAAACCTCATATCTAACATCATACTTAGTGATCAAAGACTGAAAGCTTTCCCCATAAATCTGGAATAAGACAAGAATGTCTACTCTCGTCACCTTTTAAGAGAGAGGTGAGAGTGCACACAAGCAGCACAGAGAAAGGGAGAGAATCCCAAGCAGGCTCCTACTTGCATAGCCCGACATGCAGGGCTCAATATCACAACTGTGAGATCACAGCCTGAGCTAAAATCAAAAGTCAGAGGCTTAACTAAGCCACCCAGGTGCCCGCCTTTACTCTTGTCACGTTTATTCAAAAACGGTATGAAGGTTCTAACCAGGGAAACTACACAGGAAAAATAGGAACCATCTAGATTGGAAAGAAAAATATTCAACTCTACTCAAAGACATGATACTGGACATAAAAAAAAATCCTAAGGAATCCACACACACGAAACAGGCAAAGGAGTTCAGTAAAGTGGCAGGGTACAAGATCAACAAACAAAAATCAATGATATTTTTATATAAACTTTCATAAGAAAACAACTTAACTTACAACAGCATCAAAAAGAATAAACATACTTACAAACAGTACAAGACTTGTATATGGTAAACTACAAAACAAACATTCTTGACAGAAATTAAATAAATTGAAAGACACCTCATGTTCACTGACTGAAAGACTTAGATTACAAGGGCAATAGTTTCTAAACTGATCTACAGATTCAAAGTCTCAATGGTCTTTTCTTCATAAATTAATTGACAGGTCGAGAGGCACTTGGGTGGCTCAGTCGGTTAAGCATCTGACTCTTGATATTGGCTCGGGTCATGATCTCGTGGTTTGTGAGATCAAACTCCATGTCAGGCTCTAAGCTCAGCATGGACTGGGATTCCCTCTCTCTCTGCCCCTCTTCCCCTTGCAAGTGAGCACATTCTGGCTCTCAAAATAAAATAAATTTAAAAGAATATTATGGAAGTTATATACATAGGAATGAATTTGTGGATCATGTGGTATCTGTGTTTAACTTTTTGAGAAATTACCAAACTGCTTCCCAAAGCATCTGCAACCATTTTACTTTGCCACCAGCAATGTAGGAGGGTTTGGATTTTTTCCATATCCTTATCAGTTTTTATGATCTTTTAGATTATAGCCAAACTAGTGGTTGGTGAAGTGGTATTACATTGTGGTTTTCATTTCTCTAATGATGTTTAACCTACTGGCCATGTGTATTTTCCTTGGAAAATGTGTCTTTAAATCCTTTGCTCATTTAAAAGTTGGGTAATTTGGTTTTTTGTTGTTGTTTTATTGCTGAGCTATAGGAATTCCATATTTACTTTAGATATTAGACCCTTATCAGATATATGATTTGTAAATATTCTGTCCTTTCTGTGGGTCGTCTCTTAGCTTTTCTTGATAGTGTCTTCCCTGTAGCACAGAGTTTTCTTATTTCAGTTATACATTTAGCTCTAGGATTCATTTTGAGTTAATTATCATATATGGTCTGAGGTATGGGTTTAAGTTCATTTTTTTTTGCTTGTTAGGTATTCAGTTGTCCAAGAACTATTTGTTGAATATTATTTCCCCATTAAATGTTCTTGGCACCCTTGTAGAAAATCAGCTGACCGTAAATGTACGGATTTATTTCTGAGATCTCAGTTCTGTTCCATTGATCTATGTCCGTCCTTAGCCAGTATCACACAGTCTTGACCATGATAGCTTTGTGTTTTAAGTTTTGAAATCAGGAAGTTTGAGTATTCCAACACAGACTGTTTTATAGTCATTGTTTCATAGTCATTCACAACTCCTAATCACTTTTAAGACTGGCTTGTCAATTTTTTTCCTAAATTAAAAAACAATGTTTAAAAAACATTAAAGTGTGGAGCCTGATGCATGGCTTGAACTCACAAATGAGGAATTATGACCTGAGAAGAAATCAAGAGTCAGACACTTAACCAACTGAGCCCCCCCGGGCACTTCCATAATAAATGTTAACAGTATTATTCATAATATTATGCCAAAAAAATATAAACACCCAAATGTCCCCTGACTGATGAATGGATAAAAAAATGTGACATATCTATATAATACAATATTGTTTATCCAGAAAAAGGAATTATGTATGGATTCATGGTAAATATGGATAATACTTTGCTAAATGAAAAAAAAGTCAAACATAAAAGACTGCATATTATATCATTCCTTTTACATGAAATATCCAAGGCAGGCAAATCCATAGAGACCAAAAGATTAGTTAGCTGCCAGGGAACAGGGAAATGGTGGAGGGGAGTCATGACTAATGGGTATGAGTTTTCTTTGTGGGAAGATGAAAAGATTCTGAAATTAGTGGTGATAGTTTCACAATTTTGTGAATATACTGAAATCACTAAACTGTAAAAGTTTTAAATGATAGATATACTGTATATAAATTTTACCTCCAAAAAAATTGCCTAAGCACTTCCATTTCAATAAGTTAGAAAAAGAACAGTAAATGAAAGCAAAATAAAGCTATAGGAAGAAAAGAAAAAAGTCAATGACATATATAAAAGCAAAAAATAAATGTCATGGGAATATAATGTACAGCATGGGGACTATAGTTAATACTGTACTGCATATTTGAAAATTGTTAAGTAAATCTTAAAAACTATGTATAGTAATGCATGTTAACTAGACTTACTGTGATCACTTTGCAATGTTAAAATATTAAATCATTATGTTGTACACCTGAAACTAGTATGTTATATATCAAATGTATTTCAATATAAAAGGGAAAGAAAAAAAACTAATCTAAAACATTAAAATGCTGTTATATACATATAAATTTATGCCAAAGAATTTGAAACTTTAAATGAAATGGAAAAATTCCTAGAAAAATTCAGCTTACCAAAACTTAAAAGAAACAAAGTATCAATAATCCCATATCTATTAAAATTAAAAATTCTAGGGGTGACTGGGTGGCTCAGTTAGTTAAGCTTCTGACTTTGGCTCAGGTCACGGTCTCACGGTTCAGGAGTTTGAGCCCTGCATCAGGCCCTGCATTGAGAGCTCAGAGCCTGGAGCCTGCTTCAGTTCTTCAGTTTCTGTGTCTCCCTCTTCTCTGCCCCTCCCCTGCTCATGCTCTGTCTTTCAAAAATAAGTAAATGTTAAAAAAAAAAATATTAAAAAAAATTAAAAATTCTGTATTAAATTCTCTTACATCTATACCTATTAACTGAACACATAATTTTAAACCCTTTCCTCAAAAAAACAAGCACTCCAGGCCCACGTGGCTTAACCAGTAAATTATACCAAAATTTAAGGAGTAACACTGAAGTTTTACAAAAGCTTTTCCAAGGAACAGGAAAAAAACAAAAAACAAAAAACAAAAAGAAACTTCCCTGTTTCAAGAGGCTAGCATAACCTTGTTACCAAGGATATTTTAAGTAAGGAAAATTACAAGCTTATCTCTTACATGTATGGATACAAAAATCCCAAGAGAAATATTTGTAAACCAAATCCAGCAAACTAAATTTTATTTATATACTAAATATACTATGACCAAAATGGGTTTATGCTGGGAATGCCAAGTTGATTTTACTTTGGTATTCTTTCCTGAATGTTATCCCCCATGTTTATACAATAAATGCGAAAAGTCAAATGGATACAGAAAAAAATTATAATAATTTAGGACCCATTCATGATTAAAAAAAAAAAGAAGAAGAAAAAGAAGAACACAGAGCACCTGGGTTGCTCAGTTAAGCACCTGACTTCAGCTCAGGTCATGATCTCACAGTTCAACAGTTCGAGCCCCACATTGGGTTTGCTGCTGTCAGCACAGAGCCTGCTTCAAATCCTGTCTTCCTCCCTCTCTGCCCCTCCTCTACTCTCTCTCCTTCTCTCTCAAAAATAAACACTAAAAACATTTTTTTAAACACATTCTCTGCCAACTCTGAAAAGAATTTCCTTAATCAGATAAAGAATATCTCAAAACTTTCAGCTAAAACAATGAAATGCCGAAGACTTCCATTCCTATAACCTCTTCCACAAAACTAGAAATAGGACACATATGCTTGTATTATCATTTCTATTCAACGCTCTACCGTGTAATCTAAACCATTTGAAGGGGTGCCTGGGTGGCTCAGTCAGTTGAGGGTCAGACTTCAGCTCAGGTCATGATCTCGCAGTTTGTGAGTTCAAGCACCGCATCAGGCTCTGTGCTGACAGCTCAGAGCCTGGAGCCTGCATCAGATTCTGTCTCCCTCTCTCTCTGTCCCTCCCCCGCTTGCACGCTCAAAAATAAACATTACAAAAAACCCAATGAAATAAATTATGAAGAATAAAGTAGAAGGACTGGAAAAGAAGAACAAAACATTCATAATTTGCATACAACTGTCTATACAGAAAATCTACAGGACTTTAGAATTTACGGTCAGTAAATTCAGCAAGGTCACAGAATACATTACTGATATACAAAAAGCTATTCTATGTACTAACAATTAGAATTTAATTCCATTTATGAAATTATCAAAAAAAAAAAAGAAAACTTCTCAAACATAGTATCATCATTCCCTAAAAAAAAGATAATGGTGGGGCGCATGGGTGGCTCAGTCGGCTAAGCGGCCAACTTCGGCTCAGGTCACGATCTCGCGGTCCGTGAGTTCGAGCCCCGCGTCGGGCTCTGTGCTGACAGCTCAGAGCCTGGAGCCTGTTTCCGACTCTGTGTCTCCCTCTCTCTCTGCCCCTCCCCTGTTCATGCTCTGTCTCTCTCTGTCTCAAAAATAAATATAAACGTTAAAAAAATTAAAAAAAAATAATGGTTTCTTAACTATGGTGTGAAAATGCTCAAGGTAAAAAAAAAAAAAAAGCTCAATAAATTGGAACAATCTTAAAAATCAAGAACTTATGTTTGTCAAAAGACAAAGCTAGAAAACTAAAAAAAAAAAAAAAAAAAAAAAAAAAAGTATTAGCAATGCACAGATCAAAGGGCTCTACTCCGTAATAAGTAATGCCTACAAATCTGTTTCTCCCAACTGAAAAAAAGGCACAAAAACCTGCACAAGCACATTACATATTCAAAATGGCCAATAAAGATCTGAAAATGCTGAACCTCAGTGAAATCAGGAAGATACAAAAAATAAAACCATACAAGGTATCACTACACTCCATAAGAACAGCTCCATGGAAGAGTGACAGTACCGATAGTTGGTTAGGACATAAAGCAGCTGGCACTGATATACTCTGCTGGTGGCAAAGTAAACTGGTACAACCTCTTTGGGAAAGGCTGGGCATTAGTTATTAATTTTGGAGATACTCATTCCTAGATATTAGAGATTTTCACCACTGTTTAACAGCCAAAAACTAGAAACCATTCAAATGCTGAACATTAGAATTGATAATGAGGTATTTTATGATATAATACAGATCCATCAATTTTAACTATACTTGCACACAACATGGATGAATTTCATAAATAAGGCTGGAAAAAATACGGTGTGGAATAAAGTTCAAAATGTAAATACTTTTTAAGGATATATACATAAGGATGAAATATTACAGAGAAAATCATAGGAAGACAATGGTCATATCTGGAGAAACAGAGCTAGGATTATTGAAGAAAACATGGGGAACTTCTGGAGTATTGAGGTAAAGAATTCTTCTTGACCTAGGTAATGGTAATGTGGGGGGTTACGGTATAATTTATCAGAGTAAAACTACAGGTTTAGTAACTTGCTGTACATGTATGCTATGCTTAGTGATTTGAAAAGTCAAGCCAACTAGTCCAAAAACAAAAACAAACAAACAACAAAAAAAAAACAGTAATTTAAGAAACCAATAAAGTTCAAATAAGTGATGACATGTAAACGTACAAAACTAAAACCCTAGATACTAGGAGGATCCTGGAACAATGGAGGTGTAGAAAGCACCAGAAATTACACTGGCGTAATCTGTGGGATGTAACTATTTCAGAACTTTGGAGTCTGCTGCAAGCTTGCAAATTCCAGGAGAAAACTTGAGAGTAAACTGCATGAATTTTTGTCAATTTCACCTCCAGGCGGAGCAGCTAGCAGCTACCCATCCCTCAGCCCAGCCACCAGCTGTGCATACGTTCCTGAAGCAGCCTGCAGAGGGTCTGCGGTGTGGTAGGGTCCCCTCCCTAAGGTAAGAAAAAAAAAACTTCAACGCAACCTGGCTATCTGTGCATGTGACAACATCCCTCATGACCTTGTTAACGAGACTACTTAATCAGACTGCATGTTTGTGTGTTACCATACATGGCAGACCAAGAAGTAAAAAATATATAAAGAACCACGCCACGTGGTGTTCGGGGCTCAGTTCTTTGGGTACAAACCCAACTGAGTGGTGGTGCCAGAAGGAATAAAGTTGCTTCCTGGAAGGAAAAAAAAAAGCCTCAAGGTCACCACTCTCTATGCAAGAATCCTAGTACAGGGGAGTTAAGGCAAGCAAAAAGGACCCAATCTTCCAAATATTGGGGATGTGTGCTCTGATCACTGATTATTACTTCTGATCACAGAGATGCACACACAGAAAGTTAACCATTATTGTTGTACCTCCCCTAGAGGGCAGGTACCACTTCCCCCTTTCATTTTCCATTTTCCCCCTACAGGAGTCAGACACTGGCTAGGACATGCTAAGACAATCACATATATGGAGAAAATTATAGTTTTTTTAATGTTTATTATTTACAGAGAGAGAGTGTGAGCGTGCAGGGTAGGGGCAGAGAGAAAGAGAGGGAGACACCGAATCCAAAGCATCCTCCAGGCTCTGAGCTGTCCGCACAGAGCCCAATGTGGAGCTCAAACCCACAAACTGCAAGACCATGACCTGGGCCGAGGACCATGACCTGGGCCGAGGACCATGACCTGGGCCGAGGACCATGACCTGTGAAGTCAGACGCTTAACGGACTGAGCCACCTGGGTGCCCCATATGGAGAAAATTATAAATTGACTGCACATGCCCAGGTAACCGCCCAGGAAAGACCTGAGAAGATGTCCAAGTATAAACATGTCTCAGGCTGAATCTCAACACAGAAACCGTGTGCATCAACCAAAACAAAACAAAAAAGAACATTTTTTTTTTAGCCCAGCAAAAACATCAACACCAACAACAACAAAATCCAGAAAATGCTGGGAAAGGCTTTCCAGAGTTACCACATTATTATCCAGTTTTCAACAAACAAATCAAAAGGCATACAAAGAAACAAGTATGGCCTATTCAAAGGGAAAAAAAGAAATCAACAAAACTGTCCCTGAAAAGACCCTGGTATATTATATGCTACACAGAGACTTTAAAACAGTGGTTTTAAAGATGATCAAGAAATCAAAGGAAGAGGTGGATTTAAGTCAAGAAAACAATGGGTGAACAAAATGGAAATGTCAATGAAGAGACAGAAAACCTACAAAGAAACTAAAAAGAAAATTCTGGAACTGAAAAATGTAGTACCTGAAATGAAAATTTTACTAGAGGGATTCAAAGGCAGATTCAAGCAGGCAGAAGAAAGAATCAGTGAACTTTAAGAGTGCAATGGGAATTATCGATGCCCAAGAAAGAAAAAAGATTTCAGAGAACAGCTCCTCAGGGACGGATGTGGGACACCAGCTGAAAGACTAACATATGCATCATGGCAGCTCCCGGAGAGCAGACAAAAAGGGGCAGAGATTATGTGAAGAAATAATGGCTGAAAATTTCTGAAATATGAAAATGAATATGAACCCTGCAGCAGCACAAAAAAACCCCAAGTCAGATGAACTCAGAGACCCACACCAAGGTCCATTATAATCATACTTTCAAAAGACAAAGAGAATCTTGAAAGCAGCAGAGAGAAGCCATTTATCACATTCAAGGATCCTTAGGAAGACCGTAAGACAGTCTCATCAAAAACTTTTGAGGCCAGCAAACTGTGGGCCAGTAAGTTCAAAGTGCTTAAGGGAAAAAAAAAAAAAAAAAAAAAGCCAACTAAGAATCCTGTATCCACTAACATTGTCCTGAAAAAGTGAGGGAGACATTAGGACATTTCCAGACAAATGAAAGCTAAGGAAGTTCACGGCCATTAGGTAGGACCTGCAAAATGCTCAAGGGTGTTCTGCACAGTGAAATCAAAGAACACTAAACAGTTACCTGAAGCTACACAGAGATATGAACATCTCCACAAGGGTAATGTGGGCAATTACAAAATCAGGTATCATTTTGATGGAATATTATCTGGCCATAAAAAAGAACAAAATCTTGCCATTTGCAACATGGATGGAGCTAGAGGATATAATGCTAAATAAAAGAAGTCAGTCAGAGAAAGACAAATACATTATGATTTCACTCATATGGCATGTAAGAGACAATGAAAAAAAATTAAAAAAAGAAAAAGACTAACAAGAAAACAGACTTAAATACAGAGAATATACTGGTGGTTGCCTGATGAGAGTTGGGTGGGAAAATGGGTCAAACATAAAGGAGATTAATACTACACTTATCATGACGATTACTAAGTAATGTATGAAATCGGCAAATCACTACATTGTACACCTGAAACTAATACAACACTGTTAACTATGCTGCAGTTTAAAATAAAAAAGCAGGAATCATTTTAATAATGGTTTGTAAATGTGCTTTGTTTCCTACATGATTTCAAAGGCTACTGCATTTAAAGAAATTACACTATTAATGTAAAAGCTAGTATTACTGTCATCTTGCATTCTACGTAAAGATATAAACCTTGTCACAACAACAACCGGAAGGGAGGAGTACAGACTTGTAAAGGAGCAGAGGTTCTGTATGTTATTGAAATTAAGTTGGTATAAATCCAAGGTAGAGGGTTATAACTTTATGTTGTCAAATGTAAGCCCCCCCCCAGTAGTAACCACAAAGAAAAAAAGGCTATATGATGCACACAAAAGGAAACAAAAAAGGGATTTAAATATTTCACTACAAAAAAAGGAAAATCAACTGAACACAAAAGAAGACATTAATGCAGGAAGTGAGAGGCAAAAAAAGCTGTAAGGCACACAGGACAAAAACAGCACAATGCAGAAGTCCCTCCTTATAATTAATTAAATGTAAATGGATCATGGGGCACCTGGGTGATTCAGTCAGTTGAGCGTCCGACTCTTGATTCTGGCTCAAGTCATGATCTCACGGTTCCTGAGTTCGAGCCCCATGTAGGGCTCTGAGCTGACAGCATGAAGCCTGCTTGGGATTCTGGCTCCCTGTCTCTCTCTCTCCCCCTCCCCCACTTGCGCACTGTCTCTAGCTCTCAAAAACAAACATTTAAAAACATTTTAAAAAGATACATAAATGGATTAAATTCTCCAGTCAAAAGAGACTGGCAAAATGAATAAAAACACGTGACCCACCTATACGATGTCCACAAAAGACTCACTCGAGATCCAAACACACAGACTGAAAGTGAAATGATAGAAAAAAATATATTCCATGCAAATAGTACCCAAAAGAGAGCAGGGTGGTTCTACTAATACCTGGCAAAAGAGATTTAAACCCAAAAAGGTTATAAGAGATCAGAATGTTGTATGTAAATAAAAGGTTCAATAAATTAAGATAGAAAAATTATAAATGTTTACATACCTAATGACAGACCATCAAAATATGTGAAGCAAAAACTGACAGAACTGAGGACAGAGTCCTACAAGAGTTCAAGACTTTAATACCATACTCACAATAATGGATAGAACAACCAGAAAGAAGCTACTTATACAATGAAATACAAGACTTAGCATAATAGACCAATTATCTGACAGACATATACAGACATTCTACCCAAGAACAATGAATACACATTCTCCTCAAGTGTACATAGGACATTTTCTTGGATAGACCATATGTTAAACCACAAATTAAGTCTCAACAGATTTCAAAAGATTAAAAACAACACAACAAGATGGTGCTAGGAATCAGCAACAAAGGAAAACTGGAAAATTCACATAACTGGAAATGAAACTTTTTTTTAAAAACCAATGATCGGGGTGCCTGGGTGGCTCAGTCGGTTAAGCGTCCGACTTCGGCTCAGGTCACGATCTCGCGGTCCGTGAGTTCGAGCCCCGCATCGGGCTCTGGGCTGATGGCTCGGAGCCTGGAGCCTGCTTCCGATTCTGCATCTCCCTCTCTCTCTGCCCCTCCCCCGTTCATGCTCTGTCTCTCTCTGTCTCAAAAATAAATAAACGTTAAAAAAAATTTTTTTAATAAAAAAAAAATAAAAACCAATGATCAAAAATGAAATCACAAGGCAAATTAGGAGATAATAAGAGACAAAGGAAAATGAAAGCACAACATACTAGAACTGTGGGGCACAGAAAAGGTGGTACAGAGAGAAAAATTTATAGCTATGAACACTCTTACCAAAAAACAAGATCTCAGGGGCACCTGAGTGGCTCAGTTGTCTGACTTCAGCTCAGGTCATGATCTCACGATCCGGGAGTTTGAGCCTCATGTCAGGTTCTGTGCTGACAGCTCAGAGCCTGGAACCTGCTTTGGATTCTGTGTCTCCCTCTCTCTCTGCCCCTTCCTCCCTCCCTCTCTCACTCTCTCTCAAAAATGAATAAATGTTAAAAAAAAAAAAATCAAGATCTCAAATCAACAACCTAACTTTTTTACAAGGTAAGAACCAAAAGAACAAACTAAGCCCAAAGCTAGCAGATGAGGGAAAGAAGGGTAGAGATAACATAAAGAACAAAAGGAAAAAAAGTCAGTAAAACTAAAAGCTGGTTCTTTGAAAAGACCAACAACATTGACAAATCTTTAGTTAAATGAACTAAATTAAAACATATTCAAATTACTAAAATCAGCAACATGTGGGGACAATACTATGTACTCCACAAAAATAAAAAGGATTATAAGAATATGAATAACCATACACCAAAAAAAATAACCTAGATGAAATGGGCAAACTCCAAGAAACACAAAACCTACTGAGACTAAATCACAAATATACAATCTGAATAGACATAGGACTAGTAAGGAGATTGAATCAAAACTAAAAATCTCCCAACAAAGAAAAACCCTGGATCTGATGGCTTCACTGGTAAACTCTACCAAACATTTGAAGACCTAATACCAGCCCTTCTCAAACTTTCCCAAAAAACTGAAGAGGAGAGAATACTTCTCAACTCATTCTATGAAAGCAGCATAATCTTGATACCAAAGACAGTACAAGCAAACTACAGACCAACATTCTTTATGAACACTGATCAAAAACAAAAGTTGGACAAGAATACTCAACAAAATACTAGCAAACAGAATTCAGGTAGTGCACTGAAATGATTATACATTGTGGCCAAATAGGATCTGTTCATGGAATCCAAGGATGGTTCAACATACAAAAAATTTATATGCCACATCAACAAAATGAAGGAAAAAAAAAACACATGATGATTTCAATTGATGCAGAGAAAGCATGTGAGAAGATTCAACACCTTTCATGATAAAAATCAGTCACCAAAATAATAAGAAGAAACTAACTTTCACATAATAAAAGCATTATATGAAAAACCCACAGCAAACATAATACTCAATGAGGGGACACTAAAAGCTTTTCCCCTAAGATCAGGAAAAAAAACAAACAAACAAATCAAGGATACCCACCTTTTACCACTTCTATTCAATATAATGGAAGTTCTAGCCAGGGTATTTAATCAAGAAAAATAAAAGGCATCCAAAGTGGAAAGGAACAAGTATAATTATCCCTGTTTGTAGATGAATGTATGCTGAAACCCCTAAAGGAGTCCACAAAAAAATTCCTATTAGAATAAATGAAATTAAAAGCGAAGTATCAGGCAACAAAGTCAACACACACACATACACACCAGATGCACTTCTATCACGATGAGCAATCTGAAGAGGAAATTACAAAAACAATTCCATCCACAATACCATCAAAATGAATAAATTACTTAGGAACTGACTTAAGGAAGTCAATGACTTACACAATGAAAATGAACAAACACTGATGAAATAAATTAAAGAGGACATAAAAAAAAATGTTCATGGACTGGAGGACTTAATGTTATTAAAATGTCAATACTACCCAAAGCAATCTATGGATTCCATGCAATGCCTATTAAACATCCCAGTGACATTGCTGCAAAAGTAGAAAACCCTTGACACTAAAAGCTAAGGAACCAAAGCAAAAATAAACATGTGGGATTACATTACTAAAAACCATCTAACCAACAAAATGAAAAGGTAACCTACCAAATGAGAGAATATTTGTAAATCGTGTCTGATAAAGGGCTATTGTCCAAAATACATATGGAAAAAGGCATCCTAAAATTCATATGGAATCTCAAGTGACCCTGAAAAACAAAAGCAAGTTATTTTTCTTGAAGAAAAATAACAAAGTTGGAAGATTCACACTTCCCGATTTCAAATCCTACTACAAAGTTATAGTAACCAAAACAGTGTGGTATTGGCATACATACAGACCTATAAACTAACAGACTAGAAAGCCCAGAAAAAATCCTTACATAGATGGTCAAATGATTCTTGAGAAGGGTGCCAAGACTACTCAATGGGGAAAGGATGGTCTGGTGCTGGGAAAACTGGATATACACCCGCAAATAAAGTTGGATGTTTAGCTAAGACCGTTTATAAATATTAACTCAAAATAAATCAAGGACCTAAATTTAAGACCTTAGAAGAAAACACAGGACAAAAAGCTTTATGAAACTGCATGTAGCAATGATTTCTTGGATATGAAATAAAAGGCACAAGTAACAGGCAAAAAAAAAAAAAAATAGGCAAATTAGGGGCACCTGGGTGGCTCAGTTGGTTGAGCATCTGACTCTTGATTTCTGCTCAGGTCATGATCCCAGGGTCATGGGATCAAGCCCCACATTGGGCTCCACACTAAGCATGGAGCCTGCTTAAAATTCCCCCCTCTCCCTTGCTCACTCTCTCTAAAATGAAAAGACAAATTAGGTTTTATGAAAATTTTTCAATTTTTTTCAAAGTTTATTTATTTTGAGAGAGAGAGAAAAAGCACGTGTGCATGTGCACGAGGGGGGTAAGGGCAGAGAAAGGAGAGAGAGAATCCCAAACAGGCCCCGCACAGTCAACGTAGAGCCTGACTCAGGGCTCAATTCCATGAACTGTTAGATCATGACCTGAGCCAAAAATCAAGAGTTGGACACTCAAGCTGAGCTACCCCCACACGCCCCAGATTTCATGAAAATTTTACAGTTTTGTACATCAAAAGGCACACTCCAGAGTACAAAGACAACCCACAGAATAGGAGAAAATATTCCCAAAAGTTATCTATCTGATAAAGGATTAATATCTACAACATATAGAAAACTCCTAAAATTTAGCAACAAGAACAAAAAACCAACAACTTGATTTAAAAATGTACCAAGAGCACACCATGTACACTGTATGTTAGCTAACTTGACAATAAATTATATTAAAAAAAAAAAACTATTTACCTTCCTAATGAATAAAACGTACAAAGGAGTGGAATAGATGTTTCTCCAAAGAAGATATACAAATAGCAAGTAAACACATGGAAAGATGCTAAATATCACTGATTAGGGAAATGCAAATCAAAACTAAATAAGATACCAGACCTAATACTCATGAGGATAGCTACTGTAAAAAACAAAAAAACAGAAAACAAGTGTTTGTGAGGATGTGGAGAAACTGGAGCCCTTGTGCACTCTTGGTGGGAATATAAACAGTACAGATACTGTGGAAAACAATATGGTGGTTCCTTAAATTAAAAACAGAACCACCATGTGATCCAGCAATTACACCTCTTGGCATATACCTGAAAGAACCAAAAGCACAGTCTTGAAGAGATTTGTACATTCATGTTTATAACGACAATATTCACAACTGCCAAAATGTGGAAGCAACCAAGTATCCACCAATGTAGGAGGCATAAGCAAAATGTAATGTATACAACATAATGGAATATTATTCACTTAGAAATCCTGACAAATGCTACAACGTGGATGAACCTTCATGGCTAAGTGACATAATTAGTCACAAATGACAAATACTGTAGGATTCTATTTACATGTTCTAGTTAGAACAAAATCTTAAAGACAGAAGGTGTAACGGCAAGTGCCAGGGGGTGGCAATGAGGGAAGAATGGGGAGTTACTGTTCAGTGGGTACAGAGTTTCAGCCTTACAGGATGAAGAATTATAGGGATAATGGCTGCACAGGAACGTGCATGTACATCATGTCACTGAACTGTGCACTAGAAAAATGGTTATGATGGTAAATTTTCTTTTACAACAAAGAAATATCCTAGACATTAATAGGTAGGGAATGTGGGGGAGGGAATGTGGGGGAGAGAACTTATTTGAACTTAAAATCAGGGCCTCTTTCAGTTTCGGTACCCAGTTTGTGAGAATGTATTCATCGAGCAATTGTACAACGACCCCCACCATGTGCCAGACGCAGTACTGAGGATTAGGAACCCAAGGATATTTAAGACCCAGTCCTTTGTAGTCTAAACCAGAAACCAGGAATTCAACTTCAAAAATCATGACCCCAGCAATGCTCTCACACAACTGTGTTCTTTATATATCCACACCATCACAATCAGTACCATCACATAACAAGTAAGTGCAGTTTCAGGCACTATTCTACATATTCAAGATACATGTCTTATTCAACCTTCCCCAAATCCTATAGACAGGTACTGTTACTACTCCTGTGTTATAGTTAGGGCAACTTAATCTCAGAGAATTAGCTAAAATTAGGTCAAGTTGCACATCCAGGATCTGTTTTCAAGTTAATCTGCATCCAGAGCCTGCATTTTTTGTGTAGGTTTATAATGAAATGGGCAAATTGAATAGGCTTCTTCTTATCTACTCTGTTTTGAGAATACATTTAGACCACCACACAGGTCAATGAACAATCTGAAATAGCCAAGAATGATCTCGCTACCGGTAACAGAGGCAGGAGAATGTGAGAAAAAGTTTTCAGAGGTGATAACTAAGCCATTCTTGAACAAGACAAGGATTTTTCTAGGCAGGGAGTATTCAATTTAGTATCCTGCTTAACAGTTCAGCTATGTAGCAGAACAGCATTTCCTGCATGATTTCATCTAAGCCAGTGACTTTAATTATATAATGGAATCTCAAGAAACACACCAGACAGAACAGGATAAAAGAAAAGACCCCTGGGGCCCAGTTCTAGGGATCTTTCCTTGGATGATGCCAGACCATATATGCCTAATGTATTCTTTTAACTGTAGAAAATTTTTCACAGTAGAGACAAAAAATTAAGTAGGCTTTACACCAAGACTGAAAAATTTTTCAAATGCTTAGTTATTTTCAGAGTGTGCATACGTCAGTGGGGAAGGGGCAGATCTGAGAGAGGGAGAGAGAAAATCCCACGCAGGCTCCATACGGTCAGCACAAAGTCTGACTTGGGGCTCAATCTCATAAACCAGGAGATCATGACCTGAGCTGACATCAAGAGTCAGACACTTAACCAGCAGAGCCATCCAGGTGCCCCCAGACTGACTGAACTTTGCAGTATCACAATACCTGGGGTCTACAAAGATGTAGAGGACAACTCTCATGAAAATGTGGCAGGATTGTAAACTGATAAAAATCACTTTGAAGACAGTTATATACTCATTACTCTGCAATTCACTTCTAGGTTCATATGCTAAAGAAATTCTTGTTATATGCACATAAGGAGATACAAACAAGATGTTCACCAAAATACTGTTTTTAACAGCAAAAATCATTTTCCAACAGAGGATCAGATAAATAACATTTATGTAAAATGCTACTACTATACAGTCATTAAAACCCACTGATTTGACTTTAAAATGTCAATATGGACACACTGCAAATGTAATACATGGAAAATGGCAAATACAAGCATACCTTATTTTATTGCATTTTTCAGGTACTCCAGATATTTTATTGCATTTTCAGAAACTGAAGATTTATGGCCACCCCACGTTTAGCAAGTCTATCACTGCCATTTCTCCACCAGTATTTGCTCACTTTGTGTCTGAGTCACATTTTGGTAGTTCTTGCAATATTTCAAACTTTTCATGATTATTGCAATTGTTACAGTGACCTGTGACCTTTGACGTTACTACTGTAATTGCTTTGGGGTGCCACAAACTGCGCCCACTTAACCAATGACAAACTTAACCGATAAATGTTATGTGTTCACACTGTTCCACCAATTGGCTGTTCCCCTGCTCTCCCCCTCTTTTTTGGCCTCCCTAGTCCCTGAGGCACAACAGTGTCAAAATAAGGCCAACTGATAACCCTACAGTGGCTTCTAGGGATCCAAGGGAAAGGAAGAGTCACACGTCTCTCACTTTAAATCAAAAGCTAAAAATGGTTAAGCTCAGTGAGGAAGGTGTGTTGAAAGCAGAGATAAGCCAAAAGCTAGGCTTCTTGTCCCAAACAGGCAAGTTGTAAATGCAAAAGGTAAGTTCTTGGAGGACATTAAAAGTGCTACTTGTCAACAAACACGTAAGACAAACAGCCTAACTGCTGATACGCAGAAAGTCTTAATTTCTGCAGAGAAGTCTGCAGAGAAGATCAAACCAGCCACAACCTTCCCAGAAGCCAAAGCCTAATCCAGAGCAAGGCCCTTACTATCTTCACTTCTGTGAAGACAGAGAGGGGAGGAAGCTGAAGACAAATATGAAGCTAACAGAGATTGGTTCATGAGGTTTAAGGAAAGACACCATTTTTATACCATAAAACCGCAAAATAAAGCAGTAAGTTACCCACAAGGTCTGAGATAATTAATGAAGGTTTTCAGGGCACATGAAACAGCCTAAATCAGAAGAAGACGCCATCTAGGACTTCCACAGCGTGAAAGGAGAAGTCAGTGCTTGGCTTCAAAGGACAGGTTGACTCCGTTGGTAGGGGCTAATGCAGCTGCTGGCTTTAAGTCAAAGCCTGTGCTCATGCGCCATTCTGAAAACCCTAGGGCCTTTAAGAATTATGCTCAATCTACTCTGCCTGGACTCTGTCAAGGGAACAACAAAGTCCGGACAGTACTTCTGTTTACAATGTGGTACACTAAATATTGCAAACCCAAATATTGTTGAGACCTACTGCTCAGAAAAAAAGGATTTCTTTCAAACTATTACTGTTCATTGACAATGCACCTAGTCACCCAAGAGCTTGGACAGAGATGTACAAGGAGATCGATGTTGTTTACACACCTGCTGACACAACATCCATTCTGCAGCCCATGGATCTAGAAGTAATTTCAACTTTCAAGTCTTACTATTTAAGAAATATTTTGTAAGGCTATAGCTGCCATAGATAGGGATTCCTCTGATGGATCTGGGCAAGTAAACTGAAAACCTTCTGGAAAGGATTCACCATTCTGGATGCCAATAAAAACATTCATGATTCATGGGAAGAGGTCAGAATACCAACATAAATAGGAGTTTGGAAGAAACTGACCCCAACCCTCATGGATGACTTTGAGGGGTTCAAGACTTCAGGAGAGGAAGTCACTGCAGATGTGGTAGAAACAGCAAGAGAAAAAGAATTAGAAATGGAGCCTGAAGATGGGACTCAATTGATGAAATCTCACGATCAAACTGTAACAGACGGGGGGTTGCTTCTTATGGATGAGCACAAAAAGTGGAGATGCTGGGAAGACTGCTGAAATGACAACAAAGGATTTAGAATATTACCTATACTCAGTTGATAAGAAGGCAGAGGCAGGGTTTGAGAGGATGGACTCCAATTTTTTTCCCCTACTATAAACGTTTTTGAGAATTTTACAGGTCTCAGGAAAAACTAAGAATGTGTATGTATGTATATGCATACATATGTATTAACACTTTATCTCCACATCATATTACATTACAAAGATTTTTATGTAGCTAAACATGTAAAAAGATTATTCTCAAAAGGTATTATTCTATTAACTACATGACATTCCATCGTTTGAATATACAGTATAAATATTTCCCTCTTGGGAGACACTTAAGCTTTTTCAAATTTTCACCACTGTAACGATGCTCTAAGTATCCGTTTACATAAATCCTTATTTGCACTGATTACTACTCCGTAGGAGAGATTCTCAGATCTCGACATACTGAGTCAAGGAGCGTGATGATTCCTAAAAGCTAAGAAGTTATCTTTGAGGCCGAGTTGTAAAGAAGCTGCAGTGGCAAACAGAGGAGCAATGCCAGGAACCCTTCCTGAGTGCAAAGATGGTGAGTCGATCCTCCCTTTCCTGTCATGGGATGGCAGCCCGCTTAGAGGTCCGACTTCCATTTTGTTCTCCATCTTGTTGGGAGAAATTGGTAATCAGATCTTGGAGGACAAATCAGTTCCTTAATGTCACTGGTCATGGACCTCTGACAACTCTCACAAGAACATCCAGGGACTTTGCAACGCCCACAACATCCACCCCATCTAGCCCAACACCCCTGCAGCCACGGTGTGGGCACTCCCCCTTCCCTACTCCCCCATTCTGTGCCTAAAACATGCCAAGCTCTCTAAGAAGCCTTAGTCCAACCTTTTCTGTCTGAAATGTTTTCCCCACACTCTTTACAAGATCTAGCTTCTTCTCCTCCTTTAGTACTCCGTTTTAAACATACCTCCCCAGAGAGTTCTTGCCTGACCATGTCACTCAAAACATCATTACTTCATAGTACTTACTAAAACTTGCAATGATTTTACTTATTTCTCTACTGAGTTTCTCCCATTATCCATGATGGGAGAGCAGGTTCTGAGAATACCACGTAAAGTCAGGAATCCCTGAAGCCTAACAACAGTGACTGGCATGAAGTACGCATTCCTTAACTATTTGTTGAATTTCTGGTGAATTTGGCTAACTGTGGAAGTGGGACCAAGTGTTTAGTAATCTAAGTAGTAGGAATCTAAAGACAGAGTTTGGAGGGAGGGACCTGAGCTACAGATTCAAGGTTGGGTTCATCTGCTTTCCTTGATGTGGTAGCTGAAGGAGGTCTCCCAAAGATGTCCATGTCTTCATCCCCGGAACCTGTGCACATCTCAGAATGAAATACCAGTGTCTGCTTAGCTGCACAGACAACCAATCATCCCATTGTTAGAACAGCATGATCTAGGCTCTAAGGCCAGGACTCCATCTATGGCGTGCCTGGCTCAAGAGAAATCTGAGCTGCAGCAGCCACAGCATCCATTGGAGCCCCAATAAAACCAAGACCACAGCAGACACAGGAGTCAAAACCTGGGCATAAACCTGCATGCACCTGAAGATGTGCTGTTTGTGGGAGCTGAGTGTCAGAAAGTGACCAAACAACACAGTGACAGCAGACTTTGATTTAAGCCTGAGATTAGCCACTTAGTAGGTAGCCTTGCCCAAGTCCTCTAACCTAGATGAGACTTCGTTTTCTCATCGTAAAATGGAACCGAATCCTTCCTAAAACAAGGGTGATACTATTTTCAGAAGCTGCCACAGCCACCCCACCTTCCACAACCACCACTGTGAACAGTCAGCAGCCATAGACCTCAAGGCAAGACCCTCCTCCAGCATAAAGACTATGACCCACTCAAAGTTCAGATGATGGTTAGCCTTTTTTTTTTTTTTAGCAATTAAGTATTTTTAAAGTATGAACAATTTTTTTACATATATAATGCTATTGCACACATCATAGACTACAGAATGGCATAAATATAACTTCCATATTCACTAGGAAACCAAAAAATTCCTTTGGCTCACTTCATTGCAGTATCGGCTTTGCTGTGGCAGTCTGGAACCCAACCCACAATTTCTCTGAGGTATGCCTAAGTTCCCAGCATGTCTGAGGCAACCCAGTGAAATTTAAGCCATTGTTGAGGGTCATTCATATTGAAATATAATTCATGAAATCTTCTCAAAGAAGAAAAACACATACGTTGAATCGAGATTTTGTGAGTTTTTAAATTGACATAAGCTAAAGAAGAGTAAGGGTTGTTATCAGCTCATGATGTACACCAATTAATAGAAAATACACATGTACTTTATTGGAAGTTTGAAGAGACCAGACATACCAGCATTCCTAGTTCCTCCTATGTCCTTCTCCCATTTGCCCTCCAGTTAGAACAATGTACTAGAAATAAATTCTATAGTTACCACAGGTCAGTCTCCTTTGTGAGGACATCTCTCCTTCAGACATTTAGCTACTTTATGTTCATATACGCCTGCATCTTTATGGGAATGATTTCCAACGTCAACTTAGGAAGTAAATCAAAGAATTTATAATGAAAGAGCAGCAATTGCCAGTTCTTATTCTGCAAATCCCACTATTGCCAAATTTCTTCAAGATCCACTTAAAGAATTAAAAATATGTTCAACTTTCAACTAAAATAACCCCAACAACAAACACTCCATCAACATGTTGCAACTTCCACAAATGCTTATGACACAGCACCGTCAGGACATCTGAGTCTCCTTGTGAAATACCACCTTCAGGGGATGCTGCCCTCTCCCCTCCACTATCCTATGGAATATCCTAAATATCACGAAAACTCAATGCTTGCTGGGCACCTGGGTGGCTCAGTCGATTGAGCATCTGACTTCGGCTCAGATCATGAACTCACGTTTTGTGAGTTCCAGCCCCACTCTGGGCTCTGTGCTGACAGCTCGGAGCCTGGAAGCTGGAGCCTGCTTCAGATTCTGTGTCTCCCTCTCTCTCTCTCTGCCCCTCCCCTACCTGCACTCTCTCTCTCTCTCTCTCTCAAAAATAAGATTAAAAAAAATCTCAATGATTGCTGACCCACATTCATGTGTAAAAGCAATTATTCAAGAGATGCACTGTCCAATACAGCAGCCACTAATCATGTGGCCACCAAGCATTTGGAATGCAGCTAGTTCGAACTGAGCAGTGCAGTAAATGTGAAATATATACTGAAGTCTTAGTACTAACAAAATAGGATATCTCATTAACAGTTTTTATACTGATTACATACTCACATATTTTGTTAGGCTAGGTAAATATTAATGTCACTTTTCAAAAAAAAAAAAAAACCTTTTAAATGTGGCTACCAGAAAATCTAATTACATATATGACTATTATAATTCTATATATAAATAGTCCTGATACCTTTGACCTATCCTTTTTTATCTTTTTGTGTGTCATAAAATAGACTTGTACATTATAAATCAAAGTCAGTCTTCACTCAGAAGTGAACCCAATCCACAAAGTAAGCTACAAAAAGGGGCAAGTGTCACCAGAGATTCAAGGTCATTCTTTACAAGCTTCACAAGAAAGCTTCCTAGAAACAGCTCTACATACATGCCTAGTGTAGGTTTTCATACATACATACACACACTAAATTTTCAAATCTAAGTCACCTGGCAAATGATCATGAATTCCTCGGTTTATGGGTGTAGTGCAGACTCTACTGAAATCCAGAGAATTATCCAATATGGCATTTATCCTTCGAAAGATATTGGCATTGCTACACGTGGAGAGTGCGGGTGCTTCCTGGTTGTCCCAACAATCTTTTATCCTTCCAGCTTCTTCTTCCTACACACAGAAAAAAGATATTTAGGTTTTCCTCCTAGACACCAGAAAAGATACTTAGGTTTTTCTACACTCCCTTACTCCTAAATCCAACACTGTGAGTTAGATAAAGTAACAAGGACTTGAATTTCTTACCTATATACTAAAATACCTGAGGAGTCCTATTATGAGCGAGGTATCTTGAGAGAACTAAAAGAGGGGTGAAACAACAAAACACCTAAATACAAGATATTGCCCCAGAACTTTCTAATCTAACAGGACATGTATAGGAATTAGCATGGTGTGGCAGCAGCAGGAGTTTCAGAACCAGAAATATGAGATTCAAATCTTGGAGGCTGATCTATATACTATTTGGCAATTAAAAAAATGAAGGACTGGGGCGCCTGGATGGCTCAATCGGTTAAGCGTCTGACTTCAGCTCAGGTCATGATCTCACTATTAGTGAGTTCAAGCCCCTCACAGAGCTCTCCCCTGTAAGTTCAGAGGCACTTCGGATCCTCTGTCTCCCCCTCTCTGCCCCTTTTGCACTCATTCTCGCTGTCAAAAATAAACATTAAAAAAAGGAAATATTGATACATGCTACAACATGGATAAACCTCAAGTACACTATGCTAAGTGAAAGAAGTCAGTCACAGAAGACCACCTATTATTAGCCCATTAATATGAAATGTCCCAAACAGACAAATCTATAGGAGATGAGTTGTCTTCATCTCACGGTGGACAGGGAAGAAGGTTTGGGGATGGTGGCTAATGGGTACAAGGTTTATGATAATGAGATAATGAAGATACTCTAAAATTAGATTAGGGTGATAAATCACAAAACTGTACACTAAAAATTACTGAATTTTATGCTTATGTGAATTGTATCTCATTAGAGTTAAAGAGTTTGGTTCTGCCATTTATTGTCAGTTACTTAACCTCTGTGCCTCAGTTGCCCTATTTCTGAAATGGGAAGAGTACCTACCAACCTTTTGATGAGATATCTAAAGCACTTAGCATGGAGCCTGGTATATGGTAGCTGCTATTTTTACACCTGAAGATACAACTACAGAAGACACAATAAGCACCAAGAGTGTACAAACACCATCCAAAGGGAATGGTTTATGTGGTATCTCAGTAGATAACACCACCATCTGCTAGGTGTCCCAGACAGAAATCTCTTCACTCTTCAATCTCCCTCCCTCTCTCACCACATGTGATGCCTGACATAGTAAGCAATGATATAATGGCTGACAGAGTCACCAGCTCTAGGATTCCCAATGATCTTGGGGAAAATCAGCAAAAAGCAGACCAAGTAAGGAAACTAGCACCTAGGATCTTACAGCTGGTCACTTCAAAACAAAATTCTAAAAAGCTGGGTGCCTATTAATGTTCAGGTAAGCAGGAGAAGGAGCAGAAGCACAGAATTTATCAACTCTATAGGATGGTCTTAAAGGGACGAACTTGAATCCCATATCATTCTCAAGCTCTTGAAAAGACTGTATCCGTTGGAAGCTGTGAGGATGACCAGAACGCACAGTCCTGCATATTCCCTGGGTCATTTTCCCAAACCTTCCAGAAGCCACCATTGAGAACAGCTAAACCCATAGACACGAGGCCCTGTTCACAACTGTAGATTTCTAAGATGATTCTCAACCTCACTAAGGCAACATCACAAAGGCTAAGATGCAAGCATTTACAATCAATCTGTAGATCTTAAAGCTACATGCCTCCCTCATTCACTGCCTAATAAACTTTAACCAATTGCCTGCTATGTACAGTGAGCACCCAAAGGGGAGGCAGATTAGAGATCCAACCAAAAAGAGATTTCTGAAGTCTGGAAAGGGAACTAAGATCTGGTCGTGTTGTTAACAGTTACGACATAAGCTACAGTTGGCTGTAATCCTATATTGTCCTCTCAGCCAAGGGAGCTCAGAAGAAGACAATGTGCCTGAAAGTAAAGATAGGAAGAAGGTGTGAAGCACACAGAGAACAGAAGGGCATTATCAGAAGCGGCCCAATGTGGTGGGGCACTGGGTATAGAAGACAGCAAACTGGAAAGAAGGCCTCATGCCCGGTTCAGGATTAGAACCACCTCCTATATCAAAGGTTTCAAAACTTTAAAGGGCCTCTCTTAATACACAATCTGATTTTTATTTACTAGTACAGATGTGCTGTAGATCTATGGATTCCCAGATCCTGGCCACACTTACAAGCAAAGAGGTAGCACCCTAATAGTCTCAGAAGACCTCAAGCAACTATGTGAAATAAGAGAGACAGAGCCTGTGAGCAAAGTGCCACTGTGGTGAGGGGATGATGCAGGCCCACAGGCCTTCTGGGAGAAACCTGCTTCCCCAGGAGTAGGGCAAGGTCTAAGAATCGTACCATCTCAAGCATCCTGAAAAAAAAAAATTAGGCCTGACCCAAATCTGCCCCACTCCCAATACCGTTATGAACATGCACCGTAACTCTGAAACTCAAGGCTAATGCTATCTGGAATGTCTCCCTCCCTCTCCTCCTCTCAGGTCTGCCAAGCCAGTTATCTAGAGGAGTCCAGGTAATTAGAACACAAGTAAATGGAGTGTTCAATTAATACCCCAAACTGCCTAATCAGTAAGTACCAGTGGTTTGCCTTGAATAACCAATTTGGAAGGGGGTTAAAAAAAAAAAAAAAAATCAAAGCCAGCAATATCAGATGGGGAACGGATCTACTTTCCTTATGTGTACAATAGGGATAAAAGTAGTAACAAGGTCTCACAGAGCTCTTTGTGAATTAGTGCATATAACATGCTTGCCACAGTACCTGGAACATAATTATGTGCTGAACAGATGAATGTTCGCTATCAGTAGTATCACTACTGCACCAAGGGCTCAGGGGCCACCACAAGGATCCCTGAATAAAAGACTATTTGCTCATTAAAAGAGAATAATGTACTAAAGACTCAGGGAAACTACTCTTTTGAAGACCCCAGGCCCTTCTATGCCTAACTTTCCTAATCGTTTGATTCAGAAAGCTTAATTAAAAAGACTTAAGACAGGACACAAATCAAACTGCCCAAAACCTGTACCTACTGCAGAATTTAGCAATCCTTTAAACTCTTCAGCTAAATGAATTCAGTGTCTCATCTTCAAAACACTATCTCTTATCCACACCCATACTTACACACCCATTACTCTGTATATTCTATCCTGACTGATCACTTTATAGGTCTGAGTTCCTACCAATGTTTTACCGTAAATACAAACAGTTTTCTCCCTGGGTTATACCACTCTTGTCTGGTAGTTTTCAGTTATTTCTGGCATATTTCGCCCTTAAATGGGACCATTTGCTAGGTGGTTTTTTTTTTTTTTTTAACCTTTATTTGGTCTTTCATGATGAACAGGAAAGGAGGCTTTAAGACAGATCAGAAGCTTAGAATGCAAATCTTAACACTATTGAGAACTATGGATCAACGGAGCAAATTACTTGGCAAAGCTAGAAATGAAAAGCAGGAATTCTTACTGTCAGGGACTAAAACTGATGTCAAGATAAAACTAATTGTACCTACTTACTGTCAGAATGAATGGCTCATGATGAATCTCTATGGATACAAGCTATTTTATAGCAGGCCTCAATGTTCTCCTGGTCAATAGGTGAAAATGGACACTCCCATCATGAACCAACACTGGTCTCCTACACCAGTAATTCTCAACTGGTTGGGGCAGGGAGACAACAGACAGAAAAAAAAAAAAGCATTCCTTTTTTCCAGAAGGGAAGAATCTTCCCCCAAAACTGAATCACTGTTTCACAAAGCAGAACACAGGACAGCCTGTGGAGTACAAATACTAAATCTACCATTTAGGTATGTTCTAGGAGCCTTGGTTGTCTTGGGTATTCAAGTGGAGTACCACCTACTTCGCAGACTTTGTAGTAATGAGAAATCTATAAAGTGCCTGTATAGGCTCATCCCAGTGAAATTCACCAAGAAGCTTATTTACTTGTTTAGCACACAACTGGAGGTTTTTCTCCATTTGTGGTTTGAAACTGTCCCTCATAACACTTTAAAAATCTGAACCCATACCACATAGCTATGTGTTCTAATTAAAGAATAATATGCCCAAATGTTATACTTATTTGTATGCTAGAACGGTCTAATTGGAAATACTGGTCTTGCCTTCAGATGCCATACAATCCAGGATCAACATGGTAATAGGATGGCCATTCTTTTAGGTCAAAATCCTGGCCTGGGGTTACTTAATGGTCATAATGAATGCCAACTTTACCATCTCTGAGTTGATATAATTTGCCTTTAATCAAAAACACAATACCTATATTGCAGACCTCAAGACCATTTCTGCTAATTATTTACTATGGATTCATGAAAGCCAGTTGAGAGATTTAAGGAAGACTCTCTGAAGGGCACACACTTTACTCTTCAAGACGGAGTTTTAACCTGGGGTCCACAGATCGCAATCTACTAAGCTTCCAGCAAAACTGTGTTCACATTAAAAAATTTTCTGAGTGGGAATGCAAGCTGGTGCGGCTACTCTGGAAAACAGTATGGAGGCTCCTCAAAAAAAATTAAAACTAGAACTACCTTATGACCCAGCAATTGCACCAGTAGGTATTTATCCAAGGGATACAGGTGTGCTGTTTCGAAGGGACACATGCACCCCAATGTTTACAGCAGCACTATCGACAATAGCCAAAGTATGGAAAGAGCCCAAATGTCCATCGATGGATGAACAGATAAAGAAGATGTGGTATATATCTACACATACGTACAATGGAGTATTACTTGGCAATCAAAAAGGATGAAATCTTGCCATTTGCAACTACGTAGATGGAACTGGAGGGTATTGTGCTAAGTGAAATTAGTCAGAGAAAGACAAATATCATAGGACTTCACTCATATGAGGAATTTAAGAGACAAAACAGATGAACAGAAGGGAAGGGAAATAAAAGTAATATAAAAACAGGGAGGGAGACAAAGCATAAGAGACTCATAAATATGGGGAACAAACAGGGTTACTGAAGGGGGTATGGGAGGGGGGATGGGCTAAATGGGTAAGGGGCATTAAGGAATCTACTCCTGAAATCATTGTTGCACTATATGCTAACTAATTTGGATGTAAATTAAAACAAAGCGTTAGGTTGAAAAAATTAAGATTAAAAAAATTTTTGAGAATAAGATTTTCTAATTACATCTTTTTTAGTTGAAAACATTCATCTTGAACATTTAGGTTTTGTTTAATTAAGATACACCAACAGTATATTGGGGGCAATATACTTAGATGCCCCTGAAGAACTAGTTCACAGACGTACTTTGGCAATTTGCTTTTATCTTTATAGTAATAACGCTGAAAAAAACCTCTATAGGATTTACACTCATGATTCTGAGGATACTATTTAACCACAATTCTGAACAGTCCTTATATGAACAACCACTTACAAAAATGTTATTCAGACCAAAGATTAGGAAATGGCTACAGTTTCACCTGAGGAATTGACAGGTTATCTTTATGGAAGAATGTAAATCATCTAGCCAAATGTCCACCTTTGCTTTGGTCACCTGGTCACTCAAAGCCAGTTTCTGGTTGAACTTCAATGAGTCTGTAGCTAAGAAGTGCTTCTCTATGTTTGACTTTCTCCTTGACCCTTACTTGTCCATTCTTAACTGAAATTCCACCTCGAGTCTTCTGTGCAACACTGGAAAGAATTAAAATGTATTATGTTGGTCCATACAAAACTGCCAATACTCGACCTTTTGCAACCAACAAAATGGCAGCTTCACAGAGTTCAATCTAGTATTTCATAAGTACTAAAAGCCTGTTACATTAGATTTTGAGATTACAGACAGATAAAACATAATCCCTGCCCAAAGGAGAATTAGTTAAGTGGGAGAAGAAAATCTAGTTAGGTAAATGGAGATTGAGGTAAGCACAAAATGCTACACACAGGAGAAGAATAAATTAAGGTATCTGGAATAGTGTGACAATTAGCTAGAGACTAATGAAAAATCAGAATTTCCGTAAGTGTGGGAAGAACAGACAAGCAGAGAATAAACACAGAGTGGATACAGAACACAGTAAATTCAATGAAAGAAAGCAGAGGAATAGGGCTGGATAGGGAGGCTCACCAGTAATAAAGGAGAAATGGCTGCAGGTCCTTACAGAGAGACAAAATAAATCCATCACCAGATACAAAATTCAAGATACCACCCCTTCTTCCTCTCCTTCACGACCTGACTTTCCTCTCTTCTCCACTGGTTTTTTCCCAACAATCTGTAAGTATGCCCAAGGCTCTCTCATCTTTAAAAAAAATCTTCCTTGACTTAAAACATCCTCCCAAGTCACTGCCTTCTTTCTTTTGCTCTACTACCAACTTTCTAAAAAGGTGCTATACTTCTTAACCCATTTGTCCCCTGAACCCACGATATCCTGCTGGCACAAAGCTGCAAAAAGACACCACAGAACTCCTAAATTAAGGACTTCATAGTTGCCAAACCCAACCACCATTTCAAGTTCACCTTACTTGGTATTTTGGGGGATCTGATCCTTAACTCTTCTCCACTCATTTAATTCAGGAACCCCTTTCTTCTGGATCTCTCCTTTCTGATTAGTTTTCAGTTTCCACAGAGTATATCTAATGCATCTCTCTCTCCCTCCTCCCTCTTTCTCCCTCTCTTTCTTTCTCCCTCTCTTTCTTTCTCCCTCTCTTTCTTTCTCCCTCTCTTTCTTTCTCCCTCTCTTTCTTTCTCCCTCTCTTTCTTTCTCCCTCTCTTTCTTTCTCCCTCTCTTTCTTTCTCCCTCTCTTTCTTTCTCCCTCTCTTTCACACACACACACACACACACACTAAACTCAGTCTGGGAAAGGAAATCCTACAATTTCCAGGACAGGTTTATGAGAACATGAAGGAAATATTTAATACCACGACTGCTCAAGAATATCCAGAACACACGGCCACCAAAATTGTAGCTCTTGTCACACTTACCTATCCAACTGTTAGCTATATGCACTGTTAGCTCTGCATTTTATAAATGGTAAGGCCCTCAAAGACCTTCATTGAAGCAGTACTCAGTATCATATCTGCCACATTTGCAGGTACTCAATTCAGACACCACAGGAAGGCAGACCCATATCACATGCCTTTCACAGGCATGTTCGACCACCTCAATCACAACCTCCATAAATGGTAGTGACTCCTTCAATGTTAAGACAGGATGAAAAATAAAACTTTAGTCACCAATTCTAGCTCTGTCACTGTCAAAGCCCCAAGCCACTCAAAGTCATTTCAGCAGTTGGGAGTTTTAAACCCCTCAGACCAGAGAAAATTTACATGAACAAAAAATAAAGAACCCATAACAACATAACCTGGTGATTGCAGACCCAAAGATTACAATTACATTTACTGATTGTATTCTCATCATATGCCAGGAGCGATTCTGGAGACAGAGGGTAAATAAGACAATCCCTGCACCCAAGGAGTTAGTCTAATGGGAACACAAGCACATCGAGTATGTTACATGCTATTTTGTAAGCTCAACAATAAATATATAAAGAAATAACAAGGGTATTAGGGAGGTGAAAATATTAAAAGGTTTTACCATACACTCATAGTAGGAGTGGGGAAGGCAGTCTGGCAAAAAAGAACATGTACAAGGGCAAGGGGGGATGAAATGGGTGCTTTCAGGCAACTAGAAGTTCGCTGTTGCTAGAATTTTAATTGCAAGGGACACTATGCTATGACCCAGAAGTTGCACTCAGGCTCCCATATACAAGAGAAAGAAGTATACAGGACTATAAAAAGGCAGGTACAATAGTCACAGCAGTTTTATACTCAAACTCTGAAGAGAAACAAAACACCCACAGTGCTGGTGGTCCCCAAGACCACCCCCAGATTTGATCAATTACCAAGAGGACTCACAGGACTCAGCATAGAGTGTTACTCAGCACATACAGCTAATTATTACAGCCTGAAGATACAGAGAAACACCAGCAAAGGGAAAGGGCACATGGTTCAAAGTCTGGGGGAAATCAGGTACAAGCTTCCAAGAGTCCTCTTACAGGAGAGTCATAGAAGATAAACTTAATCGCTTAGCTCCCCCCAGCAACAAGTTGTGACAACATACCTGAAATGTTGCCAACGAGGGAAGCTTGCTAGAAACTTGGCTCCCAGGGTTTTTTATTGAGGGGTGGTCACAAAGGCAGCCTCTGCCTGGAATACACCCAAATTCCAGACTCCAGGAGGGAAGCAGGTATTCAGCATAAATCACATTGCTTGCACAGTTTAGGTGTAGTAATTCACTCTATTAATTCTGGAAATGGTAGGATTATAGCAATCAATTCGGGCTTCCACTGCAACTTGTAGAAATCTCAGATATTAAATTAAGCTGGGGGGGGGGGGTGTCAGACACCAAAGAGTGCATGCTACACGATTTCATTTGTAAGTTCAAAAATGGGCAAAACCAATCGATGACAACAGAAGTCAGAACAGTAGTTCATGGGGGGGGGGGGGGTCAAGGGTGAGATACAGAATGGCAAAGGGCACAAGGGAATCTTAACAAGTGAAGGGAACATTCTAGATCTTCATCTGTGTGGCAGTTTCTTAGGTATATAAAAATAACATCAACATGTAAAAACTAACCAAGCTATACACTTACAATTAGTGCCTTTTACCATATGTACGTTCTCTCTCAATTTTAAAAAGATTCAAGGAGGAGACCAGTAGACTACTAGACTGAAGCCAGACCATGATGGGCTTCGTACGCTACCAAGGGGACTGGCCCTTACTGTGTGGAAGCAGTTCTCCAAGTGAGGTCTGTGCACTCGTGAAGGTCCACAAAGCCCTTTCAGAAATCCACACGGCTAAAACTACCTTCATAACCTTAAAATACCAATTTCTTTTTTCACTATGCTGACATTTGCAACGATGATACAAAAGTAAAGTAACGAGTGGGTAAAACTGGCACCTTCGCAGGAATCAAGGCAATGCCAATAAACTGTACTAGAAGTGATTCTGCTCTGCAATCCCAGGAGGATAGGTCTGAGGAGCAACAGGACCACTAGTATGGTAGCGCTCCAGAGTGGTGGGTGTGAGCAGCCAAGAACTGAGGAAAAAGGTAAAGACCAGACTGAAAATACTGAAGGGAGGCCTGAACTAGCAGTGGCCATGGTAAGGGAGAAGGAAGGAAAGGTGGCAGGGGCTAAGAGAGACACAGAGTTAGACCACATCAAGGCTTTATAGTTTCCAAAGGAAAGCTGCAAATATGTATTTACCTAGTGTCTGTACTGGTGCCTCCAGTAACTGAAAAATGTTAAAGAAAGGGGGTGCCTGGGTAGCTCAGTCAGTTCCAGAGTCCAACTTCGGCTCAGGTCATGGTCCCACAGTTCGTAAGTTCGAGCCCCCATGGTGTTTGCTGCTGTTAGTGTGGAGCCTGCTTCAGATCCTCTGTCCCTCTCTCTCGGCCCCTCCCCTGCATGTGCTCTCTCTCAAAAATAAATCAACATTAAAAAAATAAAAATCAGGGGCACCCGGGGGGCTCAGTCGGTTGAGCGTCCAACTTCGGCTCAGGTCGTGATCTCGTGGTCCGTGAGTTCAAGCCCCGCGTCGGGCACTGTGCTGACAGCTCAGAGCCTGGAGCCTGTTTCAGATTCTGTGTCTCCCTCTCTCTGACCCTACCCCGTTCATGCTCTGTCTCTGTCTCAAAAATAGATAAACGTTAAAAAAAAATTTTTTTTAATAAATAAATAAAAATCAGAACACCCAAACACATTCTCTCCCCCTAGAGGATACTACAGTCTAGTTGGGGGGAAAAGAGACTAATCAGGTAGAGGGGATAGAATCAGATTGGCCCCAGGAGATGAAGTAAGGGGAAAAAATTGGTTCTGTTTTTAAAACTGCTGGGTTCACTGTACTTCAGCAAGATAGAACTCATTCAGTAAGCCAGTCAGAACTATGGATTCTGAGAACAATCAGGGCTGGGCTCAAGGTAACTGCTTTCCTCCGACAGAAAGCTACTCCCACACCTTTATCCAAGGAGACAGACTTCTGGCCATGATGCTAAACCTGTCAGGATGGTACATATATCAGCATATAATGCTGGCCAAGAATAAAGAAACCAGTAACGCTATTACAGTTGGAGAACAACCTCAAGCCTGGTCACACAGAGAGAGAACTAGTGCTGCAAGAATATACAGGCCCTCTGTATAAAGGGACAAGAAAGAGCCAACAGAATGAACCATAAGGAATGTGGCATTCAGGGGGATGAGAAAGCTTCTAAGTGCCAGGACAAGAAAAGATCAGACAGGGCAAGGGGAAAGCTATAGAGTCTCACGAGACTGAGATTTTAAGTCTCAGAGACCAATACAGCAAAGGTCAAGGTGCCTGAATTCTAGAAATACCCATCTGGAAAGGCAGAGACCAGAGTTCAAGTTCTGGTTCTATCATCCACTCGCTGAATGGACTTAAAACAACCACTTTTCATTCTCAGCTTAATTCTCTCATCCGTGAAAATAGCCATTAGGATCTGCGTTGTCAACTCCCAAGTTACATCTGGGAGACCGACAGGTCTCTAATATCTTCTAAGCTTCAAAACCATTCCAAAATTATAGCTTAAACAAACAAACAAACAAACAAACAAGCACAACAGTCTCAGGAGAAAGGACAGACTTGGGAGACAGATGGTATCAGAGCCAGAAGCCAGGAGCACAAAGCCAGAATGCAGAGAGCACAGGTGTTAAGTAGTAAGAGATTAAGTGTTCTGTCAAAAGGAAAAAAAAAAAAAAAACACACACACAAAACAGCTCAAGGTAACCGCTTTCCTCCAACAGAAAGCAACTCCCATACCTTTATCCAAGGAGACAGACTTCTGGCCATCGTGCTAAATCTGTCAGGATGGTACACATATCAGCATATAACGCTGGCCAAGAATAAAGAAACCAGTAACGCGATTACAGCTAAGTTACTCCCAGAATCAACAGCTAGATACAACCGTGACCCATTTTTCACACACAAATCAATCTTTAGACCTGCCCTCTAGGGATTCTACAATTACCTCAAGGCAAGTAATCACAAAATGCCTTAAAAATCAAAACAAAGAGTGTTCACTCACTATAATCCAACAAGTGTTCCAACCATACAGCAATACTAAAAAAACAAAGTAGAATTCAAATGTTATCCATGCCTAAGGGTTCTTCTGTGCTACTGAAAGCAAAGATCTACCCCAACTAGTCAGGAATTTCTCCCTCCCCCCCACGCCTGTTATTTAAAAACATATTATACGTTAAGGAAGCAAAATAATCCCTGACTGGAGGCTTTTTAAATCCCAAATAAGAAAACTTACTGAAAATTATGTTTACAATGCAAATTTAATACTGAACTTTGGTTACTGACTTTTTATGGAAAGTCAGATAATTTTCCCCATAAAATATAGGAAATATTAACACACATTATGTACCTTGGTTCATTCCACCTTTTCAGCTAGTTTATTATAACAGATATTCTTCTTTGGGGCGGGGGGGCTCCTACCTTGAAGATAAAAACTTTCAGCACTTAAAATTTGTGCTCACTAAAGTGGCTGAGCTCTCATGAGGAGGTATAACCAAAGCAGGCTGCAACAATGGCAGGAAAGAAAACAAAGCACTTCCAAAGCTGCAATGTGGGGGGCCAAGGAGGCAGGTGCGATCAAGGATTCTTGGCTTTAAATCAAACAGATCGAAGCAAAAATTCTTGTAGCCTCCTCTACTCCAACCTCTGGGTCCAACCCCCTTACTAACCCCCTCACCCTCTATCCCCAGGCTTTCTGGCAAGTTCTCCCCAGAGTCAGTACAGCTTAGATACTGCCTAGGAAAAGCAGATTTGCAAAACAGGATGGGATTAGCACAGCTCTCCCATAGGAAAGAAAATAATTTGTTATTTGATCCTATGATTTCTTTTACTCACTCCACCACTAGCTACTGAAGATAACAGCCTACCCTTAATATCCAGGTTTGGTATGCATTCCTGTCCCAAACTTCAAGCCAGAGGTACAAACCCACTAATTAATTTGCACTTCAAACAAACACATAATTTTAGGGAACGGTCATTTAGACAAGGGACGTGAAACCAATGAATGAGAAGATCTGCACAGATATTGCCTATCACGTAAACACTAAAGTACCAGCAGAGAGCTACTTTAGTCATCTCACTCTTCCTGCCCACCCCTAAATTCACAAACACTAAACTCCTGAGTGCTTGGGCTAAGAAGGTCTGCTAGAAAAGCAGCTGGAAACAGGTAACATTTTAAAGCTTCCAACCTTCCAAAAACTGTCCAGACCACAGGTTTAAAAAAAAAAAAAAAAGCTATCAAGTCTATATTTCTCTGTGAATTTTCACAGAAAAATCCCTCTGGCAAAATGGTCTTTACTGCTTTATGCTTTAAACCCTTTGGGAATAAAATACAGAAATAAAAGGTACAAATCCCTTTACCTCTGCTAGTGTGGCTCTGTACACTGCGGCCAGTCTAAATTTTACCCAGTTTTACCCAGAATGAAAACCCAGTCTCTCATTCCTGGCAAAGAGAGGCATCTTACGCCCTGGAAGCTTATTCAAGAAGATCTCAGTAAGTACTGCTAAAACCCCTATTAATTCTTCCTGGAAATCTAGGAGGCATGATTTTGGGAATCTTAGCTATGAGAGAAAAGGTGAGACTTAATAAGCCACATTCTCTTTTTGGAGTCTTCAAACAATTATCTAATTTCACATTTGCCTAATCTCAAAAGTTATGAGAATTTTAACTGTCCTGAAAAAGGAAAGTCTTTTGTGCAGAGGGTTGGGAGGGTCACCCCCGCCCCAGGGGGAGGAGCCCGATTTCTCCAGACCTCAGGCTCTCTCAGATCAGCGAACCGCTCTGACACACATGGTGGAATGATAGACGCAGCACATTCCTCCCGACGGCAACGCCGCTGCACTAATGCTCAGAAGACCCACACTGACTTCCACAACCAGACATTCCCTCCAACGCAGTTAAGTAAGGTTCACTTTGCCTGTAAACGGGGCTCCAGCATAAAGCACCGCTTTTTCTCTACAAACTACATCACCAGTAAGCCTTGGCCCCCTCGGACATACCGGAATACACAGACTACCACGTTGAGCTACGGCACCAGAAAGACCTAGGTTCACACTCGAATTTTATTCCTTAATAGCCCTGTAACTTGATTTCAGAGCCTGTTTCCTCATTTACAAAATGGGGGGGGGGGGGGGAGGGACACCTAAAAGGAACATTTGAAGACCGAGATCCCAAAACTAGTCTAGTCCTCACCTGGAATCTACTCTTCAGAGACAAATTACCTTTGGTCCTACACTATTCAGTTTTTTAATTGCTGCATTTAAAACAGACCGGCAGCTTTAACTAGGAAGAAAAAAAAATCAAAGATCCATCAACCCGGGCCCACGTTTTTGTGTGGCAACAGCCAGCTGCTCCCTTGAGAGAGACGGAAGTTCTGTGGTTCCGGACGCACTACAACTCTTTCCCTCCTCTCCCCGCTTCGCTCCTTTATATTACCTCGGGCCCCTGGAGGGATGGGAGCACACAACCAGCTTTCAGGATTTAAAACAAAATAAACAGCTCGATGACTCATGAAAATACTGAGACAGCCACTATCGAGAGCTCACTGGCTAACAACTTTGGCGTTCAGCCGGGGGTCTTCTTCCACTCTCCGCCTCGTGAACACTGCCAGGAGGCGTGCCACGGCGGCAGAGACCACAGCACCACGGCCGTGTCGGGTGCCCTGGGCGTGCTTCCACGGTCGCCCCCCCCCCCCCCCCCCCCCCCCCCCGTGCACCGCACCGGCTCGCGTACGGCTGGCCCAAAGTCCCCTCCGCTCGGGGGGCCCGGGCGTGGGAGAGGACTGGAGAACGCGCCTTGGGAGGAGGGACGGCAAGCGTTTCGCGCTCAGGAACACGCACCTGCACGCAGGGAAGCCAACTTGCAAATCCCACCGCCAGGCCAACTCGAGCTCGAATTCGATCGCTGGGACAAAAGCCGACCCCGACGGCAACGTGCTCTGGGAGCACGTGCGGCTCAAAGCCAGCGCCACCGGGAAGGGGAGAAGAGCGGCGGGGGGGGGGGGGGGCCTGGGCGCTCCCGTCCTCACCGCCCCCACCACACATAGCCCGGAGCACCCCGAGCTCCAGAAACCAACCCTCCTTGCGTTCCCTTCCTCACCCCCGACAGAAACCCCTCACCGATCTGAGCTTCCCGGGTTCCGGGCGGCCCGTCCGGAGTCCTTCCTCCCCGTCAGCCGCGCGCGTCCCCAGGCCCGGCCCGAGGGCGCAAGCCGGCCGTCACCTGCGCTCCGGGAGCGGCCGGCCGCACACCTGCGCCTCCCAGGGCGCCAAGCGCCCCGCTGGCCCTTCGCCCCGACGGATGACGCAGAGTTTACTCGGTGCCCGGGAGGCGGCGGAGCGGTAGCCAGGGAGACCAGAGGCGGCAGCTGCCGCGGAGCTGCGGCGCCCGGCGGGGGGGGGGAAGGGGCCGCCGCCGGGTTCTCACGGGTGCGGCCGACCTCCCTCCCCAGGCGCGAGGCTCCCGCGGGGCGCGCGCAGCGGGGCGAGGCCTGCGAGGTGCACGCGGCCGCGAAACCGGGCTGCGCTCCCGGGCCCGGGTGCGCCTCGGCTTCTCGGCCTGTCGCGGGCCCCTCGGGCGGCGCCGGGCGGCTCACGAGGGCGCCGGCCCGGCCTCCCACCCCCGGGAACAGGGCTACAAAGTCAGGGGCGACCGCACGACACACAACGCCCAGTCCGCGAAAAAGCCCGGGGAACGACGCCGAGCGGGACCGCCAGGGGGTGAGTGGCCTGTCCTCGGTCTGGGTCCCGTCGGCCCCGCCGGGGCCTTTCTAGCCAGCTGCCCGCCCCCGCCCGAGGCCGGGGCGCACCCCTCGCCCGCCTCCCCCGGGCTGGTGCAACCGGCCCGAACCGGGACTGAGGAGAGAATGACAGAACCGGGGCGCCACACGCACGCCGGGTCCTCTCCCCCGGCCGCCCTTGGGGAAAGCCGAGGCAGGTGCGGCCTACGCTCCCTCCACCGCCGCGCCGCCCCCACGCCTGCCCGGCCGCCCGCCGGCGGCCGCAGGACCCACCTCACCTCAGAGCCGCCAGCCTCCCCGGCGCGAAGCCCGGGCGCACGTGCCCGACGACCACCCGCGTGGGACCCTACCCCGCCAGCCCCGCCCCCAGAACGCGGCTCCGGCACAATCGAACGTGTGAAGCCACGTGACCTCCCGGGCCGGGCAGCGCGGTCCGCACGAGGGGCCTGATCCCTCCGCCTTAAAGGAGCCGTGCCCACTGCCGTCGTGGCACTCTCAGATCGCCGTAGGTCCGGCGCGGGGGGTCTCCACCGCCGGCAGCCCCGCCCCACCGGGCCACTCACCCCCGCCGCCCACTGGGTACGAACGAGACTGGCGCTGGGCTCTCCGCGGTGCGTGAGCTCCTGGCGCCGGCGGCTTCGGGTCTCACGTGCGACGGCTGCGGGAGAAGGAAGTGCTCGCGGCGCCGAGGCGCCTTTCCGTCCGGTCGGCTCCCGTCTGGACATACACTCGAGGCCACCGGGAGACCGCAGTGCAGCCTGGAGGCCCCGCCGACCGCCCCCGGAGGGCCGCGGCGCCTTTAAGCCCAAAGGCCCTGAGTCACGAGGAGGCTCCCTGCCCCCCCCCCTCGCACACACTCCTCCACGAGGCCCCACGCCCGCGGGCACGTGACCCGCGCCCCGCCCGGGGCTCGCGCTCCTTCGGCTGGGGGGAGGGGGGCGGGGAGGAGCGGACCGCCGAGCCGGCCGAGGCTGCGCGCGGACCGTTAGCTGCAGCGGCCGGGACCGCGCCCCGCCCGGCCCCGCCCCGGCGGGCGGCAGGCGGCTCTTACCAGCGGGAACGCCATGGGGCCGGCGTGGCCCTGCGGGACGGACGGGCCGGCCGGCGGGCGGCGAGCCGGCGCGGCAAAGGACGCGCACACACGTGGGCACTATTTTTGCAGCAAGCCGCACACAGCGCCGCGCCCCGGGCCGTTTATAAAGCCCCGCGGAGCCGCGCCCCCCCCCCCCCACCCCGCCCCGGCCGGATGCGAAGCACCTGTGTCGGCCCCGCCCGGGCCCCCGCCTCCGCCCGCCCCGCCCCTCCCTGCAGGCCCGGCCGAGGGCTCGGCCGCCCACCGGGAGCTGGGCTCCAGGACCGGGAGGCCAGAGGCCCACGCTTGAGCGCGCTACTCACCTAGTGACCCTGCCCAAGTCACTTCTCTGCGGGGCCTCACTTTTCCCCGTGTGGGACTTACAAGCCGCTGCGACGCGGCGGCGGTGTGGTTTGTCAGGAGAGCCCCGTGCCGGTGCTCCTGTTCTTCCAAGGACCCTTCCAGGGCGGGAGCCGACCCTGGGCGCCCCTGCCCTAGCCCGTGCCCTTGCCCCTGTTCCCGGACTCCGGCAGGCGCGCGCTCACACTAGATCGGCTGCTCCCGGTGCTGGAAGGGGGGCGCGTCGGGGGATTCCGGAAACTTCCTAAGACACTCGGGGTCCTCTTTGGGCCGCAGTTCCCTGGGGAAACCAATCCCGACGCTCCTGCCGGACTGTGATGGGACTTGACCGAGTGGGGACGAGGGACAGGGCGGCGGCCACGGGGCAGGAGAAACCACCGTGATCCGGCTGTCGTCAGGAAAGGCGACCTGGGGTAGCTGGTGCGGGAGCGGTCTGGAACCCCCAAGCACGCGCAGAGGCGGAGATGGCATTCCAGGCGGGAGACCGAGCAAAGGCAGGGAGGAGAATGGAACAGAGAGGCTCAATTTGACCAGGACGTAAGGGGAATATGTGCCGACACCACAGGAGGGAAGCCTGGGCCCAGTCTGTGAAGTGCCTTTATTTTGCAGACAGCAGGGAACTATTAAGAATTGTAAACAGGAGAATGGCGGTATCAGGTCTCTTAAGATGTTACTGGAGACTTAGTAGCGGCTGGGGAGAAACAGGGACTGGAGTGAGGAGGAGAGGGACCAGCGTTCGCAGAACATTACTGAGTGTTTCACAGGTTATCTCATCGTCCTAACACTGTTTAGAAAGCATTTATTATGCACAAGGCTCCTCTTGGCCGTTGGGAAAACAGGACTGCTGCCTTCCTGGCAGGCTGGTGAGGCTGGCCTAGATCTAATGGCTAAGGCGGGGGCGGGGGGGCGGGTAGGTAACAGTAGGTTTCTGTGGATGGAGAGGAAGTCAAGGGCCTAACCTAGTGTTTCAGGAGGATTACCCCGAGAAGGTGGCCAGGGTAAGAACAGATGGAGTGGAAGCGCACAGGAGGACTCAGTGACAGTGAAAGTTAGCCAGTCTCAGACACATCCTCCTGCCGGGAGCTTCCTTGGGTTGCTGGGGTCACGGGCAGAGAGGATGATGGCTGCAGGAGTAGGACAAAAGGGGGCCCTGGCCTCCCCTGCCCATAACTCTTCTACCCTCTTCCTGATTAGCCACCAGCCCCCATCCTCAAGGCAGCCCATTCCAGCTACCCAGAAAACCATACCTTGTGATTCAGCGGCACTGGGACCTTCCTTCAGGGGTTCCTTCCTGGAGCCCTTCCTTCTTGGGGAGCAGCCCACCCCCAAGTTTTACTCTGGCCGACAGCATAGGACAGCTGCTCTGAAGTGGTGTATCTTGGTTGTCTTAGGGGATGCCAACCTAGACACCTATATATATATATATCACAGGAGCCCACGTAAGGGCGGGTGAGAGCACCAGAAAGGCCCAAGGCACATCCGAAGGGGCAATTCGCTGATGGATACCATGCAGGAATGAGGTCCCAGCCTAGCTGGATCTTTTAGGACAATCCGGCTTGTCTTAGGTTTTTTGTTTTAATGTGAAATCTTCCCAATTTTAAATTTGGTCACTAATTCAAATTAAAAGAGCCAAGCCCAGTATGTCTAGGGGCCCCATCCAGCCCTCTCGCGGCAAACTTGGGATTATCCTTCCTCCTCCTTGACCCAAAGCTGAACAAGATAAGAATCTGAAACCTGGGCTAGTGCCCAAGGGAATAAGTATCTGGGAGCTCTTTCATATTTTAAAGCTCCTAGCCATAAGAAAATGAATGCATCTTTCAGGTGACTTGGGACAGAAATTGCTGCTGCTTAAAATCCCTCTTCCTAAACTTGCTGTTGCAGTAATAAGAGCTGACCTTCCCTGAGCACTCACTGTGCACTTGGCACTGTTCTAAGTGTTTTACCTGTGTTCAATGAGAAAATGGAAGCAAAAAAAACCCCCAAAAACCACGAAGTAACTAGCCTAAGGACTCCCAGCTAGAAATGGAAGAGTGGGAGCTCAAACCCAGACAGCCTTCCTGCTCCAGAGCCTGAAGTCTCTACCAGATGAGAACAAGATTCCCAGCACCCTGATGTGTGCATTTCCTTCAGACTGACCCCAGAGCTCCTTACATAGTGAAGGAAGGGGTGGCTGAGTCAAAATACCGTCATGGCCTCAGGTGTGGCCATGCCCCTGTGCTCCCTGCCCACACTTGGCCATGCCTACAGGTAGAACAGGAAGAACAGTACCTCTGACTGGAAGGTGTCCACGATCCACAGGGGAGGATGTGGAAAGCAGCAGAGGTGGAGATATTAAGTGACTCCGTTAAGTCTCCACAGCTGGTCACTGGCAGAAGTAGCAGGAACAAACAGGCAGCATTATCCATTCTCAGAGTCAACAAACAGCCTTTTGAGCCTAGCTATGCCTGGCACCATCTCTGTAGTCAAGCCCAAGACTTACAATACAGGTTTTAAGTGTAACGGTAATTGGCCGGACTAAGTTTTAAACGCGTATGCTAGGAGGACAGGAGGGACCCTGCAGTCTTCTATATGCTCAGGTGCTCAGTGCTTCCACAGCAGGCAGAGAGCCGAAAGAACAAAAGACAGTGCTGGAAGAACATAATTTTTCTGGTTGCAAAAGATCACGAGGGGGATTTACTGAGGAACTCAAGACCATGAGGTAGCAACGTAAGCGCACGGTCTCTGCTAGACTTTTCCCATGCTCCGCGCAGAAGAAAGCATGTTCTTTGCTGTCGCTGTTGTTTATGTCTTGTAAAGCGGGATTTAAAAATGTGGATCAGCCCGTCCTTTCATCATACACAAATGTTAATTTAAAGTGGGTTAAAGATATAAACGTGAAAGGCATTACTGGAAATTTTCTAGAAGAAAATATTAGAATATTTTATTACCTCAGAGTATGGGTGAATTTTGTAAATAAGAAACAAAAACCACAGGACATAAAGGAAGATTGATAAATTTGGCCACATTGGAATTTAAAACTTTGATTTAACAAAAGATTTTTTTTTAATTTAAAAAAACAAGTCATAGACTTGAAGAAGATACCTGCAATGTGAGATCCATAAAGGACTAGTTTCCAGAATACATAAGAACTTCTACAATCAGTGAGGAAAAAAAGACAACCCTGTAGAAAAAAGGACAAAAGATGGGAATAGGCAATGGACAGAAACTGGAAACCCAAATGGCCAACAAACACATCACTAGATGTGTATGTACCCTCAGCAATAACCAGGGAAATGCAAATGAAACCACAGTAGATACCATTCACACCTGTCACACAGACCAAATGACAAAGTTTCACTATCCCAGTAGCAGGATCACCACCAGTGAGGGTATAAACTGGCTCCCCGACTTTGATTTTTGTTTTTCTTCTCTAGATGTTTTGAATTGAGGGATAACACGTATAGTATGGAACGCACAAATCTTAAGTGTACAGCTCATCAATCTTTTACCTACATATATACAGGTAACTATCACCCACATCAAGGCCTGGAATCTTTACAGAGCCCTGTACGGTTCCGTCATGCTCTTCCCACTTTATACCTCACTCCTCGGGGTAACTGTTATTCTTACTGACTTCCTGACATTCATCCTGCCTGTTGTAGAACTTCATATAAGATTTGGCCTCTTCCCCTCAACGTGGTATCTGTGCGATTCACCCATGTGGTCGCATGGGGCAACAGTTCAGCCCTCTGTATTGTTAAGTAGCATTCCCTGGTACGGCTATACCGCATTTGTCTCTCCATTCTCCTGTTGATTGGCATTTGAATTGTTTCTAGTTTGGGGACTCATGAACACAAGTGCTGTGACCATTCTGGATGTCAAGTATAGCTCCTCTGGTGATTTGTGAAGCTGCAGGTGTGTAAGCTCTACGACCCAGCGATTCTACTCCTAGGGAAACGTAGAGAAACGTTTGCATGTGTTAAGGGAGACAGGAGTAAAAATGCCAAGAGCTGAATCATGTATAATCGCAAAAATAAAATAACCACCTTAAATGCCCACCAGCAGGAGACTGGAGCGGTAAGTTGTGGTATAGTCATACAATGGAATATCATCTATAAGGAAAAGTAAATGAAATAAAACCAGTTACAGAAACAGAAATGACTCAGAAATAATATTGAGTGAAAAAAGCAGGAGGAAGGATACATACATACTTTACGATGCCATTTATGTAAAAATTTAAGGGCGCCTGTGTGGCTCAGTTGATTAAGCATCCAACTCTTGATCTCGGCTCAGGTCATGATCTCATGGTTCGTGAGTTCAAGCCCCACACCAGGCTCCGTGCTGATGGTGTGGAACCTGCTTGGGATTCTGTCTCCTTCTCTCTGCCCCTCCCCTGCTTGTTCTCTCTCTCTCTCTCTCCCCCCCCCTCAAAATAAATAAAAAAAACATAAAAAATAAAACACGTAGTACACTGTTATCACAAAGTACCATATCACATGTTGTTTAGGGACACATCCATATGTAGTAAAAGTACAAAACAAAAATGCATGGCATTGATAAATGGAAAATTCCAGATCGGTGAGGAGGGAAGAGTCTGTGAAATGAGTATGAGAAGTATTGCCTGGATTGATAAATGCTTCAGTCCTTAAGGCCAGGAATCAGTACACTAGTGGTTGTTATTTTAGTCTTTAAACAGCACAGTTTTGGGGGGGCGCCTGGGTGACTCAGTCAGCTGGGCATCTGACTTTGGCTCAGGTCACGATCTCATGGTTCACAAGTCTGAGCCCCACATCGGGCTCTGTGCTGACAGCTCAGAGCCTGGAGCCTGCTTCAGAGTCTGTGTCTCTCTCTCTCTTTCTGCCCGTCCCTGTTCGTGCTCTTTCTCTCTCTGAAAAATAAACAAATAAATATCACACTTTTTCAAAGCAATGAGGGACAGAGATTATTAAAGGCAGAGATGTGCTGGCAGACGTCTGACAATTGGCTGTGGGGAGGGCCAGCGATCTGCAGTATTCACCTATTTCTGTGGCGTAAATACTCCCACCACAGCTGATTTCAAACTACCAGCGTGACACTACCCAGCTCACAGAATTCCTGGAGGCGTGACAGTCGGTGCTCTGAGCCAGCGCCAGCCTGCTCCAGCACAGCACTGACGCTGAATGTCAGAGCAAAGTGCTTGGAAGGCCAGAGACCGGAGCCCTGGCCGCCTCTAAGGACTTTTCCAACGTCCCAGGAGATGGGTCGGGGTTGGATTGTCTTCACGTGTGGCTGTAAAGTGAACCCCAAACAACAGCTTGAAACAAGAGTGTATGGCCTCGGACGATTTCTGCGGGTCAGGAATCCGAGGATGACTTAGCTGGGTGGTTCTGGCTCGGGATCCCCCCGCCCCAGGGATGCAGCTGGGCCGTCTGCCAGAGCCGCAGTCATCGGAAGCTGTGCCTGGAGCTGCAGGTCTGCCTCGTGGCTCGCTCCAGCGGCCCCTGGCAAAGCCTCAGTCCCTGGTCACGTGGATCTCTCCACAGGGCTGCTGGCTTTAGCTCAAGACATGGCTCCCGGCCCTCTCCAGAGCAAATGACCAGATGGAGAAAGAGAGAAAGATGCGGGGATGGAGGCGCGCTGACTTGTCTAACCTCATCTCAGACGTACCGTCACTGCGGCAGTGTCCCGGCGTGCACGCGCACGCACGGAGCCTGATGGAAGGTAGGAGGCGATGGCCCGAGGGCGAGGATGCCAGGAAGCAGGGATCCCTGGGGGCCGTCCTGGAGGCCAGCGGCCACACTGATCACACTGAGGGCTGGTTGTCCTGAGCCGCTTGTAAATGGGTCAGAGATGCCCGGAGTCTCAGCACCAGGAGCACCGTGAGAACCCAAGAGGCCCTGGGCTTGGTTTCCAGCTAAGGAAACCAAGTTTAGGGGTTTATTTGCGAGAACGCAGCTGCTCTTGTCAGGATCCCGGGGCCTCAGTCTGGCCTTGTCCTGGGGAGAAGGACCACGCCTCACCCTCTCCCACCCTCCCCTCCTCCGTGCCTTCCCTCTGCAGGTGCAGGTGCTGGGGTTCTGGCACATAAAGGCCTAGATCAAGGTCACGTTGCCCAAGCCCTGACGAGTTCCTTCTTTCCCAGAGCTGCTCCCTCACATTCTCCCTCAGTTAAAGCAAGAAGACAATCCGGCTTATTTCCACATACACGGGGTGGTCGGTGCCTCTGCCACGGGGGGTGGTCGGTGCCCTCATAGCCCCAGAGAGCAGCACAGGCCAGCACGTCGGCACTGCCCGACACAAGTCCACGCCGGCCTTCTGGGATCCCACTGACAACTGGAGTCTGGTGTCAGACCGTCTCGAAGCTCCGTGATCTCCGAGCAAAACAAAACACTGCCGCAAACTGGAAGGCAACCTGAGGTGGGTGTGCCGTCACACTCAGTCTCTTGTTTACACGGGTTATTCATCAAACTGCACGCTTGTGATCTGTACAATTTTCTACATGAATATTATATTTACATTTACATTTCTTAAATAGTATTTTTTAAAACAGTCCCTTAAAAATACAGACAGGGACGTATGTGTCTTGCGTCTTCCCAGATCCCAGACAGAAGACAAGCATTCTTTCTTTCCAGGTACCAGGGAGAAGCTGGGAAGGTGTGTGGTCGCTAAAAGTTCCAGCATTTGGGATTCTCGCTCAGGGTTAGAGCTCCCCTTTCTCAGAGGCTGTGGAAGTCCGGGCTGTGAGCTCCTGGAGAGGGGCCGGGGGTACACTTCCGGCTCCTAACAGAGTCCATCTAGGACCTTTGTTGCAAAGCACAGAATTGTTGGTAATTCTCTGATGGTCCTGTTCAAATTCCCTGGGAAACTGCCCTCACCTTCTTATGCTGTGGGCAGTGCTGATTCAGTGACAGAAGTGAGAACAAGTCGACCGTTCGAGTGGCCCTTGACTGGCAGATCAGTCCCATCTCCAAACCTGCAGTGACAAAAAACAGTGATCCCAGGGAGACTGTGGGGCTCCAAGGCTCCTCACGAAGCAGTGGCTGCAGCTGCTCTCTGGTGCCACGGAGCCCGGCAAGTCCCCAGAGACAGAGGCGGGGGGGGGGGGGGGGGGGTGTCCCCTATGAGGGGATGGAACACCTGCCGCACCTGTCTTTACCCTGCAGAGACTCGCTCAGGGATGGGGTAACACGGCTGTGAGAAGATACCGCCAAGGGACGAGTCTGAAGCACAGAGGATCAGAAGCTGAGGCATCACGTCTCGAACTATCATTGAGTGTGTTCCTTGTAACCCCGGCAGTCACAGTGTTCGGGGGGGGGGGGGTTGGGGGGACAGTGTTCCAAAGTCAGAACTGATTTTGGGTAACACTTCCCTAGCCCCTTTGGGGATGGTTAGGTCACAGTGCAAATTGTCATGGTAAAGGCTCTGAGAAGGCCTGTGGGAAGTAACCTTGTTTCATTTAAACCCATTATTCTGAAACTTATTGATCACAGACTCTTGTTGTTGTTGGAATACATGCTACTGTGTTGTTTTTTACACCTTTTGGGACCCCTGCTCACTCAGCCTCTTTCCTCACCAGGAAAGGCATCAAGGAGGGCCATGACCCTGATGACCACCTCCAGAAGACTTGTCCTAAGGGCAGGGGCTCCCTCCACATCTTCACCGCACATGTGTATCCACAGAGCGATGGCATCTGCCACCGGGACCCTGTTAGAAATGCAGAATCTGGGGGCACCTGGGTGGCTCCGTCGGTTAAGCTTCCAACTTCAGCTCAGGTCATGATCTCATGGTTTGTGAGTTCGAGCCCCCCATCCGGCTGTCGGCTGTCAGCGCAGAGCCTGCTTCAGATCCCGTCTCCCTCTCTCTCTCTCTGCACTCCCCCCACCCACGCGTGTGCACTCTCTCTATGCAGGCTCTCAGGCCCCACCACAGACACTGATCAGAATCTGCATGTTAACGAAATCTGCAAGTGATCTGATGCTGGGCTGTTTGAGAAGCACTTTCCATCTCTTTCCCGTTCTTCCCCTTCTGGGAGGGCTGGTCGGGTCATCTCCCCAGCAAGGTGGGGGCTCCCCAGTTGACATATTCTGAACCTCGCGCCTATGTTTGCGGAGTCCTCCACATTATGAGTCTCTCCCAAAGAGAGGCCCAGGAGGGAAATCCAGGGGGACCAATAATCACCGGAAAGGCCTTGCTTTTGCAGGACCAAGGAGTTCTTCCGGCTTGGCCTTCCCATCCCTGCTTGGATGTCTCTTCCGCACACATGCCTGGGGACTAAGGGATCGTCACCTTGGGGTACAACCAGAGTCACCTATGAGAGTCAGTCACAGCCGTCCCTAGAAAGTCAGTAATGATCTTTCACAAGGGTCACATGGTCACACTTAGCAGCTGTCTCCCCTGGATCCCCTCAGAAGGAAGGAAAGCTGAGCCAGCACGTAGGGAGAAGACACTTTATTGGGATGTTGCTGCAGAAATAGCTACAGAAAGCCGGGAAGACTGGAGGGAGCGGCTCCCCCCACACAGGCCATTAGGGGACCCACAGGGCGGGGGAGGGGCTGCAGGGGAGCCTGGTAGTGACTTAGAGGGCAAGAGTCCCCCCCCCCCATCCGATGCTCTCTGGCATGAGGAAACTGCTATGAGATAGAGAGAGAGAGAGAGAGAGAGGAAAGACAAGTGGGGCTAACAGCCCAGATGTCATGAGGGAGAGAGAAGCAGGGGTCAAAGAGGTCACAGCCCTCGGGAATCACTGGGTCAGAGCCTGCACCACGTCCTTCACCAGCATGGTGCCGATCACCATCTTCTCACTGTTGACGGTCAGCTGGGCGGCTCCCGTGGGCCGGGCGTCCAGGGTCAGCAGGACCAGGCTCCCACTGGTCAGCGTCCTCCCCGCAAATCTGCGGTAACGGTAGAGGAAGGGTCTTGGCCTTTGGGCATGCGACCCTCCTGCAAAGCAGGCCTCCCTAAAGCCCGCCTCTCCCCTCTGCTGGGGGCTGAGTACCTGTACTCATCAGAGGCCCCACAAGGGACACGACCCAGGTTGGCAACGGCAGTCACTCTCTGCACCACGATGTGGTCATTCCGACAGGTGTCTGGCAGTGTGAGCTTCTCTGTGATCTCGCTCATGCCTGTCAGCTTTCCTGAGGACAGAGGTCACGATAAGGGCGGAGGCCACATGGTCCAGAGGCTGGCTCCTGGGTCTGACCACGGGGTATCCTCACCAAGTTCTCCTCAGGCTGGCAGGTCTCATGCTAAGAGCAGGTGTGAACCTCTCTCTGTCTTGAGCAGGGGCTACTTTCCTCCTGGACCACACCCTCCTTTGGGAAGCCAGCCTCCCCACCCCACCCCACCCAGGGCTCTATCCGTGTTGTTGACCAAAGACTGACTTGGCATTTCCCCAGCATCAGACATCCGGGCGACCATCCCCTTGGGAGGGAGGCACCAGTGGACATGGTGGCCAGTCAGCTTGGAGAGGAGCTCAAGGAGGCAACGGCTCCATACCTGGCCGGGGCTCCCAAAGCCCCCAGGCATCCACAACCTCTCCTCTACAGGGCTGACCTCTCCTCTCCACTCACACACTCTAGGCCAGCCATGCGACACCCTGTCTGCCCTCCTGCCACCTCCTCTTCAGCCCCTCTGTCCCCTCCCTGCTGCTTCCCCTCTCCTCCTTTTGAGAACGGACATCCCTCTCCTGCTGCCCCCGCCTCTCCTAATTCCAGACTAGTGACATTTCCTTGCCCCATCCCTTCACTCTCCCCATGTCCAAGTCTCCAAGTCCCTCAAAAGTCCCTTCTGGAAGCAAGACTCCCTCCTCATGCCACTGCCGTGCATCCCTCCCTTACGTGGCCAAAGTCCTCCCAAGAGGGCTCCATTTCCTCAAGCCCTGGTCTCCTCCAACCCGCTGCAGATGGCCTCTGTCCCCCTGGGCGATGGCCTGCTCTCTGATGTGGGCAGCCTCCTGTCTGCTGGAGCTGAAGGTCTTGGGTCATCCTGGCCTGTAGACCACCCCAGGGCACCCCTTCCACCTCTTACTCTGTTCCTTCTCTCATCCCTCCCCTCCTTCTTCTCCGGAAGCATGCAGGTTTTCCACAAGGAAGTTCCTTGGCCTTCTTATCTTCCCACCCATCTCTCTGCCAGGGGGATCTGACTCATACTCACAGCTTTGGCTGTCACCTCCATCACCTCTGTACTCATGACTCTGGCCTAGAGGTGTTTCTGGGGCACAGACCCGCATCTTCAGTGGCTTATTAAACACCTCCTCCTGAATTTCCCAAATGCACCTCACAGTCCTCTTATCTGAAACCAACCATGATCTTCCCTCCTCCCCTGCCTAACCCATTCCTCCTTCTTCCAGATCGGGGCTCGGCACATTACAGACCACAGGCCAGATCCAGCCTGCCAGCTGTACGGCCCACAGTGGTTTTTATATTTTTAAAACACTGGGGGGGGGGGGGAATCAAAAGATTAATATTTCATGACATATGAAAATTATGTGAAATTCAAATTTAAGTGTCCATAAATAGAATTTTATTGGAACACAGCCACGCTCGTTCATTTACACGTTATCTGGGGCTGTTTTGAGTTAATAGCAGCAGAGCCAAGTAATTGTAGCGGAGACCACATGGCCCACAAAGCCTAAAACGTTTGCTTTCCGGCACATTATGGAAAAAAGTTTGCCGAGTCCTGGTCTAGGGGAAGGGCACCGAGTTCTCCCTGCCATCCCCACATACCTCCCTCTTCTCCTTCTCAGGGCAGCTGCCCACGGCTGCCCCCTTCCCCCTACCCACCCAGCCCTGCATTCCCTCTGCTGTGGCTCTCATCTGGTTCCCACCTTCTCTCACCAGATCTACTGCAATAGCCTTATAGTCACAGAATTTAGGCCAAGGTCACACACCAAGTGAGTGGCGGGGTCAGAATTTCAAGCCAGGACTCACAAAGCCCCATGTTTCTTCTGCTTAGGCTGTCCCGCCTCTGTTCCCCACTGCAGGCTCCCCCCAGTCCAGTCCTTGCTGTGGGTGCTGCCAGATCCCCCTTGCTGAGGCAGAGGCCTGAAGCTGGCCCCTTCCTCAGACACCGTTGGCGACCTCTGCACTGTTAGGAAAATGAAGTCTAATGAAGTCCTAATCTCTCTCACAGCAGAGGTGGACCTGATAACTTTGGTGACCCCTTCCAGCTCTGAAATTCTGGGATTGAAATGCTTTAGCACAGCATTCAAGACTTCCAGATGCTGGACCAAACATCTCATTTTCAGCTTTGTTCTCATTATCTCTGTGTACCAAACCAAATTGTCTTTCTCCTCAGTTCCTGCAAACTTTCACCAACACGTACTCATGATATTTTCCCAAGCTGGAATGCAGGCCTAGAATTTTCTGCCTGGCTGAGTCCTGCTCTCTCCAAAGCTTCACTGAAGTGTCCCACCCTCTGTGAAGCCTTTGCCAGAGGCCCACGCTCTGACGATGCCGAGGCCCTTCCAGCAGGACTGCACCATGAGCTTCCAGGGCCCCAGTGGGTGGTGCCGAGCCCCTCCCTGTCCACCCTGGGGAGCACTCACCCTGTTCCTTCTTGAACTCATTCTCGCTCATGAACACGGGAGCCATTAGCTCCCCAACGGGTGGCTGAATGGAGACGTAGAACTGCCGGGTTTGGGTACTAGGAAGGGTGGGGAGGAAATGGAGGGAGAAGAAATGAAGTGAGGCACCTTTTCCCCTCACCTCCCACTTTGGAGGCAACAAAGAGTGAGAGAAGATCTGAGAGCTTGGGATGACTTCTGAACCCAGCAGGTCACGATGTATCCCTGACATTCTGCCCCCTCCCCTCTCCAGCCCACCCTCCCACCCCACCCTGAGTTGGATACACACCACAGCTGGAAGTTGGCTGCCTGGGTTGAGTCACAGAAATTAATGCCCATTACAGCAGTGACAGATTCTCCAGGTGCCAGTGACTCTGCAGTGGTATGAGGCAGGGAAAGGGGGACAGGGAAAGATACTGTCACCTGATAGGTCTGGAACCCAGACCCATTCTCTCCTCCACTGCCAGAGCTGACCACCCCTCTATGCACTCCTGGCTTTCTAGGTCCCTGGAGGTATTTCCTGGTTTTCTTCTGAGTTCTAAACACCCTTTTCCTACCCACCCTTATCCCATGTAAGTCAGTCCTGAAACAACCAAGGCCCATACTGCCTGCCTCAAGCACCTTCTGCCCTGATACAAACGTGCTTGTTTCCTAGTCTGTACTATCCACAAGGGCACGATCATGTTAGATGCCCTCTCTGTGCCCTCATGGCCTGGCCTGGCACAGAGCGGGCATCAGCAGCCACAGAAAGACTGACACTGCCCAGGAGCCCCCTCCTCCAACATGTCCAAGGCCCTCCGTACCGATTTCAGGGAACTCCTGGATGCTGATGCCGGCGGGCAGTTTGGGGGTGCCCACGTGCAGGCCCTTGATGGGGGTATCAGAGCTGTTGGAGAAGTGGATGTGCAGAGATACCATGTGGGGGTCCCCAGAGAAAGGCTGGCGACTGAAGGTGTAGTCCACGGCCAGCCCCTCACCGGCTACACGGTGCAGCAGCTCCTGCCTCCCAACACCTACCACTGGACTCAGCAGCTGGAGGGGTGGAGGAGGGCCAGTATGGAAATGAACAAGGAGAGAGCCTGTCCCTGCCTTGTCCTCACCTGGGCTCACCCAGCAATGGGGACTCAAAGCTATCCCCTACATCACACCCCTCCTCCACACACACAAATCCACACTGTAAGATGCATCCCAGACATGTGTCCCTCCCCCATCCCACTCACTGAGGGCACCAGCGGGGAGTCTGTGAGCGTCAGGCCCTCCAGGTCAGTAGCCAGACTGGTGGACACGATCGTGGGGGGAGACACAGGCTGGACACTGGGAGGGGTGACTGTGGGAGCAGATGAGGAAGGCTACGATGAGGGAGGCAACATGGAATCGGCTTGGATTGAGCAGGGAACCCAAAGCTCAGCGAAGGAGACGGTTCAGCACCATGGACAGCGAAGCACATGGCATCCTGGGGGCTCTTACGGGAACACCAGGTCCTGTATCCCAACCCCACACCTGGGGAGGCTGTCCCTCTGCCCTCTTGGCCCCAAAAGTGTGTTCCGTCTGCTCCCCTTACCCCGGAGCCCTGGGGAACCTAATCCAGAGCTCCTAGGGACCTTCCTAAGCCACCCTCCCAAGGTCTTCCCCCGGTGACTTCTACCCAAACTCACAATCCTCTAGGTCAAGCAGGGAGATCTCCTTGGCTACCGGGGCGCTTTTGCCACTGGGAGGCTGAAAGACAAAAATGGGATACAGGTGCAGGAGGAGAGCACCTGGCCTGTTCTGGGTTGGGTAGATGATGCCATGGTCTATTCTAGATGGTGGGGAGGTGACTGGCCTGCCTCAGGATGTGGCAAAGCCCCTGGCCCATGAGCCCACCCCCCTCTCTGCCCCAAGGCTCTCACTGTTTTTTTCCTCCAAGAGGCAGGTTCCACCTGCTCCTCCTCCGTCTCTGATGTTCTCTCAGATTCTGATGAGCCACTGCTGGAATCGCTGTCCTCCTCTGAGGATGAACCTTCTCCCTGTCCCTCGGGCACCTTCTTCCTTTTCTTCATCTTCCTCTTCTCACCTTCCTCCTCACTCTGTTCACTGGAGGAGAGGGGGTGAATGGGGCTCAGGCCCAGCCCGGACACACCTGCCCTTGCCTCACAGAAGAGCAGGAAAAGACCAGGAAAGTGGGGGGAGGGGAGGGAGCCTGAGCCAGTAGAGCCCAGCTGGGCTCCTATGTCTGGGCTCCAGTGAGAACTCTAAACAGGCCTGGGTCCCTGGTCCCCCAGTGCTTCTCCCTGCTGTTCCCATGAGGGGGCAGGCTCAGCACAGAGACCCCCTGTAGCCAGCCACAGCAGCCATCATGGGAGTGCACCGGGGGTCCGAAGGCCCCACCAGATCAGGGGCTCTTAGAGTGGCTAAGGCTGAGCATTCCCCCTCCTTTTCCAGAGGAGACCCCTGAACCCCACCAGCCACCTGGCTGGCTCCCCTCTTACCTCTCACTGCTCCTCCCCTTCTCTTCCTCCTGGTCTTCACTATCAGACTCACTGCTGGACTCCCCAGAGCCGCTCTCACTGCTGCTCTTACTGTCCGAGGCGCTCTCGGACTCGGGGTCTGTGGAGGAACTGTCTCAGACCCCCTCCCTGGGTGCAGACCTCCTTGGGTCCAGAGCAGGTGCCCTGGGGTCCCAGCTTGACTCAGCACTGAAGCTGCAACCCCCTGAGCTGCCCCTGGCCCCAGATGCCAACCGGACCAACCAGGACACAGGTGGATGTGTATGGCACATGCAATCCCTCAGGACCACCGACTCACACACAGATGCACACAAACTGGTGCATGCCCCCGTGGGCACATGAGGCCATGTGAAGCACACAGAGTCCCCAGCTCTGCTCTCTCCTCACCGCTGTCTGCAGACTCTGTGGGGCCTGACTCCCCCTCTGAGTCAGAATAGAAGGGTTTCTCCTTCTCCTTCCTCTTCTCTCGATTGGAGCACTTGGTCCATTCTGGTACCTGGAAGTGGGGGTGGGGTGAGAGGAGCATTGAATCATGGCTGGGGAGGAGGAAGGAAAGCACAGGGCCTCTTTGCCTCTCACCCTGCCTCTTCTTGGGCCCTGCTTGGCCCTGTCTCCAAGAGGGAATGATGAGGTGGAGGGGAGGGGCAGCACAGGGTACGAGACAGAGCACCGCACACAGAGCAGAGGGCACACGGCACACGGGCAGGGGGACCTCCGTGTATTCGCCCAACAGGCCCACGTGGGTCTCGATAAGGGACAGATCTTCTTCCTGCATGGGGGGAGGGTGTCAGGAGGGCTGGGCCAGCACGGCCAGGGCTCTCTGCTATCTGTGCCCCGCCCCCCCCCCCCTCACAAACACACAAAATTGAACCCTTCACCCCGCTGACCTCCACGTTCCGCACAGATGGGTCTGGAGCCTCCTCTGGCCAGTCTGGGAGCTCCTGGTAGCCTGTGGCCTTGGCATTGAGCAGGTGGGACAGTGAGCCCAGCTGGAAGTGGTCCCGGTCTGGGGGTAGGGTTAGAGGTCAGGCCAGGAGTAGGTGTCAGGAAATGTCCTGGGAGTCGTCTCCCAGGTGGGGTGGTGATTCTGGCTGGGATCCCTTATGGAGGTAGACAAAAGGGGTGGGTGTGTCCTGTACGGGTTCCTCCACCTTCAGGAAGACAGGCCAGAAGATCAGGTTGTCTGGCCCGGCTCAAGCAGGAGCTGAGGTATGGGGCAGGTGGGACTGCGAGACAGGGTAGGGGGATGGTGTGGGGAGAGGCTGCAGGCCCATCTGTTTGGTTCTGCCTAACGGGGAGGCAGACATGTGAGTGAGGCTTCTCTTCCAAGGCAGCGGGGGCTGTGTGCCTCAGCACGGCCAGGCTTGGGAAGGAGGCCTAGATGGTATGAGGATAGCAACTGTGAAGAAGAGGCTGGCCAGGCTGGGGCGAGGAGGGGAAGGCAGCCTGGTCAGGCCCCGTGGGGAGAGGTGTGCAGTCTGAACGGGAATGGGAAGAAGTCAAGGCCAGAGGTCCAGCCTGTGTATTGGAGACTTGTGAGCGGGGACGGGTTGGGAAGGAGAAAGGGACTTCCTCCTTCCTGGCAGACGTTCAAATCCGCCCCATCCCTCAGAATTTCCCTGTTCCTGAGGTCCAGGGAAGAGAAAAAAAATGAACAAAAAGACACCCAGGAGAACCGAGCTTTGTAAGGGAGCCAGGTCCCCTTCAGGATTCCGAGGTCCAGGAAGCCAGCTGGCGGACTGTCCCCTCCCAGCCTCTCTCAGGGCCCCTATCACAGGACACGAGCCCAAGGACAGAGGCAAGGCTGAAGGCCCAGACTTTGGGCAGAGCTCCAGTGGCAGCCCAGAGCACCAGCAACTTTCTCAGGACTCTTAACAAATCTGTACCTCTCCTCTGAATGCTGTTTGACTTCCCACCTTCCGGGATCCTTGGTATTTAAATCTGGATACACAGTGCTGGCTCAGGGAGGGAGGTGGACGGGGGCGCCAGACAAGAGAGGAGCAGGAGCCATGCTGGCTGGGAGGGCAGGGACTCAGGTGAGATGATGCTGGTGGTGGTTGTGGGTGGGAGCGGGGGTGGGGTGAGGGGCAGAGAGACTGGCATTTCTCCCGAAGTCCTGGTGTCTGGCTAAGACTGGGACCTCAGGGGGAAGATCTGGGTATGGGGTCCTGGCCAGTTCCCCTCCTTCCCACCCCGCCTCCCCCACCCCCCGCCCCTGGAGGTTACCCTTGACTTCAGCTCCCACCTTTGAAGGATGACTCCAACACTGGGGCTGGTTTGGGTGCCAGGAAGAGCTTCTTGGCATGGCGGCTGAGGGCCCCACCCTGCTCCGAGGGGACGATCAGCTGCCGGGTGAAGCGCGCTCGGTCACGAATGTCATAGTTCTGGTCGTACTTGGCCAGACTCAGCACATACTGGGTCAGCAGCTTGGTCTGGGGGACGAGAGGTGGGTCAGCAGCGGTCAGAGACAGCGGGGACACAGGGGGCCCTGCAGCAGATTCTGTAAGCCCCCACCTCACGCAGTGTCTCTCTCCCAGCTGACGGGCGGCTGCCTCCACCCTCTTCCTCTCCCACCTGCCCTCCCTTCACCCTGCCTTTCCTCTCCCCTCCCTGGCCCTGACTCCCGACCCCAGCTTTGACAGCTGCCGGGGGCCTGGTGAGAGAGGTCACCCCTTTGCAATCTCCTCCCTCTTGGCCATGAGCTCCATTCTTCCTGAGTCAGTGGTCCCCACTGTCCCAGGCCCAGCTCCTACCCCCATTCCAGGGAGGGCCAGCCTCTTTACTTTAGGATGCTAGGGTGAAAGGAGGTCTAGAACATTCTGCCGGAAATTTCACAGTTCTCAGCCTCCACCACACAGAGGAAAACTAGACAACAGAAGGAGTTGGCGGGGGGCACATGGGGATCCCATTGGTCGGGGCTGTCCTCATGCCCATTGATCCACATGGTACATTCTGAGCAGCCCAGAGTCTCAGAGGCCATGACCTCCCCTGAAAGGCTCTAGAGAGCAAACTGCCTATGGGTCCACTGTCTGCAATCAAGGCAGCCACATCCTAGGACCCCAAATCTTGATTTCTGCCTTGATCCTGGCCTGCTCTAACCTGCCTTCATGACATGACAGGTAGCAGCTGTCATTCTAGCTCTATGTGCTATGTAAGGAGCTTCACACGATCCCGTGTAATGACCACAACTCTTCCGAGAGGTATGTGCAATTGCCCCCACTTACAGAGAAGCAGAGTCAGAAGTGACTTCTCTCAGATTAAGGAGCCAGTCAGCGCTGCTTCTAGACCTGGGCCCGCCTGAGCCGGCAATCCACCTGCTTCCCGACACTGCCTACCTGCTGACATAGGGGGCTGCCCCATCCGGGTCTCCACCGAGCACGTGCATCTCATGTCCGCACAGCCAGGGTGCCTGGGGTAGCAGGACCCAAAGGAGGAGTCTGGAACCAACCTTGGTCTTCCTGAGGTTTATGGACATCCAGCCATGGACATGGCTGATTCAGGTAACCCAGGGGGAGCGTCAGAAAGACGTCCAGGAGGGGTTCAGCCCCCAGATGCTGACCCAGAATCAGAGCTGCTGCTGTGGCAAAACTAGAGAGCCACTGTGACTCTCAGGTGCCTACAACATGGCCCGCAGGGATCTCAGTGGCCTCGCCTTCAGCTCAGTCCCGTCCAACAATAGGAGCACCTGCAACACTGTTCCCATCACAGGAAAGTACTCTCAACTCCATACTCTCCCACGTAGGACACCTCGCAATGGACTTCATCACAGACCTTCCCCTCCCTGGGCCAGACATCGTTTGACTAGTCATGGCGGGCAGATGTCCTTATCAACACGGTCTGATACCAAGATGCTGCCGATTCCCCTCTACAGACTTCCCAGCCGGCTGATCAGACATTCTCCCTCCCCCAAGTCCTTGGCTAGTTCTGGAAAGAAGTGTTAAAGATCTGCCTCCATCTGTGCACAGACTTAAATGCATATCAGCAGTCAACACAGGAAGGGGCTGGTTCACCCACAACACTGCAGCATTTGCTTATAACAGTTCATTACGCTTCTCCATCCCAAGAACCCATTCACCAGAAATGCTGGCATCCAGTCTGCACCACCCAGACCCTCACCTCGTTCAGCCAGGATGTGCAGGATTTATGGGTGGCTCAAGAGGGCCTGTGAGACACACTTCAGTGCACCAAGAACAGAACAAGTTTCCTACGACTGGTGGGAATTCTTCCAGGGGAGAATTTTAAGTGAGGAACACGGACTCCTTTTTTTTTCTTTCTTTCTTTTTTGATATTTATTTATTTTTGGGGAGAGTACAAGTGGGGAAGGGGCAGACAGAGGGGGAGAGAGGATCTAAAGCGGGCTCCGCGCTGACAGGCTGACAGCAGCGAGCCTGATGTGGGGCTCGAACTGACGAACCGTGAGATCATGACCTGAGCCGAAGTTGGCCCCTCAACCGGCCTGAGCTACCCAGGTGCCCCACATGGGCTCCTTTTCAAGAACTGATGCCAACATACCTGCTACCTTGTAACCACCTGTTAAATCATACTGGGACAGTGGCTCTTCAAAAACGTGAACCGAAATACATCCTGACCTCACATATAAAAACAAGCTCTAGGGGCGCCTGGGTGGCTCAGTTGGTTGAGTGACCGACTCAGTCCTACCACCCAAAGGAACTGCATCCAGCCACCAACCAGCTCGGAAGCGAACCGTTCCCTGCAAAGCCCCCAGTGAGAGTCCAGCCTCTACCAACAGGTCAGCCACAGCCTTCAGAGGACCTAGTGAAGACAGGCCTAGACTCTCGGCCCACAGAAGTCACGAGAAAATAAGCATGTCGTTCTAAGCCACTAAGTTTATGCTAACTTACTACACAGCAAGAGAAAACTATGATGGATTAAAAAAACACAAAAATAGAAAATAAATCTAGAGGAAATTATATGGGAAGTATTTAATTGACACATGAATGGGGAAACAGCTTTGTAAATACGAAGCCATCGGAAACAGAAATGAAAAAATTAACACATTAAAAGAGACACAGATGTGCAACTTCTGGATGACTATATACAGGGACCAGAAATGTTTCCTAAGGCTAAGGAAATAGATTATAAGATTGATGGTGGTCTTTTCTAAGTGGTAGACCTATGGCTAATTTAAACTTTTAATTATTATTTTTCTGGGTTTTCCAAACGTGTTATGATGACCATGCATTACGCTTACGATATTTTTTTAAAAAGTTAACCTTTTTTTTTTAATTCTGCAGAACTTTATCAAAACATTCCATCCACTACAGAGGCCAGATTTGAGCCCCCACCAGGCCCCCACCAGGCCTCCTCCCACACATCTCACCTGACATACAAAAAGCAAACTCACGCCCAAAAGAACTCCAGGCAGTTGCCCCCAGATGCCACACCCCCAGGTGCTATAATGACCACCTTCACATCAAGCCTTCTGTCAGTCCATCTATTATCAGAGCTTTTGTGACCTCTGGCCTGGAACTGGATTATCCGCTGAATCAGAGCGGGGCAGAACTTCATCTTGGCCACCGCCCAGGCCTCAGCCTGGGCCGGCATCTGGTATGCCCTGGGGGTCAGTAGGCTGGGAATGACTGGGATTGCTGTGGCCCGTAGCAGGCCCGGAATGTCACCCATAATACTGGCAGGGGGAAGCATCACCACTGTTTTGCAAGAACATCCTCCCAGAATGCCAAGGATTCCCTTTTCTCCACCACACTGAGAACAGGCTGGGAAGCAAAAACGGAAAAAGGGAGGGTGGGAGAGAGGAGAAAACTCTCTTTATTGAATCCAAGAACCACTCTAAAGGGCCTGTGCCTGGGAGGACCCACCTTCAGATAAAGGGTGCCTGGAGGTCAGTATCCATTTGCCTGAACAGCCTACCCTGGGTGCCCTGTTGGGGCTGGGACCCCTGTGGCCTGTCGAGGAGAAGGGTTCAGCTGAACACACCTGAACTCTCTGTGCCAACCCTGACGACAGTTCTCACTGCTCTGCGTTACATACTGTTCTCCCTACTTGGCTGTGAGCATTCGGAGGTCAGTAAACATGTCTCGCTGATGGCCACTATCCCAGGACACGGCTCAGTGCCAGGCATATAACTCACAGGTCAGGACTCAGGAAATACACGCCAGATAAAGCAATGAACAGGTGAACACATAGCTAAGAGTGACAACTCGGGGAAACGCCGCGTGGGCACACCCAGACTCATGAGAACACGCGGACATCACACATCGCCACTCTGGGGCTCAGGATTCCTGCTGGGTCCTCAGCCTAACTGGGTGGCTCCCCGCCCATACGGCTTCATCTTTTCAAATGTTCCTCCCACCTGTTACTTCCTCCCCTCTGAAGAAAGGAGGCACACCAATATTTGTTCAGTGACTGAATGCTTCCCCACAGCCTTTTTGCAACCTGCTTCGCCCACGATACTGATGCTGGCACACTAGGTCCCTCATTGCTCCCATGAGTGACTGGTGCCTATTCCAACTCCTGATGAGTATCCCAGCCCATGATGGCCCTGCCTCCCCAGCTCGAGTCCCTGGGCCCACCCTTGTCACCACGGATCAAGGAAACACTGAAGAAGCACAGATGCCCCCATCCAAAGACTCCATGGGACGGCAAAGAGGCCACCTGCAGGCCAGCAGGGACGTCACAATCTCCAGGGTGTAGCCAAGCTGCTGACCCCAGCCACCTGCGCAGATACTTTGCTCCACAGGTTGCCAAACTTTTTCTAGAAAGGGCAGAGAGTAACTATTTTACGCTTTGTGGACCATATAGATTCTTGCAACTAGTCAACTCTGCTGTTGTAGCACAAAAGCATCCATAGACAATAAATGAATGAATGAAGATGGCTGTGCCCCAATAAAACTTTATTTACAAACACAGACAGCAGGCTGGATTTGGTCCACGGGCGATATAGTTTGCCAACCTCTACTTCCCTTAACTGAGTGGGGCAGTGAGTGTGGGAATGGTCATGGCCCTTGGTGTCTCCAACCCCTGTAAGCTCTGCACGTTACACTTAATTCTTAGGAGAATCTCCTGGGACCATCTCAGGAGTTCACCCAAGAAGCTTCTTATATCCTGGTATTCCAGCTTAGTGGAGCCATGCCCTTGGCTGTGCAGAGATTTGCCCTCATATCCCTGGCACAGACTGGCCAAACATCACCAAGCTTTGGGAGTAAGGACAGATCACATCTCGTGGAACACATGTTCTCCTACCGGCGCGTGTCATCGCTGGCTCCTCCCTCGCTCCCACTCAGCTGTGGTTCTTTAGGGCCCCATTGTTCCAAAGGCAGCAGGTAGGAACACTCCCACAGGTGGACTGGAGGTCGCAGCCCCGTAGGAGAGCCTCTTCACCTGTGGCCACCACCCCCACCCAGCCCTTGAGAGTAGCCGTGGACACGGGGACACTGGTTATCGGGAGAGACCGGACGTTTGCCCCGAACTCTCTCATCAGAAAGAGAGGCTGGAGTTCACACCTACCTGGTGAGGGTCCACGGACTCCTCCCTGGGCCATTTCTGGGGCCCGGCGTGTTTTAGGGGGCATCTCTCAAGCCTTACCTGCTTAGAGTTAGTCAGGTAGAGCTTGGCTGCCAGGTTGATGATCTGCAGCTTGACGATGTCCTCCTCTGCCGTGAAGGACTTGGCCATCTTTCTCAGGACGTCAGGCGCGATCTTGGGGACGTGCTCACAGTACTCGCCGATGAGCCACAGGATGCTGGCCCGGGCCATGGGCACCTGTGGGTGCGTAAGAGGAGTCAGGACTGGGGCTCGTGTGGAGATGTGGGTGGGCATGTGGCCTGCCAGGGAAATGGCATTCTTCCCGTGTGTGCTGGGCCAGGAACTGCGGGGTTCACACCCCTGTCCCGTGGGACAGACTAGAAGGCGAACGTTTCCTAAGCAGCATCCCCCCCTCTGCCCTGGGGGTTCGCTAGCAAGCGCAGAGCTTCCAAACCCCAAAGTCCGTCCTGGTTTTGTCTAAAAGACCGATTTCCTAGATCCGTTGTACCCTCCGTGCTTTAGTTCCATGCTATTCTTCCCGAACCTTCAAGGAATACCTTATCTTAGTGCTTCAAGTTACTGGTGCAACAGCAACACGCTAGGTTTTTCCAGTGCACCCTCGGCCACCCGCGGCCAGAGCTTTGGAGAAAACATGAGCGGTGGTACAGGTCTGGGAGCTCAGCAAGGGACCCTCAAGGGGAAAGCGAATCTTGGGCAACGAGTCAGGGTTGCCTGGTCCCATCTTTTCCCTTTTTCCACCTGCAGGCCCTTTCGGAGCCAGCACGGAAGGTGTGGAAGTCGGTTTCATCAGGGCTAGCGTGTTTCATCACGGGGTTTTAAAATCATGGGGAGGAGGCCGGGACGGGAGGGCAACACGGGAGGTTCCTCCCTCGCCTGGATGTTGTCCGTGAGCTTGGCCAGGTGCTTGATGATCTCTCCGTGCTGCGCGGGCTGCATCTGCAGCAGCTTCTTAATGACAACCACCGACTCTGCGACCACCAGCTCTGCGGAGCGGGAAGGGAGAGTGTGGGCCCGGGGCGGTCACATGACCACACGCAGGTAGACGGACACCCCTGCAATGCCCCCAGACCCTTGGCTCTCTTCCACAACCCCGTGCGCTCCTCTGGTGGCCCTCGGGGACGCAGGATCACTTAAGACACGCATGGAGGTGGACAGAGGGACGAACACGCATTGTGCCTGGACGGATAGGTGCACACCCTCTGGTCGTCCAAGTTGGACACGCAGACAAGCACTGACCGTCGCGGTTGGACAGCAGCTGCACCAGGCCGTTGAGACAGGTGTCACGGACTCGGCCGATGTTGGTTGCACAGCGTCCAATGGCCTGGATAGTGGCTGCTACAAAGTCCTTGTCCATGCTGCGAATGTACGTCTGTGGGACACCACAACAGAGTGATCCCCAGCAGGCAGTGACCCTCAGTGATTCTGCCGGCTTGCGGGTGACCTTCAGGGAAGCTTGTCACCCCTCATTCAATCACTCATCATGCTAGAGACTAAACTCTGGGAGAGAGAGTGACGCCCTCAGCCACCGTGCGTGTCCCTTAGCCCAGAGCCGGCAGAAGGCTCTGGGAGGGGGCCTAAGACAACACTTTTTCCACTTCGGGCTCATAAGAGAAAGTCGGCCCATCGGGACGATTCTCACTGAGCACAAGGAGCTGCGGGCACCTCTCGTGGACCCTCCGGCAGGCAGCTGGGCCCCAGCCCGACCTGAACTCCCGTAGGACAGTAGGGGTGTTGGGCCCCGGCCCTACCTGGAACTCCCGTAGGACAGTAGGGGTGTTGGTCTCATTGGCCAGGTTGGTCAACACTTCCAGCTGCAGGGAGACAGAAAGCGGGCAGGGTGGCCCGCAGGGTTTCTGTGCCCCCAAACCCCTCATTGCAAACACACTTCACAGACCGGAAAACAATCCCACGGACGGCCCTGCGTCATCCTTAAACTGATGAAGGAGATGACAGACTGGGAAACTTTCCCAAAAGGCAGGAGGACCAGTTTGTCTCTTAAATGGATGCCCTGACAGAGGACGCTTATAGAATGATCCTGTCACCTCTCCGCCTCCATGGAAAACAAGTCTCCTGTTGCTTTTAGGCTAAAGAGCAATGTCCTTACCATGGTCTATAAACCCCTGTGGGATCTGACCGCTGTCTACCTCTGTTCTCACACCACTCTCCCCCTTGCCCTCTATGCTCCAGTCATACTGGCCTCTTGTCAGACCTCTTCCTGCCTCAGGGCCTTTGCATATACGGTTTCTTCTGTGGGGAGCAATTCTTGCCATTCCTGCCCCTGCACTTGCATAGACAATTCATATTCATTTCTCAGGCCTCAGCTCAAGCCTTGCTTCCTAGAGGAAAGCTTCCCTGACACAAGACTAGACGTCGTCCTAGTCTATGCTCTGACAGCCCTCTGCACTTCTCTTTCTTACCATATTTCTCAAGTGGCTTTTTACATTTGTTTTGTGATTGGCTGCTCGATGTCTCCTTCTCACCCCAACTAGACCGTCGGCTCCCCAAAGACAAGGTGTCTGATGAGTTTGCCCTGGCTTGTACCCCTAGATCTAGCTGTAACTGACACAGAGTAGATGTTCAGAGAGTCGCGATTAACTGCTGCTGAATGAAAACTACTCCATAAGAGCAGGCAGAGCCCGAATGGAATGTGGGTATGGGCTTCTGACACTTTTTCTGTGGGTGTATGTTTGCATAAAAGCCTGAAGGGGAAGATGTGTGGGGGCGAGAACACCGTGGGTGGAAGCCAAGAGACTGTAGCTAGCAAAGTATGAATTCTGGAATCAGCAGGACTGACTCTGGGGTAGCAACCTCACCTCCTGGGGTCTGCATTTTTATAAAATGGAGATAACGTACACTTCCTGAGGTTATTATGAAAACCAGGTTACTTCACATATGAAAAGTGGCACATATCTATTGGATAACAGGCAAAGGGCAGCTCCCTCCCCCGCCCCGGCCCCCATTAGCCCAGCTTCCTGGGCCAATACTCCTGGGTGGAGTGGCCACAGGTTCAGAAATAGGCAGGCCCCAGGGTGGCCACTGTGGATATCCCAGCGGGTAGGTGGGGGCAGGAAGGGGGCGGAAAGGCCGCAGGCGCTTCTGTCCATCGCTCACCTTCAGGATCTTGATCTGGGTGGGGTCGGTGGATCTGATGTAGAAGCTCTTCAGGTAGGGCTCAAACATACCCTGTTGTGAGAGAAGCAGCCCCAAGGAGCTCCGCCGCAGCCCCAGACTGGGGCTTCTCCAGAGCTACCCCACCTCTCCCGTTTTGGGGCCCAGAATCCTTCCTGCCTCATCGCTGCCCTTCCCACCCCCCTCTCAGATCTGACCAGGACTTTCTTCGCCAGGTTTTCCTCCCTCGGCGGCCCTCAGGACCCAGACCCTGCTTCTCCTCCGTGTTTGGGGTCTCCCGTTTGCATTCTCTCCACAGCGAAGGCACTCCCCATCCTGCCTGTCCCCAATGCCCCCCCCCCACCGCCCTGCACTCGCAGGAGCCACGCCTCGGAATATGCGAGGGCAGCCTAGGTCACTTGCTCACCCGGCGCTTGATGGACATGGTGGCCACGTTCTGGAGCACCACGTACTGCACCTCACTACGGAGAGGACAGGAAAGAGGTATCTGGGCCCCTCGACGGGGCCCAGGGGCAGCGAGTGGAGGGAAGAGAGGTGGGCCAAATAGGAGGGCGGGGAGGGCACCGGTCGGAGGAGGGCAAGACTGGGGTCCGTACAGGGTGGAGGGGAGGGGTGAAGGCGCGGGGCGCGATACGCCCAGGGTTTGAGAGAAGCCGGCAGGACCAGCCCACCCATCATGGGCGGGGCGGGGCGAAGTACGTCAGCCCCCGGTGTGGGCGGGGCGGGCTAGCCCACCCACCCCTCCCCGTGTGGGCGGGGCGCGGCCGGGCGGGTCGGCCCACGGGGTGGGCGGGGCGAGGCCGGGTGAGTCAGCCCACTGCGTCGGCGGGGCGGGGCGGGGCGGGGCGGCCCACGATGTGGGCGGGGCGGGACGCGCACCTGTGGCTGCGCAGCAGTCGCACTAGCGCCTTGGCGATGACGCCCACCTCCGCCTTGGGCGCCAGATGGAAGTAGAGCTGGGCCACCGCCATGACCACGGCGGCGCTGCGGCTCTGCAGCAGCGGCTTGGTGTTGCGCAGCAGCAGCCGGTGGTCGGGGTCCATGACGTAGGGCTTGCGGGCGGGCAGCGCAGCGGTGGCCGCCTCCTCCGAGCCCGGGCCCTTGGCCTCGTCCTCTTCCGAGCCGTAGAAGGCTTTCTCCGGGTTCTCCTCCAGCAGAGATTCCTGCAGGCGGAGACAGGGGGAGGGGGTGTCGGGGGCAGTGGAAACCTCCTCCCGGCCGCCCTCCTACGCACGCTGCCACAGCGAGGCCCGGGCACCCGGCCCACTCACGTTCTGGGTGGGGCTCAGGAACTGCGTGCGCGCGTAGCGGGTGAGCATGCTGATGATGACCACCTGCCCCCACTCCTCCACGTCGATGAGCAGGTTACAGAGCTTCCGGTAGTTCTTGTGTATCAGGTCGATGCGCTCGGGGCAGACCTCCTCGAAGGCCATCACCACACTGCCCGCCACCAGCTGGGGAACGGTCGGTGGCAAGAGGGTGAGCCGGAAGGGCAGAGAGCGCTTGCCCCGTCTCCTCTCCACCGCCCGTCCCTGTGCGCCCATGTACACACCGTGGTCTTGTCGGCCAGAAGTTTCTCAATGACCTCGATCAGCTGGTCCTTCTGGTCCGAATCCAAACTGTGGGAGAAACTGTTAAGAGGGATTTGCCCCCCCCACCTCCCACCTTTGTAATATTTGCCCAAACTGTGCTCACCTCCCCTACCCCAACCCTGTTCGTTAAGAAGTGTGAGCTGCCACCACCGCAGTTCTCCATCTCTCTCACTTCCCCAAACCGTCTTCAACCATCTGAGTACAAAAAAGGGGCAATCCGCAAGGCTTGGGAGAGGCCAGGGGTGGGCCCGGGGTTGGGAAACACTCCCCTGAGGAGCTAGGGGCGCGGCTGGGGCGTACCTGTAGAGTTTAGGGATGGCGTGAGCAGCTGTTTTCCGTACATAGGGTGACATGTCCGATGCAGCTTCCTTGATGGCCAGCATCATGATGGGCACAATGATGGGCACCCGGATGCTAGACAGGACGCGGAGGGCGCTGGCCCGAATCAGCTGGTTGGGGTCCTAAGGGCAGAGGTGGAGGCAGAGCCATGAGAAGGCACAATGGCCTGATGGAAAGGCCACACCCGTGGAACTCACTGTCCCTAGCTACCTACCACCGGTTCTTGCCTCCCTGACTCCCTGAGTGATTGCCCCTGCTAGGTACCCGGGGTGGGAGGGGGGTACTACTTGAGGGAACTGTTGGCCCCTGTTGCAGACATTTGACGCCCGAACAGTTAGGGCGATGGGTTGCTTCACTTTCGGGAAAGGTAAGAATCTTTCAGAATACCTAAAGTTCCTGAAACACCTCCTGGTCCCTGCGTGGGGGTGAGGGTGGGGGGGTCTTTGTGTTGATGCAAGAGCTGACTGCCAGCAAATGCAAGCTGTCCTGCCTTCCAAAGAGTTGGTTAACACTCCCTTCTCCCAGCAACCTCCCAAAAGTTGATCTTCTTCCTCTTCCTCCAGTGTTTAAAACAGAATAGGTATGTAGGCCCCTTCTCTTTGTTCCTCTGCTTCCAATCCACACCTGAGAAGAGCGTTAGACACAGTATATTGTAATCGTGCACGAGGGGCAGCAGTAGCTGTAAATTGCTGTGAATCTTTTTTTTTTAATTAAAAAAATTTGTTTAATGTTTATTTTTTTTTAAATTTTTTTTTCAACGTTTTTTATTTATTTTTGGGACAGAGAGAGACAGAGCATGAACGGGGGAGGGGCAGAGAGAGAGGGAGACACAGAATCGGAAACAGGCTCCAGGCTCCGAGCCATCAGCCCAGAGCCTGACGCGGGGCTCGAACTCACGGACCGCGAGATCGTGACCTGGCTGAAGTCGGACGCTCAACCGACTGCGCCACCCAGGCGCCCCATAATGTTTATTTATTTTTGAGAGACAGAGACAGAGACAGAGCATGAGTGGGGGAGGGGCAGAGAGAGAGGGAGACACAGAATCCGAAGCAGGCTCCAGGCTCTGAGCTGTCAGCACGGAGCCCGACGCGGGGCTTGAACCCACAAACCTCGAGATCGTGAGCTTTAGTCGGAGCTTAACCATCTGAGCCCCCCAAGGCGCCCCTGCTGTGAATCTCACAGAATGCTGGGCAACGGGAGAGGTGACTGGACACTAAAGAGCAGACACTTCACTGATGTTCTAAAATGGAGAAAGAGAAGATCCACAAAATGACAGGGGAAGATGATGGTAGCCCCTGTCAAAATTCTACAGTTGATTTTTAAACACATGGTTTAGAAGCACGTATTTAAAAGGCAGGAGTCTGTATTTTCTTAGAGTCGAATCATATCATATCCACTGCTATAACCTGTATTTCTTTTTTCCCCCCTTTTATTTGGAAACGATTATGGATTCACAGGAGGCTACTAGAAAAAATTCTTTTTTCCTTTTTGATAGGGTAACTAGGCTGGTCGATATTAACACTGTGTATGTCGATTTCAGCAAGGCATTGGGGGGAGCCTCCTAGCATTGCCTAGATTGCCATTTTGATGCAAGCCTTTTGTTTTACTTAATATGTAATCATTTTAAGAGCAGAATTCATATCTATTTTGTCTCTGTATCACCACAGCCCTTTACACGTGAAAGGGGTTAAGAAATTTTTCTGCTATTGAATAAGATCCTTTCTAACAAGATAAGAAAGTGCCAGCTGACTGTATAATTAGATGGATCCACAACTTGGTAAAACGTTGTGCTTGGGGAAGGTTGATTAACAGATTGGTGTCGACTTGGAAACATGATATGCCAGGGGACTCACAATCTGATGCCCTGGTCTGTACAATCTATTAACATGTTGGAAGACACAAAATCAGGAGGACAAAATTAAGATTTAGAATCGCCCCGAGTTGGATGTTATGCTAAACCAATAAAATGAAATATAATAGGGCTTCATAAGGGATTCCAGGGACCAACTGCATAAAGACAGGATGTAGGGAGACCTAGATTATCTGACTGCTCACTGGAGGTTTGTCTGAATTGAGCCAACCACATTAGTGAGCTGCTAAGAAAACAGTCTCAGGCCGGCTTGATAAAAAGAAGGGAGAAAACTGGATGGAAATGAATGGTTCTAATATGCAGGAGAGCCCAAAATCATTAACAACAACAGAAAGAAAATGAGTTTTAGAGGAACACATATATCATATGATACCATTTACAAAACAATATTGTATATTATTTACAAATGTGTAAATAAGCCGTGAAAGAATAAATACATACACATGAATTATAAACAGAAGATACATAGGGGGCTTTGGCTGTTGATAAATGTTTCGTTTCTTATGCTGGGTATACAGATATTCACTTTATTATTCTTTGTGCCTTTTGTGAGTCTGAAATAAATTTAAAAAAATTATAGCTCTGGAGGTTTTGACACGATATAATGCTTAAAAAAAAGTTGTAATGTCTAAAAATGAGGCGAGTTGCCTTATGAAGGAGTGACGTCTCTATCACTGGAGATGATCTGTCAGAGGGTCGTGTTCTAGAGCAAAGGTTGGCATACTACAGCCCTCAGGCCAAATCTGTCTTCTGCCTTTTTTATAAATAAAGACTCATTGGAAGCTGGCCATGCCCACTCATTTATGGCTTCTTACATACTTCAAGGGCAAAGTTGAGTGTTGCAAGATTGAGGCTGTATGGCCCTAAAAAGTCTACATTACTCTCTGGCAGGATACAGAAAAAGTTTGCTGACCACTGTTCTAGAAAAATCATTTCTTTGAATGGGCTCAGTGGGCACAAGCAGAGGAGGAACAGAGCACGAGCAGGGGAGGAACAGAAAGAGAGGGAGACACAAAATCCGAAGCAGGCTCCAGGCTCCAAGCTGTCACCACAGAGCCCAACGTGGGGCTCGAACCCACGGACCATGAGATCATGACCTGAGCCGAAGTCGGACGCTTAATGGGCTGAGCCACCCAGGTGCCCCTCTGGTTTTCTCAAAGGGGAAATTCAGGGGCAGACTGTAGAAACTACAGCTAAATGTAAAACCTGTGCCAAAAATTCCAGAATGGGGGGCGCCTGAGTGGCTCAGTTGGTTGAGCGTCCGACTTCAGCTCGGGTCATGATCTCATAGTTTGTGGGTTCGAGCCCCACATCAGGCTCTGTGCTGACAGCTCAGAGCCTGCAGCCTGTTTCAGATTCTGTGTCTCCCTCTCTCTCTACCCCTCCCTTGCTCATGCTCTGTCTCTCTCTGTCTCAAAATAAATAAACATTAAAAAAAATTTTTTTTAATTCCAGAATGGTTCTTCCAAAATGATTTAACCCTGATTCAAACCAAAAGATTACTTGCCAATCTAGACAGATCAATGGATTGATCCCGTGGTTTTGACTTTAAAAGTTAACATAGCACCACGTGTGGTCTAAAGAGACCCCGGTATTGCCGAATGAATGACGGGTATATTCAAGTGCCTGCGCTTCCTACCCCACCTCAGAGAAGCAGACCTTGTCGGCCTCTCCTGCTCGCCACAGCACAGTGACCCAGGGGGGCAGTCAATCCTCCCCCCTGCTCAGCAACCCACAGAACCAGCTGGACATGAAAAGCTGAGCTGGACCTTTCAGAGACACTCTCACAGGAATGTGAACCAAATATGTGGAAAGTCTAGGGAGGGGAGTTAGTGGTTGACATCTGACATCTGGCAGTGATACTGTCTTCTGTATCCTTGACATATACAGACCAGAAGGGCACACAGTGGAGACCATCAAGCATACGTTTAATATGCAAAACAAAAGGTGAGGATATTCAGCTGAAATAGTGAGAAGGGATTCAGCCCCCACTCTATTCTAAAGGACTTGAGGGGCGCCCGGGTGGCTCAGTCGGTTAAGCGTCCAATCTCGGTTTCGGCTCAGGTCATGATCTCACAATTTGGTGAGTTCGAGCCCCACATCAGGCTCTGTGCTGACAGGGCAGAGCCTGCTTCGGATTCTGTCTCTCCCTCTTTCTCTGCCCCTCCCCCACTCACACTGTCTCTGTCTCTCTCAAAAGAAATCTATAAACTTAAAACAAAAAAAAGATTTAAAGGACTTAAATCTTCCTGCCCCTTCCCTTAAGTGATTTCAATTTCGACATGCTCCAAAAAGCCTTTCAGTACAACAGACGGACAACAGTCTTTCAAAGTGGGTGTTCTGCAGACACTGGGGCATCTCACACAAGTCAGCTACTTCCGGTGCCAAACGGAAGGCTCATCACCTGTTTCAACTCTAGAGGAATAACCCGCTGTACTGAACTCACTGAGAACGGGCAGCCGGGTGTTATGGCGTCTGCGCTGACCTTCGAACCCAACCTCTCCCGCAGGGCGAATCTCGATGTCTTCCTCTCCACGGAGCTCATTTGTTTTCAGTAAACCCTTTTGTCCTCCCCAAGTTCCAAAGTCATCGTTCTCCACGGAAACCCAGACTTGGTGAACCTCCTAGTGCCAAGGCCGTGACACACGGAGGTGAGGAACCCAGGCCAGCTGTCCCCTGCCCGGAAGCCTGTCTGAAGGACGTCGACTTCTGCCCGGTTGTGGACCACGATTCCTTCACGCCAACGGGGGCGAGACCCAGGGCTCTCTGCTCTCAGGGACGCAAGTGGTTTATGTTTGAGGCGGCCATTATCACAGGCTCCTCAGAGGAGGAGAGACACGGTCTCTGGGCAGCCACCTCATCTCTCAAGCCCCTTCTGAGCTGGCCTCCACCCTCTGGGGGTCCCACTAATGAGGGAGCCAAAGGCAAGCTGAGAGCAAAGCATGAGCTAGAGCTAGCCATCCCCCCTCCCCACCGGGTGGGACACGTGTGACACTCCTCAGACACTCCTGGCTGCCCGAGGACACAGGAAAGGGAAAAACAAATAGCTAACTGATGGCGATCACGGTCCCGCGGGACGTGGGTCTCCATCAGTCTGCAACTGTCTTAATGATTCATAAGAAAAAAGGGCAGTCTCCAGAATCCTATAGACTCAATTTCCTGGAGCCCTAACATCACCCTCCCCTCCGTGGTGATGGGGGAAACAAAGACAAGAAGAAAATGTAGATTAAAATTAAATTAAATCTGTTTTGAGAGAGAAAGAGAGAGAAGCAGGGCTCTGTTTCTACCCAAAGTGGGGCTCGTGTTCACCCGACGCGGGGCTCGAAGTCCCGGAACTGTGAGGTCATGCCCTGAACCGACGTCAGACGCTTGCCACCCAGGAGCCCCAATAAAATTAAATTTCTTTACAACCTGCAGCCCACTGACAAATACCCGAGGCAGGCAGAGTAGAACATTCCTGCGGGAACTCCCTTCTGTCTTAATGTGAATGCTTTGCTAGAGGGAAAAATAACTTCAGCTCAACAAGAGCAAGGCCTCCAGTATCTGAAGAGTCCTCTTTAGCATAGGAAAGTCCGCTTGGAAACCTCCCTCTTTCCTTAACACCCCCCCCCCCAACTTCCTAGTATGTAACCAGTGTCTCCTCACAGCCCCAGTGCAGCTCTTTCTGCCCACGAGTCCTGTCCCCGTGCGTTCATAAAATCACCTTTTTGCACCAAAGACATCTCAAGAGTTCCCTCCCGGCCATTGGCTTGGACCCCCCCCCCCCCCAACACTTAACGCCACAGCAGCACCGGTCCTCTTGTCTGACTCTGACCCTCCCAAGTCTAGGCGGACAGGAAGGGGCCTCCAAGACCGTCCCCCACGCACAGGCCTCTCCCCGGGCTGCCCCTCCAACGCGGCGCCCGCGAGACCCGGCCCGGGGCGCGAACTGACCTTCAGGCCGCGCTGGAAGGTGGAGATGGACAGCAGGGCCAGATCTTGCTGTTCTTCCGCGTAGCGCACCAGGTACACGTAGACCAGCTTCTTCACCTGGGAGCAGAAGGGCTTCTCAGCAGGACTGCCGCCCCCACCCAATGAGACGTCACCGCCTGGCCGGCTGTGGTCCCGCGTGCGCCCCGGGGTCCTTGGCTCGGATCTACGTCTGCTTGGGGGACGCAGGAACAGGGTCCTCTCCTGAGCCGAGGGCATCCCGAGCAAGTCGGGCCCCCGGGGGGCCGCATGGTGCCTTTCCTCGCCCTGACCGGCTGGCGCTTACTCCCGGTGGGGGCGGGCGCGCGACCCCCTCGCCCCGCGCTGCCTACCTCTATGTTCTTACAGGCCACATTCTTCACCACGGCCGGAAACAGGTCGGAGGCGTTCTTTCCCCTGGCGATCATCTGGGGGCGGGGGGGGGGGGGGGGGGGGGTCGCAGTAGGGGGAGAAGGGAGGAGGCCCACACCTATTAGGAGAAGGTCCACCGGGAGCCCAGAAGGGCTGCTCTTCGACCCCTCCCGCGGACCGGGGCGGCCCCTTCCCCCACTCACAGCCACGATGGTCTTCATGGCCTCCAGCTTGAGGGAATCTTTGTTGGTGTCCAGCATCTCCTTCAGGTCATCGTGCCTGGGGGTGGGGCAGGCACAGGGGGTCAGCGGAGGGTACGAGGGTGGGGCTGGGGGTATCCTCCGGGAGGATCCAGGCAGAAGGAAGGGACACGGGCAGGGGACTTGGGGTCAGGAGAAACGCGGGCCTGCCCGTGGTATGGGTTGAACTGGGTCCTCCTCCAAAAAGATATATCGAAGCCCTAACCCCTAGGACTCCAGAATGTGACTCTATTTGGAAATAGGGTCGCTGCAGTTGTAATTCGTTAGGATGACGTCACACTGGGGTAGGGAGGGCCCGTAATCCTGTCTGTCGGGTGTTCTGGTAAGAAGACAGCCACGTGGGGCGCCTGGGTGGCTCAGTCGGTTGAGCGTCGGACTTCAGCTCAGGTCACCATCTCGCGGTCCGTGAGTTCGAGCCCCGCGTCGGGCTCTGGGCTGACGGCTCGGAGCCTGGAGCCTGCTTCGGATTCTGTGTCTCCCTCTCTCTCTGCCCCTCCCCCGTTCATGCTCTGTCTCTCTCTGTCTCAAAAATAAATAAACTTAAAAAAAAAAAAAAGAAGACAACCACGTGAAGAGACAGAGACGCAGGGAGAATGCCATGTGAAGACAGAGCATTGGAGTGATCCATGAAAGATTGCCAGGAAACTACCAGAAGCTAGGAAGGGGCGAGGAAGGATCCTCCTACAGGTTTCAGAGGGAGCACGGCCCTGCAGGCACCTTGATTTCGGACTTCCGGCCTCCAGATCTGTGAGACCGTAAAGTTTTGTTGTTCTAAACCATGCACTTGGCAGTACTTTGTTACAGCAGGCCCTAGGACACCCATACAGCCAGTGACCCAGAGCCAGAAGACAAGAGGAAGGGTTCGGGGTGGGAAAGGTGTGGACTCCGCCCAGAGAATGGCCAGTTGGGTAGATGGGAAGGATCTGGAGCCAGTGCAAAGGAGGCGGTGTCAGAACAACAGCAGGATGCCCTTGCCCTTGCCCCACGAGTGTGTTCCCAGGCCCCGACTCCAGGACTGGACTGGACGGGTCCCGGTCACTCCAGAATCTGGTGAGATGGTCTCCCAGCAAAAGCCAGACCCGTCACTTAACATTCAACAGTGATTACAGGAAGTGAAAAAACCCTAATGGGAGAAATAAATGAAGATCTGAACAAATGTCCCCTTGCACGTGGCTGAAGGGAATACAGGTAATCCTGAGGCCAATACACAAATTTCATGCAATGTCCATTGAAATTTCAGTGAAGGCACTTGGTCAAACCTCCTCAAATGGCAGCAAAAACCCCAAAGAATAGTTTGGGGAAAGAAGAGAACAAGGCCACAGTGACAGACAACACACCCTCCTGAAATTCAAAATACAAAACAACATGACAGTGACCAAAAGCCCCGTGGTACCAGGTTAAAAGATGGAAAGTCAAAGGTCATGTGGGACAAGTTCATAAATGGATCTAAATGGATACATTAGGAACAAGAACTCACCAATGGAAGGGAGAACCATTTTTCCCCGTAAATAAACACCGCTGGGACAACTGCTATGCAGCAAAGATTTTAACTTGTACATGCATCTCACACCTAAATAAACCCTGCACCTGTTATTTTTTTTTAATGTTTGTTTATTTTTGAGAGAGAGAGAGAGAGAGAGAGAGAGAGACAGAGCACGAGTGGGGGAGGGGCAGAGAGAGAGAGGGAGACTCAGAATCCGAAGCAGGCTCCAGGCTCCGAGCTGTCAGCACACAGCCCGACGCGGGGCTCGAACCCACAAACTGTGAGATCATGACCTGAGGTGAAGTCGGACGCTTAACCGACTGAGCCCCCAAGCACCCTGTTTAGTGACATTATTTTTAAATATGTAAGTTATAAAGGGGAAATTTTTACATTCAAGGTCATAAAGTTATCAGTAACCAGATGGCTGGGTTCAATTTTATTTTAACTTTGGTATATAAAACAAAAAAAAAATAAAGTAAAATAAAAATGAAAGCAAATAAGGCGACTGTATTTGTTCCCTAGAGCTGCCGTAACAAAGTACCACAGACTGGAAGGCTTAAACGACCTATATTATTTCCGCCCGATTTTGGAGACTAGAAGTCTGAGGCGGTGTCAGGAGGCATGGTTTCTTCCGAGGCCTCTCTCCTGGCCTCACAGATGACTGTCTTCCTGTATCTTAAAATTTTTTTAAATGCTTATTCATTTTTGAGAGAGAGACAGGGACAGAGCACCAGCAGGGGAGGGGCAAGGAGAAGGGGAGACACAGAACCTAAAGCAGGTTGCAGGCCCTGAGCTGTCAGCACAGAGCCCGACCCGGGGCTCGAACTCACAGACCATGAGATCATGACGGGAGCTGAAGTCAGACGCTCAACCGACTGAGCCACCCGGGCACCCCTAGCTTCCTGTATCTTCACATGGTCTCCCCTCTGGGTGTCCCCGTGTCCGAATTTCCTCTTCTTACAAGGACACCAGATTGGATTAGGATTGGGGCCCACCCTAATGACTTCATTTTAACATAACCACCGCTTTAAAGACCCCTACTCAAAATAGTCACATTCTGAAGCAGTGGGGGTTAGGACTTCAACATAGGAATTTGAAGGGGACACAATCCAGCCTATGACAGCAACAGAGAGGACATTATTTGGGATGTGGCAAATACAAGTTCAACATTCAAAATTAAGTACTGCTATCGATTTAAGATCTGTTTCTAGCATTCGCTGTCAGGGCTGCTGCAAGCACATCCAACCATCTGCTTGTCCCTCCAGGTGGACACAGCCCTGAGCTGTTGCTCCCCAGTGAACGAGCGGAGTATAGTCTGCTATTCCTCGGCCCGGTGCCCTTGTGCAATGAACAGCCTGCCCAACCATACTCAGAGGTGCAGGGGCTGGTGGTCAAAGAAGTGAACAGAGAACTGTGAATGAGCCCGTGGAAAAATGTGTCTATCCGCAGCCCAGAGAGCTGTGGGACAAGGGATACACTCATGCGTTGCCAAGACAGTTCCAAAACGTGGTGAGCAGCTGTGTGTGCAGTCCCGCACGGCCCTCCCATTTCCCAGATGATACTCGGATAACCCACAACTTTTGGCCCAGGTAGGAGAACCCAGTCTAGAAAGGTATCACTGGCAGTAGAAATTGAAAAGCAGTGAAACGTTTAGGGGCGCCCGGGGGGCTCTGTCGGTTAAGCGCCCAAATTTGGCTCAGGTCATGATCTCACGGTTTGTGGGTTCGAGCCCCACGTCGGGCTCTGTGCTGACGGCTTGCAGCCTGGAGCCCGCTTCGGATTCTGTGTCTCCCCCTCTCTCCGCCCCTCCCCCACTCACACTCTGTGTCTCTCTCTGTCTCTCAAAAACGAGTCAACGTTAAAAAATTTAAAAAAAAAGAAAAAGAAAAAGGCAGCGAAACATTTAGAAACAACAGACGGCCAGAAATCGGAAGGAGCAGTGTCAGCAGGGAAGAGCGTGACGAGAGTCACAGAGGCAAACGTGACTGTGTGGCTGACGTGGGGAGACGAGTAAGCGGCAGAGGCTAAGAGGAGGAGAACGCAGAACGGCACACGCCTATTCCGAGGGCTGCATTTTGCAGATGCCGGAGTGCCTGACACACACTCAGAGGGACGGAAGGGCTGCTAAGAAACGGAGGTTCCGAGGGTTTTAGAAAGCGTCCGGCCCGAACAGATTTTTTGATGGAAAGCAAAGCAGAAAGATGAGGCCTTCTGGAACACAGCGGACGTGCTAGCTGTTAGATGAGGGCAGAGGATGTCCAGCCCCAGTCATGCTGATCACTTGGGAGATGCCCGCAAAATCAGAGGATACTTTCCCAGGGCCGAGCCGGGGCCCCGTCACTCTGCCCAACACCCACCCGGTGGCCAGTTCCTAAGGGGCGGAGCTCAGGACGGGGCGGGGTGGGCGGGGGGAACTGTCTATGGAAAGAGGTACAGACCGGTCAGCCGGGCCTGGGCGGCACTGGGGCTGCAGGAAGAATGAAAGCCGGGCGCCACCACCCCCGGGCTACGACACGCACCACTGCCAGGTGCCCCTACGCACACCCCTCACAGTCAACTCACACCCGGGGACACCGACACACCCCAACATCCCCACCAAACGCCAGCACCATCCACACGCTCCCGTATCTCCCCCGCAGACACCCCCACACCCCCCCAGACACGCCTGCACCTCCCAGGCACATAGGATTTGTACGTAAACCCACACACACCCACAGAAAAACCCCTGCAGACACACGCCCACAACCTCCAGAGAAACACACACAGACACATACACCATACATTCAGACACTGTCCACATAAAGCCACACAGCCATCAACACACACCTCAACTACACATCCCTACAGACACCCGCAAACACACACACATCGCCAACAAGTCCTCTCCACAGCCCCCCACGCCTTCATCTAGACGTGTACATCCCACACAACGCACCCCGCACACCCTGCACGAGCACCCCCCCCCCCAACACACACCACGTACACATACACCCTCTGGACAGAGCTGTCACTCGGTCTCATTCCCCAGTGTCCAGGGGACTCCTATTTAAGATTCTGGAGGGCGAGTGTAGGCTGCTAGGATCCAATGCGTATGCAGCCCCGTGGATCCTGCGACCTCCTTCTGAGGGATCAGCCTGGGGTCAGCCTGGGGTGACCTCACGGGGAGCGGCGGGAGTCTGCCCGGTCCTATTTGACTCGGGGTGTTCTCTAAAGCAGACTTGCTCACACCTGGGCGTCCTCACCGCTCCCAGAAACGCCACAGGCCTGTGTCAAACGCACACACCCCGGGGCCTGCACGGGGGCGCCCATGCTACCCCCGCCCTCCCAGCCTAGCGCATACACCCCAGGGCCCCGGGCAGAGGGGGACCAGGGGTGGAGGGACCGTGGGTACGCAGCACGTACAGCCCAGGCTGGATTGTCAAACGCCCGTTAACGGAGTAGCTCCCTCCTGGGATGAGACCGCCCCGGGTCCCGTGTCTCCACCAGCTTGTGTGCCCAAGAGGAAGAGGAAGCGGGAGATACAGGGCAATGCTCTAAAGCCCCGAAACCTTAGCCTCCCGCGGTCAGATCTCCTTACACCTCAATCGCTCCCACCTGACCCCCCGGCCTGGCCTGAGGGACTCTGGGGGGGCGGGGAGGGTGGCCAGAGCCAGTCAGGGGGGACAACATGGCACGGAGGCCAGACAGGCCCACCTCCCCCGACACCACGTCCCTCTCCTCACCACACGAGTCGGGTCCCAGCCCACTCGACGGGGGAGGCCGGCCAAGCCCTGTGCCTTAGCCGGTTCTCCAAACCCCACTCAGAGCCCGCTGGAGCCAGGACCTCGGGCAAAGTCAAGGTGGCCCTGGACCCTCAAACATTTCATTATCCTCCTCCCCAGAGAGCCCGCAGCTCCCTTAAGTGAAGTCCGCCCCCCTCGTACCCTCAGCCCCCACCCGGTGCCCCCGCCACCCCCTCCAGCCTGGACCCCAACGCCGGCCCGGTCCTCCTCCGGAGCAGGTGGGACCCGAAGGACTCAGCCTGGCCTCTGGCCTTCCGGGCGTCGGGGTGAGGGTCGCTGGGAGTTCCTCTGTACCTTAGCGGCTGGCTCTGGCTCTGGCTCTGGCTCTGGCTCTCGCTCCGGCCAGGCTCCGGGCAAGACCCTTCCAGAGGCGCTTCTGGGGCCGTGTCTTCCTCTGGGGCCTGCAGCCACCGAAGCTCCTCAGGCTGCAAGGCCTGGTACCAGGGTGGGGGGCCGCCTTCGGGGCCCAGCACAGGGCTGGCAGCCTCCCGGTCAGCTCCGCAGGCCCCCCGGCCCCCCGGCCTCACCACGGCCCCCGGGAGCTGCAGGAATCGCTGCATCGGGCACCAGGTCCTGCTCCGAGATGAGACCCAGCTGACCAGGGAGCTGGGGACGCCTGTCCCTGTTACCAGACGGCCCGCCTCCCAGACTCAGTAACCGGACACCGGCAGGCAGGGAGGCTCCGGTTTCCCGTTCACTGCTCAGAGACGAGGACTTGAGAGGGGGAGGAAGGCAGCGACGGGGGACTAAGCCACCCCAATCTCCCAGCAGGGGGCGGGGGGGCCGTGGTCAGGGGAGCTGATCCAGACAGGGGTGAGGGACCCACTCCTCACCTCCACTCTCCGGCCGCATCTGGACCTCTGCCTCCCCAGAACCGCTCTTCCGCAGAAATCCTGCACGCCTGCTCCCCACTCGGACCGAAGCCAGAGCCAGTCCCGGACTCCTGCCTTCCTATCAGCTTTGTCTTCCCTCTGCTTCCCCCCTCCCTGGCCCAGGCCCCCAGGTCCATCCCTGCAGCTGCCCTCTCACTCACACCCTTGGCCTTCCGTCCGTACCGCCCCTCCCCTGCCAGGAGCAGGTGGCTTCAGACCCCCCTTGACGCGCCTCAAATCCCCACCCACGGCCTGGCTCGTACCTTACCACTTGCTTCTCACAGAAAACGAGAGGCCTTAGATAACATCCCCTGCAGCTCCAGGCATCTGTGTCTCCTCTCCTCCACCCCCCCTCCGCCTGGGCAGAGTGATCCTCCTCCAAGCCAGGCGGTGCTCCCATCACCCAGCGGCCCAGGCCCCCCCGTAGCTCCCTTCAGCCTCGCCCTCTCCGGGCTGCTGGCTCCTTCCCATCAGCAGTTAGCCTTGCTCCAGCCCCTCCCACCCTCACAGTGAAGACAGATGACAACACAAATAAAATACACAAACCTTCTTGAACTAATTCTCTCCTCCGGCAACTCTTTCTCTCTCTCCCCTGTACACACTTCTTGAAAGCAAATCTCCCATCTTCCGGGTTTTATTTATTCACCTCCTATTTGCTTCTCTACTCACTCCAATCTGGCTTTCGATGCTGATTAGAACTCAGGGCTGGGGCGCCTGGGAGGCGTCCGGCTCCTGATTTTGGCTCCGGTCACAATCTCATCCTCGTTCGTGGGATCGAGCCCGCACTGGGCTGACAGCACAGAGCCCGCTTGGGATTCTCTCTCTCCCCCTCTCTCTGCCCCTCCCCCACCCACTCTCTTTCTCAAAGTAAATAAATAAACGTAAAAAAAAAGAAAAGAGGTGGCGCCTGGGTGGCTCAGGCGGCTGAGCGACCGACTTCAGCTCAGGTCGTGATCTCGTGGTCGGTAAGTTCGAGCCCCGCGTCGGGCTCTGTGCAAACAGCTCGGAGCCCGGAGCCTGCTACGGATTCTGTGTCTCTCTCTCTCTCTCTCTGCCCCTCCCCCACTCACACTCTGTCTCTCTTGTGCTCTCTCTCAAAAAAATAAGCATTAGAAAGAAAAAAAATTTTTTAAAAATAAAAAGAATTTAAGGCTGAGGGGCCGCCATGATGTCTGCAAGTCACATGGTTCAGCCAAAAATCTGTATGGCTCGATGTTAGAAAAAGCAAATACGGCAGAGCGTCAACATCAGTGGGATCCAGGTGGAGGGCGTACGCATTCCTCACGTTACACACTCAACTTTTCTGTATGTTTTAAGCTGTTCGTGATAGAATGTTGGGGAAAGACAATCTAGCTCCTCCTCTTCTGATTTTGTCAGGCTTGTCCCCCAGGACAGGAGGCGGGACCTGGAGCAAGGAGGGGTTGACCTTCTCTTTGTCAAATCAGTGGTCGTCTTCCCTTGTTTGAGTGGACATTGCTGATTGCTTCCTCCTTCTTGAAACATTTTGTTTCCCTCCAGCCTTTGGTTTACTTTTTCTCAGTAACCTTGAAACACTTCCCCCTGCATTCTGGTCATCCCTAAGGTGTCTTTAGGGTTCATACCCGTGTGCCGTCTGAACTCATTTTTTTAATTAATTAATTAATTAATTAATTTTTAATCTTTACTTTTGAGAGAAAGAGAGAGAGAGAGTGCACAGAAGAGGGGCAGAGAGAGAGAGAGAGAGGGAGACACAGAATCCAAAGCAGGCTCCAGGCTCTGAGCTGTCAGCACAGAGCCGACGTGGGGTTTGAACCCACCAACAGCTAGATCATGACCCGAGCTGAAGTCTGACACTTAGCCCACTGAGCCACCCAGGCGCCCCTGAACTCATTTTATATACTCTCCCTGGGTTATCTTAACTTCCTTCTGTGGCTTTGATTAACATACATATGTTAATAATCTCTCCTGGAATCCAAATCCTAAAGTCCAGCTACCTCCTGGGCTTGAATATCCCTCAGGGTTTACAATCCCAGCCTGTCAAAAGTTGGCCTCACCATTATTTTCCCGAATTTGCTTGTAACATCTTTATTTCCAATCACACTGTACAGCAACCACCATCTATCCAGTTACAAGAAATAGTAACCTGAGTATTATTCTTATCTTCTCCCCCCAGTTAATCATCAGTCTGTGACTTCTATCCCCTCAAGAGCCCTCAGATCCTCTGCCCCCACCATAGTCTAGCCCACCATCATGTCTCCCTCCCCCAACACTCAACACCCCTCCCCAGGCCTTGTCTCCTGCTTAAACCAGCACACCTCCAATCTCCTCTCCACAATCCAGCCTAGAATCCTTCTAAAATGCAAATCTGATATCCCCTGCTTAGAACTCCTCGCCACTTTGGCACCTTCCCACCCTCATTTCTGGTCACTCGGGAGGCCTGGCGCAGCGATTTGATTCTGGCCATCTGAACTAGCACCTACAAAACCTAAAAGCTTTTCCTCTGCCTGGAACATTCCTCACTCCCCCCCTCCCTGTTCCCCAGGGCCAGAGACCAGCTCTTCGCACCCCTCGGGCTGTCCACCCCCCAACACAGATTCTCCCTCTGGGGCAACCCTCTAGAGCAACTAGAGGGTGGGGACCGGTTCAGGTTCACGCCTGTATTCACAGTGACTGGGATGAGAATGGACACAGCAGTCCCTGAAAAATGCTTGTTTCAGGATTTACAAATAAACGAATGAACCAACGAATGAGCCAAAGGTGGAGGGGAAGAGTGGGAAGCCCAGGTGGGGTTGAAGTACAGGGGCAAAGTGGGAAGCAGGGGTGCGGCCTGGGGGTGCTAGCGTGGGGCCAGAATGAGGGACGCGGACTTGCACGAGGGGCCGGGCCGTGGAGGTTCTGGGTGCACACCCCGGGCCGGCCTTCCCGGAGAGGCCCCAAGCTGGACCTCACGGCCTCTGCCCCCTCCCGCGCGGTCCTCAGGAGCCCGCTCGCCCCGCGCGAAAAAGGCGGGGAACCGGTGATGCAAACCCGCACCCAGCGGGCACGCCTGGGGCGGGAGGGTGCGCCCATCCCCCGCCAGCCTCCAGCCCCTCCCCGGGTCCCGGGTGGGCCCTCGGGCGGCGCGCGGCGCGAGAGGACAGGGCCGCGAGGGTCGGGCCGCGGCGGGAGGGGGCGGGGCGGGGGCCCGGCGGCGGCGGCGGCGGGAGGGGGCAGGGCGGGCTTCCGGGCCCCGTGGCCGGGCCGCTGTCCATGGTGCCGGCGCGCCGCGCGCTCCCTCACCGCTTGTAGTCGGAGGAGAAGATGCCGCCGCTCGCGGGGTCGTGGCCGTACTCGGGCTCCCCGGGGCCGGCGGAGCCGCCCTTGTCTTCGCCGTAGGCGGGGGCGGCCGACATGGGGCTGCCGGGGAGAGCGCTTCGCGGGGGCGGAGGCCGCGCGGCCGGGGTGCTGCTGGGACCGAGGAGGCGAGCGCAGGCCCGGCTCCGCGGAGGCCGCAATCTGCGCGGGCGGAGGCAGCGCGCGGATTTATCAATCAGGGCCGCGCGGGGAGGCTCTTAAAGGCACCGGCGCCTGCGGAGCGGAGGGCGTGTCCGCGGAGGGGGCGGGGCGGTGCCGCAGGGTCTGGCCCCGCCCGAATCCCTCGGAAATCCCCGCCTTCCTTCCCCCTCCCGGTAAGGGAGGTTCCTGTCCCTTAGAGGGACTGTTCCGGGGGTGGGTGGAGGCCGCTGGACTGAGGATGGGACAGCCTTCCGGGAGACGCACAACGCCTTCCCTCACCACCCCCACCCCCGACCACAGGGTCTCGGTGGAAGGGCCTCCAGGGACTCCGCTCATTCCCGACACGGTCACCGATGCTCACCCACGCAGTGGAAGGAAAGCAGGGGACTGAAGAGAAGGCTGTGCCACAGGGCTGGGGGTCCTAGAGCAGGAAGGAGGCACTGCACTGGGAGACCCGCTTCGGAGACCAAAGACGCTCCCTCTCCCAGCTCCATCTTGCCTACAAAATCTGGGCCCCTCTGATGGTGTCTTGCTTTCTCATCAGGAAGCCAGAAGGCTAGCTGGAGGTGACAATTTAAGTCTGGTCCAAGAGAGGAGCCTACGGCAGGCTTCGGGTAGAGAAATAGACACCGAATAGAAGGGGCAGTGAACCCCGAATCCAGCTTTGCAATATAGTTTAATGACCATTTCTGAAGCCGCCATGCCCACTCAGGATGGCCTGAGGTCACACCTATCCACAGTCAAGTTCAGGTCCACTGACACCTAGGAAGGAAGGGATAGGGCTGGGTTAGGGTCTGGTGTGACAGCCAGGACTCCTGGATCATGTGAGGCTTCCAACTCAGATCCGAAGGCCCGAAGCACCCCCCCCCCCCCCACTTCCCCTGAGGAAAGGCTGCCTGGATCTAGAGAGAAAGTAGTGGCCAGGCTGGAGAAAGGGATGGCATCTAGTTGGGCCTGAGTTTGGCACATCAGGTTGGATGGCTGGGTCTCTTGACTGGGCTTGGAGGAGAAGGTGAAGAGGGCTTGACCTGGAAAGTGGAAGAGTTTATAGGGCTGAGTGTTGGGTCTCAGCATCTCCAGAATCAGAATTTGTGGGCACAGAAAGAGGGCTCTATAGGTAGGTTCCACTGGGCGAATGGGCATGGGGGTTAACAAGGACCAGGGCAGTGCCTAGGTTTGGAAGTTGGTAGGCTGAAGGAAATAGATGTGCCTAGGATCTGTGAGCTGGGGCCTTCCTGGATGGTCCCAAGAGACTTTCAGAGAAGTAGAACCTCACCAAGTTGGCAGGCTAGTTTGCTTCTGGGTGCTTTGGGTCTGCCAGAGTAAAGTGGATCTTGAGTTTGACGAGCATGGCCTGGGTGGGGAGAGACAGTACCAATTCTGCAGGAGCACACCGGTTAGCTCTGGAGGCGGGCTGGGATCGTGCGTGGGTAGCTGGGCCAGACTCACCCAGCTAATAGGACTGCCATCTATCTGTAGGGGATCCGGATGGGCCCCGGAGTCGGAGCAGACCCAGTGTAAAGTGCAGCAGTTGCTGCGCATGGGGTGATGGGGGGGTGGGTCTGAGTCCACTGCCTTGCCCACGGTCAAGGCCACCACGTCTACGCAGCACACGCCACAGCAGAGAGCAGGGGTGTAGCAGCAGGCACTGCCCGTTTAGATACAACGGCTTTGCAGGAACACAGAGACGTATGAAGCCTGTGGCTGATTACATTCCTGCCTGCAGGGATCACCCGATGGGTGCAAGTCAGAGCCAGTTAGGTCCTGTGACCCCAGTGCCGTGATCCTGCACCCAAATCTCCCAGGACCCCGGGGCCCTGAGCCCCATTCCCTGGGTGCCCAAGCGCCCATCTTCAGAGACCTACCCCTCCAGCTAGGGGCCTGCAGTTTTCATTCTCGTGTGCCCTGCCCACTGGTAGAACAGGGCTTGGATGGGCAGCCTCTCTGGCGGACTAGGGCCAATGTTTCAGCCGGAGATGCTCACCTTCGAGGCGGATGGTCTCCCCATGGCCACAGCACACGCCCACGTGGGCCCCGCACCAGTGTCCAGCAGCGGACAACAGCCTGAACAGGAAGAGGTCTTGCGGCTCAGGCTCGCTGCCCTCTAACTCCACGGCCTCCCAGTGCTACCCCAGGAAAGCCTCAGAGAGGAAGGACTGGATGGTAGTGACCGCCCGTCAGGGCCTGAGAGGAAACAGGGACCAGACCTGTTTGCGCGGGGGGGGGGGGGGGGGGTGCCAGTTCCTTCTGCCGGTCATCAGTGGAGACCTGTCTTCTCCAGACATCCCACCTGGGGGAAAACAAGACACGCTGAGGACTTATGCTCCAGGGGCTAGGCTTCACTAACCCACACCTGCCTCCATGTGCTGAAGAACTCCAGAGGCCTGGACATCGCCGATGGACAAATCCTGCCCTGAGCCACCACTAAGAACTCAGTTCCCAGCAACTGGGACCTCCTCCTCATCCAATGTTTTCTTCTCCTCTTCAATTCCAGCCTTTCCATTCCGCCCCTTTCCTCAAACATCTCCCACCTTGCCATTCACTGGAGGCAACACCAAGAACTGCATGTACTTGAGTTGAGCAGAAGTCCTGAAGAAACAGAAACCTGGGTGACATCTGGACCCAAGAGAGGCCTCTCCTCCCAAGCCTGAGTGGACCGAGTCCCCTCCAACAACAAATATCTATGGAGCAACTGTTCATTTGATGCTTACTACAATTCTACAAGATGGGTACAGGATCCCTGTTTCCAGGATAAGGAAACTGAGGTCCACGGAGGTTCTACATCGCTGAAATGCACACAGCTTAATGTAGGTGTGCATGACTGTATGTGTCTGATCACCTTTACCTTCCTTTCTAGAAGGAAGTAAGAAACCCATTTAATTCAGATTTGTCCTATCTACTGGGAAGAGAGTGCCCTGGGGACTTGGAAGGATGGCCCCCTGGACTGTGCCTGAGATGTGGCCTCAGAGAGTGCCTGGAAAGGGAGCGAAAATAGGGCCTGGTGAGTGCCCAGCGGTCCCAGCTGCAGAAGCCCTGGGAGAAAGAAGTAGACCCCTCCCCACCCGGCCCCCAGCTCCCCCTCTGCTCCCCCACCCCCCATGTCTGGGTATTTTCGTTGGAAGGGAGGGACTTGACTCCAACAGATTTGATTGGAGAGGAAGGACTCATATGCAAATGAGGAGCCGGGCTGCCCCAGGCTGCCTTATGGAGTGCCAACCACAATGTGGCCATGGCTCCCCATCCCCCAACACTTCGTTTCCTTCCTGGTCCCAGTCTGTAGTCTCCTCTACTTATTCCTGGGTGAGTCTCATCTTCCCAGACTGGGAGCTGTGAAAGAGTCAGGTGACCAACTCATCCCAGTTGGCCTGGAACATTCCAGGTTTGTTTTTTGTTTTTATTTTTTAACGTTTATTCATTTTTGAGAGAGAGAGATAGAGTGTGAGTGGGGGAGGGGCAGAGAGAGAGGGAGACACAGAATCCGAAGCAGGCTCCAGGCTCTGAGCTGTCAGCACAGAGCCTGATGCAGGGCTTGAACCCACGAATGGTGAGATCATAACCTGAGCCGAAGTCGGACGCCTAACCGACTGAGCCATCCAGGCGCCCCCATTCCAGGTTTTAAAACACATCCCGAACCCAGGAAAACCTGGATGACTCGTCACCCTAGGTTCAGGTCTCTCCCTTTCCATCTGCCTTGACTTCAGGAGACCACAGTCATGTGCACAGTCCTGTGGCCTTAGGTCATGCTCTCCTGCAATCCTCCTAACAGGGAGGGCACCGTGGTTCCTGTTTCCCTCTCCCGCTTTGTCATTAGGCCAAGGAGCCGTCACAGCTGGATCCTGGCCCCTGTTGGGACAGCAGACATCCCACCTGGGGAGAAAACAAGACACGCTGAGGACTTCTGCTCCAGTTACCTGGGATGTGAAGCTCATCTAGGGAGAAAAAACCCAAAACCCAGCTATCACCACCTGGCCGCTCAGGAGGGAGGGGCCAGGCCACTGCCCCTCCCACAGATCCCCCTAGGCTGTGCCCTGTTTGTGCCCACAGCTCTGTGCTGCAGTCCTGGGACTGGGAGGCGGAGTCCCGACTGAGCCACTTCTCTATGTGGGACATCACGTGTGCCACTTCCTCCCTGTGGGCCTCAACTTCCTCATCTGTGAACTGGGGATAGTAAGCCCCGAAGGCTGGGCCTCACAGGACCATTGTGAGGCACAGAGAGCTCTTTGTGAGCCGGACGAGGAGAGCCGGGCAGTGTTGGCTTCTCTTTGGTCCGCCCATGGGGGTGCAGAGTTTGGCGTGAGGGGTAGAGAGGTGGAGAGAATGCATTTTTCTCGGCTCAGAGGAGAGCAATGGGCCCTCAGAGGCTGTTGCCTCCCCGTGACCCCCGCCCCAGAGCTCTCAGGGAATCACCCGGCTGGAAAGGCCTTGGCGAGCAGGGCCCCACCTCTGACTCTCCCTCTGAAAAGTTCCCCGTGGTGGCGGTGGTGGGAAGGATGGGGACACTTTGGCCACCATCAGCCAGGCCCTGGAATTTGAGTCAGGGTCTGGATGAGGAGATGCCCCTTCAGATAGTGGATCTGGGTCTACATGTGGTGCTCTATCAATAATCATAGTAATAATAATAATAATAATAATAATAATAATAAATATCTATTGCTAAAAACCTGTGCTAAAGCCCCATTTAGCCCTAACGACGGTCATAAAATAGATACTGTTGTTTTCGTTCCCATTTTACAGATGGGGGGACCAAGCCTCGCAAAGATTGCCAAGGTTACAAGCTAGTAAGTGGAGAAACCAGGATTCAACCACAGATGATCTCGTCTAGTGCCCTTGACCTTAACCACTGCACAGTACTACCTCTCTCGAGCTGCAGCTCACGCACGAGTGTTCCCCCTGCCCCAGGATGTACCGACCCCATGTGTGCTTCCTGAGCTGGAGAAGCGGCCGCCCTTCCCTTTGACTTTCATAGAGCCACGCCACCATTCTCTCTGTAGGAGAAGAAAGGAGCAAGGCCCCTGGAGCTGTGAGCAAGAGCCCAGGGCACAAAACAGCTCAGTCTCTTGGCACCTTCCCAACAACGCTGCCTGCCCCTTGGGGGCTTTGCTGGGGGCCCGAGCTTTTCCTCCTTTCAGCCGCACTGAGGCTTCGGGGAGACAGAATGAGGACGCTAGCCTTGCAATTGGACGCGGGCCTACCAGGCAGTCTCTCCGAGGCCCCTTCACGACCTCAACCCAACGGGGTCCTGTCACTGAGCACAGACACTGTGGGGCCATTGTGGTGGCCCTAGGCTCTGTGGCTGTAGTCGGAACTCCTGGCCCCTCCCATCCCCCTTCAGTCTAGCCCTGGACAGAGTTCCTCTGTGGGAAGCAAGGTTTTGGGGTCACTGCCCTCAGCTGGCCATCTCAGTCAGAACAAGGGTCGGGGCTCCCTATTGGGGCCGAGCAGGCCCTTCCCTGGAGCCCCCAGCACACTCTGCTCCAGGCCGCCCTTCCCTCGCAAAGGCTTTGGTCACCCCCCTCCCTCTTGGCACAGAGTAATCCCACCTGGATCCCAGCCCCCAGCCCAAGCAGCTTACCTTGCAGGCGCACCCCACACCTCGCTAGGCGCTCTCCTCTGCGGCCAGAGCAGAGTGGACAAGCTGTCCGTCCCTCCGGCAGAGAAGGGAGCCAAGCAGGAAGCCCTGGCACCCCATTCTGCGCACTGAGGCCTTGGCCAGTCTGATGGCAGCTCGCCGCCTTGGCAATGCAGGGGGCAGGTGGCAGCCAATGACTGTGAGGCTGGGGTCTGGGGTGGGTTATTGGTGCCCTCATTCACCTTCTCTCTCTTCTTCCCAGTGTTCTGCCCCTCCCCCCACATCTGACCTGTACTTATCCCCTCACTGGCCTCTAGGGTCCCCAAGTGCCCCATCCCCACCCTACTGCGGTCTGAGAAACTCTCTATATATTCCCTTTAAATTTATTGAGACTTGCTTTATCCACTAACATATGGTCTATTTTGGTGGATATACTATGTGCATTTAAAAAAATATTTATGTTGCACATTTAGGTACAGTATTCTAGATATATCAGTTAGGTCAACATGGCTGATTAATGCTGTTCAGATCATCTATATCTTTACTGATTTTTTGTGTAGTTTTTCTACCAGTTGCTAAGAGAGGAACATTAAAACTTCCAACTATGATTGTGAGATGGTCTACTTCTCCCTTTAGCTCTGCTGAGTTTTGCTCTGTGGATTTTGAAACTCTGTTGGATACATAAACATTTTATGATTGTGATGTCTTTCTGATGACTTGACCTTGCATCGTTATGAATGTCCTTCCTTATCTCTGCTAATATGTTTTGTGTTGAAGTCTATTTCATCTGATATGCTATTTGCAGGTTCTGTATTTTGCCATCCTATTACTTTCAATTTATGTCTTTATATTTAAAGTGTATCTCTTAGACGGAATATAGGTGAGTCTTGTTTTAATTCATTTTGGCAGTCTCTGCCTTTAAGCTGTTTAGTCCATAGATATTTAATAAATAATTGATATGGTTGGACTTAGGTCTACCATTTTTTAATTCTCCTTTTGATTTTTGTTCCTTTGTTTTCCCTTTCCTGTCTTCTTTTAACATATTCAAGTATTTGTTAAGAATTCTATTTTATCTATTAATATCTCTACCTTTGTCTTATATTTTAGTAGTGTCTCTAGGTATTGCTACGTATCTACTTAACTTTTCACAAACTACCTGAAGATAATATCAAACAACTTCATATAAAATGTAGATTTGTAAACATACGTGTCCAATACCACTATCCCCTACTTTATTTTTTATGCTGTATTTGTTATATATGTTATAGTTTACATACTTTATACTTACACACTTCATACTTACATACTTTATAAGCCACAAGGTAATGTTATAATTTTTGCTTTAAAGTGTCCTATCTTGGGGCGTCTTGGGTGGCCTAGTCGGTTAAGCATCCCACTTTTGATATTGGCTCAGGTCATGATCTCACACTTCGTGAGATCGAGCCCTGCACAGGGCTCTGGTTGACAGCACAGCACACGCACATGCGTGTAGTCTGTCAAAATAAATCCATAAACATTAAAAAAAAAAGTGTCCTATCTTTTAGAGAAAGAAGACAAAATAGTCTTCTGTATTTACTCAGACATATACCACATTGAAGTATATTTAACATACAATGTTATATTAGTTTCAGGCGTACAACATGATGATCCGACGATTCTGTGCCTTTCTCGGGGCTCGTCAAGGTGAGTATACTCTTAATCGCATTTATCTATTTCACCCATCCTTCCATCCACCTCTTCTCTGGTAGCCACTGGAACTGTTCTGGTTTTTGTTTGTCCTCTTTATTCATTCATGACGGTCTGAGGTTTTCTCTGATATCATTTTCATTCATCCTATTGGATACAGAATTCCGTATCAATGGGTTTTTCTTTCAGAACTTTGAAGATTCCCCCACTATCGCCTGACCTTCATGGTTTCAGGTGAGAAGTCCATGAGAACGGAAATCATTGTTCTCCAACATGTCATGTGGTTGTCATCTTAGGCCACTTTCAATATTTTCTCTTTATCTCTCTTTTCAGCAGTTTGATTGTGACATGCCTAAGAGTGGTTTTATTCATATTTACCTATCTTATGCTTCCCTGAGATTTTGAATCTGAAATTTTTTGTCTACAAGATATAGGGAAACAAATTATATATGCATACATACATATATATGTAGCCATTAATTCATCACATTTTTTCTACCCTGTTTTCTTTCTCCTCTCCTCCCGGAGCTCCAATTAATGCCATCACCTAAATATTGATAGGTCATTTTTCTTCAATATTTTTTTCTCAGTCTCTTCTCAATATTTTCTTTCATTGACCCTTTCTTTGGACATCATTAATTTGCTGTTAAACTCACTCACTGAATTTTTAATTTTATTTTCAGTTCTTGAATTTCTATTTTTTAAATATTTTTTTCTGTATTAAGATTTCTCATTCATGTATTCATTAGCACTCTTTTCCTTAAACTCTTTTGTAGATATTTATAATAGCTGCTTCAAAGACACCCCTCCCCCACCAACATTTGGGTGGTCTTAGTATTTACTGCTACTGTCTGACCTTTCTATTAACACTGAATTACATTTGCCGGGGGGGGGGGGGGGGGGGGGGGGGAGCAGTCTAGGATTTAAAAAAATTCTATACTGGACATTGGGGATGATACATTATACGGATTCTGGATTCTTTTATCTTCTGAAGAACATTGATTTTTGTATGAGTAGACAGTCAAATTAGTAACTTGAACTTGGGGCACCTGGGTGGCTCAGTCGGTTGTGTCTGACTTCGGTTCAGGTCATGATCATGGTTTGTGAGTTCAAGCCCTGCACTGGGCTCTGTGCTGACAACTTGGAGCCTGCTTCAGATTCTGTATCTCCCTCTTTCTCTGCTCCTCTCCTGCTCACTTCTGTCTCTCTCAAAAATAAACACTTAAAAAGAAAAGCATTAAAATTAAAAAAAATAGCTTGAACTTGACCTTGTATTTGTATAGTTTTGGTTCAACCTTCGTCATGGTGAGTTTAAGTTTCCCCATTATTATTAAAGTGAATTTCTTAGTCCTGCCACTTGGTCTTCCAGAACATGGCCCTTTTGGGATTTCAGTGGACAGTCCAAGCTCTTCTGAGTTTATGAAAATCAAACTACAAATTCTGTCTCTCTTGTGGCAGGCAGCAGTTGAAATATCTGCCTTTTGCTTCCTGCCTTTGAGCTGTTGCTTTCCACTGGACAAGGAATTGAGGGATTTCATATGCAGATTTAGGGGATTTCTTCTCTTCAGCTTCCTCCTCTCTGGGTTTTCTCCCTAAATATCCCGCTGCTCTGGCAGCATTGAACTTTATCCACCAATATCTTTTCTTAAAAACTGTAGTTGCCATATGTACTTTACATTCCCAGGACTTATTATTTTATAACTGGGAGTTTGTACCTTTTGACTACCTTCACCCATCCCCCCGCCCCTCCCCTACCAAGTCCACTTCTATCTTTCTTCAACGTTTTTTTTTTTATTTATTTTTGGGACAGAGAGAGACAGAGCATGAACGGGGGAGGGGCAGAGAGAGAGGGAGACGCAGAATCGGAAACAGGCTCCAGGCTCCGAGCCATCAGCCCAGAGCCTGACGCGGGGCTCGAACTCACGGACCGCGAGATCGTGACCTGGCTGAAGTCGGACGCTTAACCGACTGTGCCACCCAGGCGCCCCTAGTCCACTTCTATCTTAAGCCAAGAAGTCGGTGGCTTTCTGCAGGAGTTCTAGCCATCCCACACCTTGCGGACTGGGGAGTGTCCTAAGGAGAAAGCTTTGGAAACAGATCTCATCCAGTGCAGTTCACTTCTTTCAAGGATCAAATGTCTGGGTTCTACTGATTCTTAGTTACTCTCCAATTACTCCAAGCCATTTAAACATTTTATTTTTTTTTTAAATTAACATTCAGTAAAATTAACTATTTTTGTTGTGCATTTTTATGAATTTTAACACATGTATAGATTAATCACAGTCAAGATGAAGAACGGTTTCATCATCCCCCCAAACTAACCCTTTTTAACATGGTTCACTTGGGACAACTAATGAACCAAAACTCACACATTATTATTAACTAAGCTCCATACTTCATTCAGATTTCCTTAGATTTTTGCGAAGGTCCTTTTTCTGTTTCAGGATCCCTTCCCAGACATCATATAACATTTAGGCATCCTATCTCTTTGGGCTCCTCTTTCTTATGATGGCTTTATTTTTTTAATTTTTTATTAATGTTTACTTATTTTTGAGAGAGAGAGAGAGAGAGAGAGACAGAGTGTGAGTAGGGGAGGGGCAAAGAGGGAGACACAGAATCTGAAGCAGGTTCCAGGCTCTGAGCTGTCAGCATAGAGCCCAATGCAGGGCTCGAACCCACGTACCGAACCGTGAGATCATGACCTGAGCCAAGGTCAGATGCTTAACTGGCTGAACCACCCAGGTGCCCCTATCACAATGGTTTTAAATTGCATTTCCTTAATATGTTGAACATATTTTCATGTGCTCACTTTTCATCTATATACTCTCTTCGGTGAAGTTCACCATTTTAAAGTGTACAATTTAGTGGGTTTTAGATTGTTCGTAAATATGAGCAACGATCACCACTAACTAACTGCAGAACATTTTCATCATCCTCAAAAATCACCCCATATTGGGGGGCCTGGGTGGCTCAGTCAGTTAAGCGTCTGACTTTGGCTCAGGTTATGACCTCTTGGTCCATGGGTTTGAGCCCCGCATCGGACTCTGTACTGACAGCTCAGAGCCAGGAGCCTGCTTTGAATTCTGTGTCTCCCTCTCTCTGCCCCTCCCCTACTTGCACTCTCTCTCTCAAAAATCAAAATAAACATTAAAAAACTTAAAAAATCACCTCATATCCATGAAACAGTCACTCCTGATTCCCCTCTCCCCTCAGCTCCCCCTAGCTCCCCAGTAACCACTAATCTGCCTTTATGGATTTGCTTATTCTGGACATTTCATATGAATGGAATTATATAATTATATAAGCCAGACCTTTTGTGTCTGGCTTCTTTCACTTAGCATGTTTTCAAGATTTCATCCATGTGTAGCATTTGTTTTTATGAACATCCTTTGTTTTTATGGTCAAAGAATATTGCATTGTATGAATATACCGTATTTTGTTTATCCATGTATCAGTTGACGGGCATTTGGGTTCTTCCCACTGTTGGAGTATTATGAGTAATTCTGTTATGAATATTCATGTACCGGTTTTTGTTGGAGCATATGTTTTTAGTTCTCTTGGATCTATATCTAGGAGTAGATTGCTGCGTCACATGATAATTCTATGTTTTGAGGAACCATCCAACTATTTTCCAAAGCAAATGCACCGTCTTACATTCCTATCAGCGATGTTCCAGTTTCTCCACATTCTAATGCTTGTATTGTCTTTTTTCATTACAGCAATCCCAGTAGGAGTGAAGTGGTATCTAACTGTGGTTTTGGTGTGCATTTCTCTAATGACAAATGATGTTGAGCATCTTCTCATGTACTTCCTGGCCGTTTGTAGATCTTTGTTGGAGAAGGTCTATTCAATACCTTTCGCCATTTTTAATTAGGCTGTTTTAATTTTTAGGTTGTAAGAATTCCTTATATATCATGGATACTAGACTTTTATCCAATTGTAGTCTGTAAATATTTTCTCCCATTCTGTGTATTGTCTTTTCACTCTCTTGATATACATATTGACACATAAAAGTTTTTCACTTTGGTATAGTTCAATTGATCTATTTTTTATTTTGTTGCTTGTGCTTTTGAGGTCATAGCTAAGAAACTATTGCATTATACAAAGTCACAAAGATTTACACCTATGTTTTAAGAGTTTTCTAACTTAAGCTCTTACAATTAGGCCTTGTATCCACTGAGTTAATTTTTGTATATGGTATAAGGCAGGGATCTAATTCATTCTCTTGCATGTGGATTTTCAGTTTTTTGAGCACCATTGGTGGAAATCATCTTTTCCCCATTGTGTGATCTTGGGACTTTTGTTGAAAATCCATAGGCCATAGTTGATGAGTTTACTTCTGGAATCTCGATTCTATTCCACTGATCTACAAGTTTATCCTTATGCTAATAGCACACTATCTGGATTATTGTGGATTTGTAGTAGGCTTGAAATAGGGAAATGTGAGTTCTCCATCTTTGATCTTTTTAAAGACTGTTTTGGCAATTTAAGGTCCCTTGCAATTCCATATGAATTTTAAAATCTGCTTGTCCATTTTTTTTTTTTTTAAGTTTACTTTTTTTGAGACAGAGAGAGAATCGCAAGCAGGCTTTGCGCTGTCAGCACAGAGCCTGATGTGGGGCTTAAACTCATGAACGTGTTGAGATCATAACCCAAGCTGATATCAAGAGTCAGACGCTCACCTGGCCTGGCCACCCGTGCACCCCTGCTTGTCCGTTTCTTTAAAAAAGAAAAAAAAGCATCTGGGATTTTGCTTGGGATTGTGTTGAACTTTTAGATCAATTTGGGGAGTAATGCCATCTTATTATTGTCTTCCAATCCACGAAAATGGGATGTCTTTCTATTTATGTAGGTCTTCCTTAATTTCTTTCAACAATATTTTGTGGTTTTCAGTGTATAAGTCCTGTACTTCTCTGTAAAAAGATAATCCCTAAGAATTCTTTTTGATACTACTGTAAATGAAACTGTTTTCTAAATTTCATTTTCAAATTTTTCACTGTTAGTGTACAGAAATACAAATGATTTTTGTACATTAATATCCTGAAACCTTGCTGAATTTGGTTATTAGCTATTAGGTGTGTGTGTGTGTGTGTGTCTTTAGAATTTCCTATATATAAATCAGGTCACTTTTTTTTTTAAAGTAGGCTTCACACCCAGCATGGAGCTCAATGCGGGGCTTGAACTCACAACACTGAGATCAAGACCCGAGCTGAGATCAACAGTCAGACGCTTAACCGACTGAGCCACCCAGGCGCCCCATGTCATCTTTAAATAGAGGCAGTTTTATTTTTTCCTTTCTAATCTAGATGCCTTTTTCTTTCATAATTGCCCTGCCTGGAATCTCCAGTACAATGCTGAATAAGGATGGCAAGAACAAACGTGCCTGTTTTATTCACAATCTTAAGAGGAAAGCTTTTAGTCCTTCATCATTAAGTAGGATGTTAGCTGTGGATAGGGTTTTTGTATGCGTGTTGGTAAAACATACATAACACAGGATTTACCGTTTTAACTATTTTTTTTAAATGTTTATTTATTTTGAGAAAGAGAGAGAGAGAGAAAGAATCTCAAGCAGACTCTATGCTGTCTGAGCCCATCGTAGGGCTTGAGCTCATGAACTCTGAAATCATGACCTGAGCCAAAAAAAAAAAAAAAAAAAAGTCAGATGCTTAACCAATTGAGCCACCCAGGCACCACACCATTTTAACCATTTTTAAGTGTGTAAGTTCGGTGGCATGAAGTACATTCATACCGTCACGCAACCATCATCACCATCCATCTCCAGAACATTTTCATCATCCCAACGTGAAACAACTAACAATCTCTGTCATAGTCCCCACCTCACTTCATGAGGCCATTTTAACAATATAAAAAGCAAAGGCAATCCAATAACAATAATAACAACAATAAACCTTATAGGCCAATCTTTCTTATGAACTTGGATGCAGAAACTGTCTTCTAAAATATTATTAGCAATAATGTATTAAAATCATGATCAATTTGGGTTTATTCTGAAAAGTCAGGCATGGACTAAAATAGAAAAGCTATTAGAATAAATCACTGCAGATTATGAAAAGCCGTATAGTAAATCTCATTAAGTACATAAAAACATTGACTAAAGGTTAACATCTATGATAACAGCTTTTAAGCAAGCTGGAAATGGAAAAGAACTTACCTAGTAAAGGTTATCGTGGCAAATACATTTAATAGCAAAGTGTCAGAGCTTCTCATGAGCTGAATTGTGTCCCACAAAAATTAGTATGTTGAAGTTCAAACCAGTATCTCAGAACGTGACCTTATTTGGAAATGGGGTCATTACAGATGTAATTAGTTAATAGGAGGCCATTAGGGTGAGTCCTAATCCCATAGAACTGGTGTCCTCACAAAGAGGAAATGTGGACACAGAGGCGGACAACCACACAGTGAGAACGTCACATGAACATGAAGGCAGAAGTCAGGGTGATGTATCTACGGCCTAGTAACACCGAAGGTTGCCAATAAACCCCCAGAGGCTACAGGAGAGGCGTGGAACAGATCTCCCCTCACAGTCTCAGAAGGAACCAGTCCTGCTGACACTCGGCTCTTGGACTGCCAGCCTCCAGAAATGCGAGGTGATGAATTCCTATTATTTAAGCCACCCGATTCGTGGTACCTCGTTATAGCAGCGAATTAATATAGCTTCCTTTCAAAATCAGAACAAGACAAGGATGTCTGCTATCACTGCTTCTAGTCAACACTGTACTGAAGATGTTAGTGTAAGAGAGGAACAAATTCTCTTCTACCCTCTTAGGGTCACTGGCTGGACCGAAGAATTAAAACTAATATAAAACAGATTAGCGCGAGAAAAGCATACAGATGTTATTACATTTTTACATGTACACGGGGGCCTTCACAAAAGAATGGAGACCTGAAAAAGTGACCAGGGAGGGAAGCTTTAAGTCTTTTAGACAAAGAAATACTAAATTTGTCACGAATTGACAAGACAAAGGGATTGGGCTAAGTGTTAGTAAACGGTAAATGTGAGATAACAGAAAGGACATATATTGGTCCCTGTCCCTCATTCCTGACACAGCACTCCTAAAATCCTTTTGTGGATTCCTATGTGGTAAGAGAACTACAAGTATTTTGTTTTGATATTTGGCCTTTGACTCCAGTTCCTAAATCCCTTGGATCCCTTCACAAGTGATAGCAACGTCTTTTGTTCTAATGAGGTGAATCTTGGTGGCCTTCTGGAGGGGGGCTGGTCACCCCAAAAGACTAGGCTATGGTTAGAAGCTTGGACATTTCAGCCCCGTCTCTCATTCTCCACAGAGAGGAAAGGGCTTGAAAATGGAGTTAATTATATATATAACTTATTTTTATTTAAAATATTTATATTTATATTTAGGGGTGCCTGGGTGGTTCAGCAGGTTAAGTATCTGATTCTTGATTTCGGCTCAGGTCATGATCTCACAGTTCGTGGGATCAAGCACAGAGCCTACTTGGGATTCTCTCTCCCTCCCTCTGCCCCTCCCCTGCCTGTTCTCTCTCCCTCTCCCTCTCAAAATAAACTTAAAAATATATTTATACTTAACATAATTTATATGTTATATATTTTTGTATATTAAAGTATATATTCTCTATATACCTATAATCATTTATAACAAATTATTATTACTCTTATGTAAATCATCATACTAGATATATTAAATCCTAGGTGTCAGACATATTAACTTAGCGTTTGTAACTACCCAACAGGTAGACGGGAAGAAGCCTTATACACCACGGAGAGAATGTGATCTATCTCGCAGTCCCCTAAGGCGCTACTGGAATAGGAATTTTGTAATTAAATAAGTTCTAGAGAATTACTAGTGGCCAGTGTGAAAGATAATGGAAACTGGGAAAGCAGACTTTTGGGGATGGCTGGATGAAGGCAAATGGATTAAGAGATCAATGTGTTAACTAAGGCCGTGCCAGGCACAATAAAAAGAGACATAAAGGAGAGATTGAGGTGACTGACACTTGAGAATCCTTGTAATTGGGTTGTGCCCGGACATCCTTTCAAATCTCCCTTCCTAATCAAAGTGGGTTAAGGGTTAAAGTTTCTTCTACTCTAGTTCTTGATTCATGTCCAAGGGTAAATACCACCTCATACTCTTTCAAAGTGCTAGAACATTAACTTACTTGATCCTCTCAAAGAATAAGTACAGACAAGCATTTTAGAATGACTTTAAAGGGTCTCTTTCAAGGTTCGAAGGGCACAGCCAGGACCAAACCCCAAATGTTCTGATGGTTGAACCTCATGGGTCACAATGCAGAGCAACTACAGTCCATTTGGTTGATCGGGCTGTTGAGAGAGCACAACATACACCTTCATGAGGTTTCGGTCCTGGCTTGTTACAGATAAAGCTTCATTTCTAGCTTTCATTTCATCTCTATCCAGAATCATTCCAAGAGAAGGCATTTAGAGGCCTTCAAATCAGGAAGATCATCACAGTATCTTCCTCAATAGTCAGGTGGGACTTCGTTTTTTAATTTGAGAGAGAGGATGAACAGGGGAGAGGCACAGAGGGAGAGAGAGAATTCTAAGGAGGCTCCATGCCCAGTATGGAGTTCGACTCGGGGCTCAATTCCATAGCCCTGGGACCATGAGCTGAGTTGAAATCAAGAGCGGACGCTCAACTGACTCACCAGGCACCCTGGTAGGACTTCACAGCATCCAAACAAACCTGCGGAGTTTGTTCTCACCAAGTGACCCTTCTGTCTCTCAAGCACAGAGGATTTGTCTATCCCCTTATCTTGATTGAGTTACTCTCCTCACCCACCGTTGGTTCCTGCCTCCAGTGGAATGCCAGGAACCCCCCACTGCCCAGCCAAAGAACAAGCTAAAGCAAGTAAGAACCACCTTTCCTCTACAACAGTGTTATATCACAAACAACTGCCGTCACTTGGTCTTTTCAAAAGAGAATGAGCTTTTATCTGTATGTAACTAACCGTGAATGTATGTGTATCTGAATAGACTGATACAGCTGTGTTGAACTTGGGGAAACCTTCAGGGTGCTTCTGTGGAATTCCTGCATTTGCTTTTGTGGCTCTGAGGTCTCAGGAGGACAGAGAACTCCTTACTATCCTGGATCTTCTCTGCACACATATGAGAACATCTGAATGCTAAAATTCTGAATGTTTGGGTTTTGAGTGAAATGAGGGATCCTGGAGTCTGAGAGGTAGGTTTTACATTTGTTTAATAAGTTTATCTCCTCTTCTTAAAGCCCGTTAACTATTTGTTATCGACCTGGCTTTACTGGCCAGTCTACTGGAGGGAGGAACAAAGGGAGGGGATTGTCCACTGCAACCCCCAGAGGACACCGTCAGCATGACGGGCCGCTGTGAGACTGTGACCACCTTTTCACTGGAGACATTCTCCAGAGGCAACAGCTGGGACTTACCTGAGTATGCACAGGTTACACTCTGGGCGATTCAAAGCCTTATACAAATGTGCCACCCTTTCAGGCTCCAAGGTACTCTGGGCCACCTTTGTATTTGTGAGATTTGTGGTTAAGAACAGAGGCAAACTTGTGACAATCAGAAGTGCAAAACGTCCCTCAAGCATTCAGTGAAGACACACAGGTAAGCAATGACCCAAACTAAAGTCTTGAAAAAAGTAATCAGAAAAACCGTATGTGAACCTGAAATGGAGTACCCTGTGAAAATCTTAAAAAAGACAAACCTGGAATAAATAAAGCTTGTAGTACACATACACTATTTATTTGCACCTAAGAAATAGTTCAAGGGGTGCCTGGGTGGCTCAGTGGGTTGAGCGTCCGACTTCAGCTCAGGTCACGATCTCATGGCTCGTGAGTTTGAGCCCCGCGTCGGGCTCTGTGCTGACGGCTCAGGGCCTGGAGCCTGCTTCGGATTCTGTGTCTCCCTCTCTCTCTGCCTCTCCCCTGCTCACGCTCTCTCTCCCTCTCTCTCTTGAAAATAAACATTAAAAAAATAGTTTAAGCAGAAATTTTCCCTCTAATCCTATTTGACACACAACTCACAACTCCACCTCTGTTTTGTGAAAACTGTCAGACTCCAACAAAACATGTACAGAGGAGCAAAGGGCCAAGAGCGACTAAGGGACTCTTGAGAATAAGGTTGGACGACTTATCCCACTGGATACCAAGTCCAAAGCTATAGTAATGAAGACAGTATGGTACTGGTGCAAGATTAAACAAAATGACTAACAGAACAGATTGGGGGTCCCAGAAACGTTGGAGAACCGATTATTTTAAAATTTTATCTGAGCTGGGGTGGCTCAGTCGGTTAAGCATCTGACTTTAGCTCAGGACATGATTTGCGGTTTGTGAGTTTGAGACCCTGTGGGGCTCTCTGCTGACTGCGCAGAGCCCGCTTCAGATCCTCTGTGCCCCCTTCTTCCTGTCCCTCCCCTGCTCGCTCTCAAAAGTAAATACACATTAAAATAATTATCACTTGGAGCAAAGAGGAGATAATTTGTCCATTTCATTATCACAGAAACAAGTTAAATAAAACAATGAAAAAATATTAAGAGAAAACATTTGCCTCCCACCACTATTTATACTCCAGGTTCATGAAGGGGTGGGTATCCCTAACTGGTAGCTGAAGTCACAGATATGACTTTCTAGATGTTTTTGCTCAGTTAAGGAGGTGACACCACAGGATACAATGATCCACACCTTATTCCAGACAGAAATCAAGAAGAACTCTGTTTCAGTTTTGTAGTGACATATGAACAGCTTGGTTCTTTCTAAAAAAATGTCAGGTTTTGTTTCAGAAAAAAATACACATGTAGCTGCCACGCTCTTCCATTTCTTCAAGGAGATCTAGGTTCCCATTTGGTGCTATTTTCCTTGTGCCTGAATGACTTCGATATTTGTCGTAGGGAGGGTATCCTGCTATGTCTTTAGTATGTCTGAGTAAGTCTTGGGGCACCTGGGTGGCTCAGTTGGTTAAGTGTCTGACTCTTGATTTCAGTTCAGGTCATAATCCCAGGATTGTGAGATCGAGCCTCGTGTCTGGCTGTGCACCGGCAGCATGGAGCCTGCTTAAGACTCTCTCTGTCCCTCTCTTCTGCTCATATGTGCCCTCTTAAAAAAAAAAAAAAAAAAATTTAGTCTTCATTTCACCTGTTTTTGAAATAAGGTATAGAATTGGTATAGAAGTCTAACTTGGCTGTTTTCTTTTGTTCTTCTATATGTAGGATCTGCCCCTATCCACACCCCTTGACCCTGACAGCTTTCAGATTTTTTTCACTGGTTTTAAAAATTTTGATTATGATGTGGTTGGTATATATTTTTGTGTATTTCTTGTTCTTGGGTGCTCACTGAGCTTCAATCTATAGGTTTATAATATTCATCCATTTGGGAAAACTGGTCATTGTTTCTTCAAATATATCCTCCCCTCTTTCTTATCTCTTTTAGGAATTCAAATTACAAGTATATCAGGCCATTCGAAGTTATCTGATAGCTGATACTGTTCAGCCTGTTAATCATTGAGAAGATGCTAGACATTGTGAATTTTATTTTTATTCTAGAGAGAGAGCGTGTGCAAGTGGGGGAGGGGCAGAGTTAGAAAGAATCTTAAGCAGGCTCCACACTCAGCATGGAGCTCAATGGGGGCTTGATCCCGTGACCCTCGGATGATGACCTGAGGCAAAAGCAAGAGCTGGATGCTCAACAGACTGAATCACCCAAATGACTCTACACCCAATGTGGGGCTTGAACTCACAACCCTGAGATCAAGAGTCACGTGCTCTTCTGACCGAGCCAGCCGGGCCAGACATTGTAAATTTTACATTAAGTGCTGGATATTTTTATGTTCCTACAAAATTTTTAGAGCTTTGAAGCAGTTTTAAGATGTAGTTATTTGGAAACTGATCCTTTTCTGATCTTATTTTTAAGATTTGTTGGGTGGGACTAGAACCGTATTTAGCCTAAGGATAATTATTCCCCACTAATGAAGCAGGACCTTTAAAAAAAATGCTTATTTAGAGAGAGAGAGAGAGTGCTAGCTTCGGCAGCACATATACTAAAATTGGAACGATACAGAGAAGATTAGAGAGAGAGAGAGACAAAGAATCCCAAGCAGGCTCCATGCTGTCAGCACAGAGCCTGACACAGGGCTTGATCTCATGAACTGTGAGATCATGACCTGAGCCAAAATCAAGGGTTGGATGCTTAACCGACCGAGCCACCCAGGTGCCCCAAAGCAAGACTTTCAGTACTCTTTCAGTACTCTCCCCAATGCCTAATGGGTTTTTCCAGTCTTGGTGGTGGGAACAGGTGCTATTTTGGGCCCTGTAGCACTGATGTCAAACCCTCTCCGGTTGTTCTTTTTCTGGCATCAGGTTTCCTCACACACGAACTGATCAATACTCTGTGAACACTCAGTATGAACCGTCTGCCGATCTCTACATTTACCTACCCAGTCCTCTCCTCCACGGCTTGGTTTCCCGTAAACTCTGGCTGCCTTGGTCTCCTGAGACTCTCAGCACCGTGTCTTCAACTCAGTGAGTCCACTGAGGCTCCCCCCCGCCCCAAACTATTTTACACTGCTTTTCTCATTTCAATACTTTAGTTTGATATGACAGTAGATGGACCTCTTGACTTTTTAAAATATTTATTTATTTAGAGAGACGGGGCGGGGGGAAGGGGTAGAGAGAGGGGGAGAGAAAAGAGAAAGGGAGAGAGAGAATCCCAAGCAGGCTCCATGCTGTCAGTGCAGAGCCTGTTGTGGGGCTTGATCTCATGAACCATGAGATCATGACCTGTGGCAAAATCAAGAGCCTGACGCTTAACCTAATGAGCCACCCAGGTGCCCTGGATCTGTTGACTTCTATATGAGGAAATCATCTTCCAACTTTTGTGCACCTCTTTTATCCTTATTGGTTATATTACTTTGATCTTTACACAGTGGAGTCATTTTGTTTCCTGTATTTTATATAGATTCTGAAATTTCAAATTGAGTATATAGCATTTGAGATTGGACTTCTGTATGATTCACTGCAGAACCAAGGAATAAGATTAGATCCATAGAGAAAGAAATGTAATCCTCTGTCACTAAACTTGTGCCACACGCACAAAAATGACCACTTCAAGGATCAAGGTCAAATCGAATCTTTTTACACTCTAGCAGTTGCTGATAATCATGCTACACTTTAGTTTTTGTACTCGGACTAACATGTCCTTATAAAACTTTGCTTTCCCTGGAGTTTTATTTGACAAAACGAAGCATATGCTATTTCCTCTTTTGGTGATGATCATCCAGCCTCTTCCTTTTACTGTTTAACAGGAATCCGCTTTTTCTTTCAAGGAATTCTGATCCTTTGGTATCCTGTTCTAATGTGAACCCATTATTTTTCAGGCTTGCTACATAGCTGATATCCTAGGATTTTTTTCCACCGCATTCCTAGGGTGGAGTCCTTTTTACTAGATGTCTTATTCTCTCCAAAGTATACTAAGTAATTGCACAAAGATGTAGATGTGAAGTAAATGTGAATTTTTGCATATCTGAGATATCTTTTTCAATTTTCTACTTAATTGTTTGGGTGTCGAATTCTGTATCAAAAACCCTTTCTGTCTGGACTTTGAACGTCTGCTGCAGTATCTTCTAGCACACATTTCTGCTGACCAGAAAACAGATGCCAGTCTGATTCTCACTCCTTCTTAGGTAACTTCTGTTTTCCTTCTCTGGATGCTTTTAGGCTATTATCTTTAGTATTCCAAAATCTTGCAAGGATTTGCAGTGTGTGTGAGAGAGAGACAGACAGACAATGCTTAAAAATTCACTACGCTTAGCAACTTTTCAGTAAAAAAGATGTGTATCTCTAATTATCCAAACTATCATCCTTCTATGATTTCTTTTCCTCCATTTTTTGCCGATTTTTTCCTTCTTAAATTCTTTCAGTTATTTGGTGATTTATAGGCTAACGTCTTATCTTTTTTCTAATTATCTTTTTGGGAAAACTGTATTTTTTATTCCAGTACTAGTAAATGTTTATTTTGACAATCATCTTAAATTTCTAACCACTCTTTTTCATTATTCCTTTTCCATTAACCTATTCTTGATTTATGGTGCAGTATCTTCAAATCTTTCTGTAGATACTAACTAAAGTTTTTCACTTACTCTCTTGGGCCGGCTCTTTGCTCAATAAGGTCTTTTTCTTACCTGCTATTGGTTTTCTTCAGGTGTAGTAAATCTCAGTCGAACATTTAAAAGAAATTACATAAAAACAAAGGACCCGGCTTCTGGGTGGCTGGCTGAGTCTCTTCTGCCACTGGGAGTTCAAATTCTCCAGAATTCTCCAGCGGGCCTCCTCGAGGAATGGGAAGGACAACGTGAGGTACGCACTCATAGAGGACTATCAAATGGGAGACTTCACTTACGGGTACACGGGCAGAGAGCAGGAAGGAGGAGGCTTCCAAATGCCCGAGTGAGAAGGGCTTTCCTTCGCTGCAAGCTGGGGCCCTCCTCAAGCAGCTCATTCATGTTTCTTCCAGGAACAGTCCTCCAGCTTTTGTTTGCACGTAGGTTTAGTTGAGCGATGGCTGCAGTGAACCTGGTCATTCTGCATCAACCAGCACACTGGTTCTAGGTCCTGTCCTTCAGTTACCCTTTGCTATTAATCCTGTTGCCACTTTGTTTGCCGCTCTTAGCCTGCCCCTCTTGGAGATATTCTTGGGAAGAAAGACTTCACACCTGCTAAGTTCACACTTGTAAAACTTCCAGGCTATAGTCTGTACTCTAGTGTATCTCCTAGTAAGTTCCCAGCTCATTACCACTGTGGGGAAAACAATCAGTCCAGGAAGTAGTGAAGAATCCTGGTGAACATCTCAGGCAGCGGGGGCGGGGGAAGAGACCCCAAGAGTCTCTGATCAACAGTCTTTATTACATGTGTTTGTATGTTGCAGTTTTATGGCCTATGTTTAAAATCATCAAACTCTCCCCCTAAGTAAATGATCATCTAGTCACCCCAAAGTTCCCAGGAGGTTTTCCTTCCAGAGGAAAATGACTTTAATAAGAAAATTAAAATATTTCAAATCTCCTCTCCCTTCTATTTACATTCATTTATAGTCTAGAATTTTTACACCTGTCTTGCCAAATTGTTTAATTACAATCTCTCAAAATAAAATCCCCTCTAATAACTGTAAACCTTGAGCTTATTAGCCTAAAAATGAAGGCTGGACCTTAAACTTTGGTGGACAGACCAGATCCTCTCCTGGGCCCTGGTTTGAATGGTCAGACTGGCGCCCACTGGCCACACATATTGCATATTACCAACACTCTTTTGGAGATAATGTGGCTTTATAGATTATATGGATATTTTACACAGAAATATTAAAATGAGTCACTGAAATAATATTAATAAACAAGCGTATGAAATTGTTCACATACAGAACAAATAAACCTTAAAATAGTTGGTATTAATCTAAGGAAGTTGTGGGTTGAAACATTTTAATTTTTCTCATAATACCCTAATACTGATTTACTAACCAAAAAGGAAGCACTTTTACACAATAAGAAAACTCTCAAGAATCAGGGGGACTTTGGGGCGCCTGGGTGGCTCAGTCGGTTAAGCATCCGACTTCAGCTCAGGTCATGATCTCACAGTCCAGTTTGGGCCCCGCGTCAGGCTCTGTGCTGACAGCTCAGAGCCTGGAGCCTGCTTCGCATTCTGTCTCTCCCTCTCTCTCTGCCCCTCCCCTGCCCATGCTCTGTCTCTCTCTGTCTCAAAAATAAATAAAAACATTAAAAAAAAAAAAAGAATCAGGGGGAATTTGGTGGAAGAAAAACTAGTATTAGAATGATGACAAGACTTATTCAGGGGTGCCTGGATGGCTCAGTCAGTTGAGCGTCTGACTTCAGTTCAGGTCATGATCTCTCAGTCTGTGAGTTCGAGCCCCGCGTCGGGCTCTATGCTGACAGCTCGGAGCTTGGAGCCTGCTTTGGATTCTGTGTCTCCCTCTCTCGCTCTGCCCCTCCCCTGCTCATGCTCTGTCTCTTACTCTCAAAAATGAATAAATGTTAAAAAAAAATAAAAAGACTTATTCAAAACTCCACTAGAAAAAACGCGCCATTCAGAACTGAACCTTTTCTAAATAGATACGGACTCCAGCTTTCTCATCCATTCACAGAATCCCTACATTCTAAATGCCACCTAGATGGAACGCTGCAGAACACAGTCTGCATCGTATCCTGCATTTTATAGTCAAAATGACTCAAAGCCTCACAGGAGCTTCATTCCATAACATTCCACAAAATTAGCAGTCAAATTCAGGCGGATCAAGTTCTTGCTCCTTGGGAAAACACTAGTTCACTGCTGTTTTCCAATGAGGAACAGTCTAGAAGGCAAACACAGGCACAAGAGAAGCGTGGAGGTCAGTCACTGTTGTGTTCTGTACTTCACCTGCATTCCAAACACACCTCGTGCTCTATCATCATTACTCCTTTTATTTATTTCTCACCTACAACTCCAGGCTGCACGCTCAGTGATAACAAAACTGTATGGGGTTTTTGGTTTTTTTTTTCCATTTTTTTGAAAGATGATTTTATGATTTAGGAAATTCTGTACTTCTCTTTTTTTAATGTTTACTTATATTTTTGAGAGAAGAGACAGAGCAAGAGCACGAGCAGCAAAGGAGCAGAGAGAGAGAGGGAGACACAGAATCCAAAGTAGGCTCCAGGCTCCGAGCTGGCAGCACAGAGCCCAACACAGGGCTCCGACCCACAAACAGTGAGATCATGACCTGAGCTCAAGTCGGACGCTTATCGACCGAGCCACCCAGGCACCCTACAAAACTGTATGTTTTAATCAGCTCAGGCCGCTCTAACAAAATACCAATGAACCGCTGGCTCAAACGACAGACACTTAATTCTTATGGTTCTAGAGGCTGCAAGTTGTAAGATCAGAGGGCCAGCATCACTGAGTTTTGCTGGACTCTCCTCCGGGTTTGCAGACAGCTTCCTTCCTGTCTCCTCACAAGGTTGCGGAGAAGAGACCTCTGGTGTCTTTTCTCATAAAGGCACTAATCCCTTCATAAGGTCCTCTCTCTCCTGACCTCATTTAAACCAGCTATCTCCCAGAGCACCTGGGTGGCTGAGTTGGTTAAGCATTGGACCGCAGCTTGGGTCCAATCTCAAGGTTCGTGAGTTCGAGCCCCGCGTCGGGCTCTGCGCTGACAGCTCAGAGCCTGGAGCCTGTTTCAGATTCTGTGTCTCCCTCTCTGTCTGACCCTCCCCCGTTCATGCTCTGTTTCAGAAATAAACGCTAAAAAAAATTTTTTTTTAAATAATAAAATAAAACATTTCAAGCAAGCACACAAACAACATATACATTTTTGGGGGAGAGGGCACATTTCAGTCCATTGTACCTACTCAAGAGTGTCCCTTCTTATAACAGTAATGATTGCAGTAACAAACATAATTCGAGAGCTCGTTGTGTGCCGGCACTGTGTCACATGCAGGTGAGGGAACCGGGCGTAGTTCTTTAGCTACACTAGGGTCACAGCTGGTACGCTGTCGTAGCGCTAAGATTTTCGCCCAGGCAGCCTAACAGTAAAGCTCAAACTCCTAATTCTCTCCCTGTTCTGCCTTAACTAGAGGAAAAATGATTTTGAGATCTGAACAAGTGAATTCAGGAATTTACTATTTTAGTTATCACACTTTTGAACTGGGTACAGAAGGGCTCCAAATATCAAAATGATTCTTTTGATAACTACTCATAAGAAAATAAACCAGACAGGGGCGCCTGGGTGGCTCAGTCAGTTAAGCGTCCGACTTCATAAACCCGAGGTTCTTGAGTTCGAGCCCCGTGTCGGACTCTGTGCTGACAGCTCTGAGCCTGGAGCCTGCATCGGATTCTGTGTCTTCCTCTCTCTCTGTTCTTCTCCCGCTTGCACCCTGTCTCTGTCTCTCTCAAAAATAAATAAAGATTAAAAAAAAAAAAAAAAAAAAAAGAAACCAGACCCCCCCCCCCCCCCCCCCCCCAAAATGCAGACAACAGAGACTAAGAGGAAAGCACAACTCTGAGGAGTTTACAAACACCAGTGTGAAAGGGGTGACTCTCTGAATGCCAATCAGATGAGACACACATCACAGAAAGCAACCAGAAGTGATGACCTGTCAAACTGGCCAAGCAGGAAACTACGAGTGATGTATCTATCACTCCCAGGGTCCAGTGAGGGCCTAGGGAACCAGCATGGTCAAATACTGCTGGTGAATATTTATCTGCATTCCTTCCAGAGAGGAAATCTGAAAATTCATGTTTAAAGCTTCTCGTATGTGTTCTCCTCACCAAGTAAACGTGGGTACTTAAAAACGTCAAGATGTACGCAAAAGTTTATGTATAAGGGCAGTCATGATATTGCTTCACAGATCAATTTATATATATTCTGGTAAGTAAAACATACTATTTTTTTAAAAGTTGAGAAAACACAGAGATTTTTAAAGAGACAGAAACAAAGAGCTTTGGATATTACTTGTCGGAATTAACCAGTGTTATAATTGGGCTCTTCTCTCGGTCACGTATATATACCTATACTTTCATAACTCGTTGCTTTGTAACTTATTTATTTTTAATGCTTATTTCAAGAGAGAGCATGTGTGTGTATGAGTACGCAAGCAGGGAAGGGGTAGAGGGAGAGAGAATCCCAAGCAGGCTCCACACTGGCAGTACAGAGCCTGATGTGGGGCTTGATCTCATGAACCAGGAGATCATGACCTGAGCTGAAAACAAAGAGTCAGATGCTTAACTGACTGAGCCACCCAGGCACCCCTGTAACTTTTTTTTTTTAAGTCATCTTGGCAAGTTATTGATGCCAAAAATAGATTCATGTCACTTTAAATGAATGCCTAGTATTTTGCTCCATGAAAAGCATATTTGAATCAACTCTTGATGGGCCTTTGTTTTTAGCGTTTTTTATTATTATTATTTTAGAAAGAGAGAGGAGAGTGCAAGTAGGGGAGAGAGGCAGAGGGAGAGAGAGATTTTTTTAAATTTTTTAAAAATGTTTATCTCTGAGAGAGATTTTTTTTAAATTTTTTAAAAATGTTTACCTTTGAGAGAGAGAGCATGAGTGGAAGAGGAGCAGAGAGAGAGGGAGACACAGAATCCAAAGAAGCTCCAGGCTCCGAGCTGGCAGCACAGAGCCCGACGTGGGGCTCGAACCCACCAACCGTGAGATCATGACCTGAGCCTGAGCCGAAGTCCGACGCTCAACCGACCGAGCCACCCAGGCGCCCCCTCAATAATTTTTTTTTAAAGGAGGGATTAGTCACTTTGAATGCCTAAAAGAAATCTAGAGAGAAATATTCTCTGGATGGGGCTCGGAGGACAAGAAAATAAGTATCAGGTGAGGAAACAAAGCCCAATGAGGAAGCGAGGGCGAGGAGCGGATCTGAGCACGGAAGGAAAAGCTAGCCTCGGATGGAGAGAAGACCACTACCCTCCGACAGGGTGAAGGAGGGAAGGGCGTGTGTGGAAGCAGCGTAGACAGCGGGTGCGACACTGAAATCCCAGGCGAGGCAGAGGCTGCCTCTCGTGGTGAGGGGAGGGTGGGGGCGGCTTGCCGGGAGTCGCACGTCTTCAGCATCACTGCAACAAGGACGCGGCACTTAAGTCACTTGCCTGAGCGCTCTTCCCACGCACTGGCAGCACCTGCTGTCAAAATGGGCTCTGTTCTCGTCTCCCTCACGCGCCCACGTTTACACAAGTATCTGACATTCAACTGAAAAACACTGTCACACACCAAGCATCCGGGCATCATCCCCAGTAGTATTTCTCACACGGGAAAGCTGCTCTTCTTTTCATTAATGTTTTAAAAGTTTATTTAGTTACTTAGAGAGAGACAGAGACGTGCAAGTGGGGGAGGGGCAGGGGAGGCGGAGAGTCCCAAGCAGGCTCAGTGGTATCAGCGCAGAGCCCGACGCAGGGCTCGAACTCCTCAACTGTGAGATCGTGACCTGAGCCGAAACCAAGAGTCGGACGCTTAACCCGCCGAGCCACCCGGGCGCCCCGTCTGCACCACCTTTACTCATCCGGGTGTCACTCCTGTTCTCAGATTCTACTCAGCACTGAGAGAAATCAAACAAACACTGATTCAAGTTTACAGGTAACGAATTATGGGAACACCTTCCACAAAGCTCACGCAGTCACGGGGTAGAGGTAATTCTGCGTTTCCGCTTTGTTCTCTACAAAGCAAGTCTTCCAAGCCTGATGCCAAGGTTTCTCTCACCCCTCCAAGTCTCTGAGTTACAGAGGACGGAAGGGAGGTGGATCACAGGAACTCGAACCCGACCACGTGATTCCCGACGGAGGCAGGAAGTAGAAAGAAGAGCCGCGGGAGGGAGGGAAGCGGCCCTGGTCCGAACCTGCAGCCTCTTCCGTGGGAAACGGAGGGAAGCTGTGAAGAGGGCCCATGCGCTTTTGGTCCCGGAAGTCCCAGCCCGCTATCACTGGGAGGACCAGAGACTAACATGAATGGAGATGTTCTGCCTCCTGTTCTCAAGCCCTCCCGTGCTCACCCTCTCGCCTCCAGGCTTCCAGTACAAGTAACAACCTCCTCCCCTGCACCGCAAAAGCCCCAGCTGGGCCTCAGACCGTATTGGCTTCTGGTAACTCAGAACTATAGGCGGGCAGCCCAGAGGCAGGATGTGAAGAGGCAGGCTGATTTCTGGCAGGGGAGAAAGGGAAAGCAAGGAGATAGCGGGACTGGGTTTTAGTAACCTCAGAACCTTTCCCAGGACACCTGAAATACTTATGGAAGGAAAATAATCTTTACTAAGGCAAAGTCCAATAATCCACGACTTCCCGCAAATCTGCTTGTGATTTCCTCGAATAAAATTAGTATTTGACAACAGCGCTATCGTGTTATGGTGAACCACTGTTTGACATCAACGTAACATTCAGTTTCCTTTTGAAACAAAACTGTACAAGCTCTAAGCCTCCATGCACCTGCAGATCCTCTGAGCACAACAGCTGGCTTCTGCATGGCTACTGCTAGGCTTTCCAGGTGAAAAACTAACCCAGATTGACCATTTGTTACATGTACAATTTTTGCTTTTACTAGAAACGAACAGGTTTAAAATAAAGAGGTGAACTATGAGTTTACCAGACAGAAGTAAACAAAAGAAGGAACGGTAACATTAACATCAGATACGGGGAGGGGCACTTGGGTGGCTCAGTCGGTTGAGCATCGGTTGAGCACTCTTGATTTTGGCTCAGGTCATGATCCCAGGGTCATGGGATCAAGCCCTGTGCTGGGCTCCACAGCATGGAGTCTGCTTAAGATTCTCTCTCCGTCTCTGCATACCACCCCCCCCCCCAACTTGCTCACTCTCAAATTAAAAAACAAAAACATCAGATAAAGGGATATTGGTCAGACATAAGTTGAAAGCATTAAACAGGATAAAAAGGATCTTATAGAAGGCATAATTTACAAAGACAGGGCACAGTCTTGTATGAACCAGTGACGTAATGTTACATACATAAAGAAGATCTTCCAGAAATGCAAAAAAGATTGTTTAAAATACATTTAAGGTGGAAATCTTAATCACACCTCTTCTAGAATTAGACTGACCTAGGAAATGTATCAGAGAACTAAATTCTAAAATCAATAAACCTGAATACTAAAACCAGTAAACCTGATGAAACAGTCATAGAACTTAAAAAAAAAAAAAAAATTATGTTTATTTCTTTTTGAGAGAGAGAAACAAGAGCACAAGCAGGGGAGAGGCAGAGAGAGAGGGGGACACAGAATTTGAAGCAGGTTCCAGGCTCTGAGCTGCCAGCACAGAGCCCAAGAGGGGGCTCGAACTCACAGACCACAAGATCACGCCCTGAGCCCAAGTCAGACGCTTAACTGACTGAGCCACCCAGGCACCCCAGCATAGAACTTTAATTTATTTATGTACATATTTATAGCATAGAACCTTTTAATTCTAAGTAGAAAATATACGTATTTTAACACCCATGAAATGTGTAATCATTGATTATGTACTTGCCAAAGAAGAAAATCTTAACTAAAACATACCAAATCTAATTCTCTGGTCACCACAAAACTGGAAAATAATACAAACATGACCACCATCATGCTGTGCACTTGAACTTACCCAGTGATGTATGTCAATTATCTTTCAATAAAACTGAAGAAAGAAATGGATTGAAAAGCTTAAGTATTTGAAAAAATGACATCCAATCCTGGATAACTCTTAGGTCAAAGAAAAAAATGACAACATATGTAAAAAGCAATGAAAAAGAGAACACTTTATACCAAAAACTATGGAACAAGTTGTATTTAGAGGCAAATTTATAGCCTTAAAATGTCTTCACCAAAAATGAAAGAATAAAAATGAGAGAACTTAAAAAAATAAAGGCTCTTAGACTAATATTAAGAAATGGAAAAAGAAGAAGAGAATAGGAAGAGGAACTGTGACAAAAACTTAAACTGGAAAACAGAAGACAGTAAGTAAGAGTTGAAAAGCATTCAAAAAGAGACAAATCCTCTTGCAAGCCTGGTTCAAGAAAAAAGAAAACAAAAATATGTAAGGTTAGGAATGAGAAAATAACCTCATGTGCAGAGCAGACTGTAAGAATCACAAGAGAATTCTATACACAATACAATGACAACTAATTTGGAATATCTGTTGAAAATGGAGGACCTTCCAAGCAAAATACAAATTAAGGTTGATCCCTCCCCCATAGAAAAGTTGAATTTTAATTTTTTTTAATTTTTAATTTTTAGAGAAAGAGAGAGAGAGAGCGCGCCCAAGTTGGGGAGAGGGGGAGAGGGGCAGAGGGAGAGGGAGAATCTTAAGCAGGTTCCACGCTCAGCACAGAGCCTGACATGGGGCTCGTTCCCATGACCTTGGGATCATGACCTGAGCCCAAATCAAGTCAGATGCTCAACCAACTGAGCCACCCAAGCAACCCAAAAAGTTGACTTTTTAAATGATCACAGAAGAGAGTGGACACATTATATATAAATGCTACCATGTAAAACTATATAATAGGATTTTGAAATTGATTTCTCTACTCAGTCTTAAAAGAGCAGATAATTCCAAAGTCAATTAAATTATTTCAGAACGTAGCAAAATATAAAATGCTCCCTAAAGTTATTTTAAGGGATCTAGTATAATTTTAAATATTAACATCTGATTAATACAGTCCCAAAAAAGCTCCCCTTCGTGTCAGTCTCACTAATAAAAGATACATTCTATATAAAATATCAATAAATGGCACCCAACAGTGTATCAAAAGAATAATATACTTGATCAAAAAGAATTACTTGGAGATTCTATCAGTATTTTAGCAGGTACTGTACCAAAACCTTTTATGATAAACTGATATATTTAAAGCACTGAATTTTCCATACTGGAACATGAAATGTCCATTTACTTGCCCTTAATGTCTTTTAATAATATTTCATATTTCTCATAAAGAAGTCTCTTTTGTGCAGTGTATTCATATTGGGTTCTTCCCCCCCCCCCCATTTTATAACTGATATACAAAAATATTTAAGTTTCTGTATTCATTTAGTCACTTTGCTGAACCTTTTAATTCTAATAATTTTGCAATTTCATTCTTTTCCATTTTCCAGAAACAAAATTACATTATCCAAAAATAATATTTTCACTTCTTCCTTTCCTAACATTTTTGTCTGTTCCCTGTTTTATTACTTTAGCTAGAAAGTTAGCACCACGTTGAATATTAGAAGTGAAAGTAAATATTCCATTTTTTCCTGAGTTTAAAGAGAATGCTTCTATTGTTTTATCATTTAAGTATGACATTTACCATAGATTTCTTTTAAGTGCCTTTTATCAAGTTGCTGTTTGTCTATTCCCATTTTGCTAAGTGTTTTATTTATTTATTTTTGGGAGGTGGGGAGAGAGGGAAGGAGAGAGGGAGAGAGAAAACGAGCAGGCAGGGGCAAAGAGAGGAAGAATATTAAGCAGGTTCCAGCACAGAGGCTGACACAGGCCTCAATCTCACGATCATGAGATCATGACTGAGTGGAAATCAAGAGTCAGACGCTTAACTGACTGAGCCACCCAGGCACCCCTCCTATTTTGCTAAATGTTTTCTTTGAAATCAAAGTAGGTTTTGAGTATTTGCAAAAAACACTTTACCGCTCGAGATGATCATATAGATCATACAGATTTAACCTCATATAAACTATTAATACAGTGATTTATAGCAACAGGCGTTCTAACGTTAAATCATTCCTGGGATAAAATCTTTCATTCCAGATGGAGGGCATGACTGAATTTGCTACTATTTTATTTTAGGGCTTTGTATTGATGGGAGTTGGGCAGTTTTTTCTTCTGGTGCTATCTTTGTCAGGTTTTGGTATTAAGGGGATGCTAACATTATGAGCTGAACAACTCTCCTTAATGGAAGCACTCCAGGAATAAGGGCCAGCATGAGCAAAGACCAGGATGAAAAAGCGCAGGATATGCTCAGAGAATAGGATTTAAGACTTCTTTTTCTCTTTTTTAATGTTTACTTATTTTTGAGAGGGAGACAGAGCGAGACAGGGAGACACAGAATCTGAAACAGGCTCCAGGCTCTGAGCTGTCAGCACAGAGGCAGACATGGGGCTCAAACTCACAAACCTCAAGCTCATGACCTGAGCTGAAGTCAGACACTTAACCGACTGAGCCACCCAGGTGCCCCAGGATTTAAGACTTCTTAAAATGGACTAAGTAACAAAGTAGGTTTGACTCCAGTTGCTAATTAATCTTCAAGCACAACTCCTCTGCCAAAACACTTTGACATACTGCTCATTTTACATACAGAACAGACTCCAAACGTTCAAGATCCTTCCTACTTTATTTTTAAAAAATTTTAAATGTTTATTTTTGAAAGAGAGAGAGAGAGAGAGAAAGACAGAGCACGAGCGGGGGAGGGGCAGAGAGAGAGGGAGGCACAGAATCGGAAGCAGGCTCCAGGCTCTGAGCTGTCAGCACAGGGCCCGAATTGGGGCTCGAACTCACGAGCCTAGCCATGAGAACGTGACCTGAGCCGAAGTCGGACGCTCAACCGACTGAGCCCCCCGGGGCGCCCCAAAATCCTTCCAACTTTAACCTATTTTACATTGCAACCTGTGCTTTCCTGTGATTTTTGTTTGCTGAGAATGCTATATATGATCTACAATGGCACATCCAAATCCTACCCACCTATCAAGGGAATGGTTCAAATACCCATGAAAAGTTCTCAGATCCAGTTGAACTATGTCTGAGTTCACACGTGCTGCAGCAAATTACTGTCAGCTTTTGGCTTGCCAACTCCTTAAGCTCTCTGACAGCTATACTATGTTGGTCAGTGTCACGCCCCCCTCCCCCAATTCACGACCTTCCCAGAACCTTAGAATGTGACTTTATCTGGCAATAGTTACTGTAAATGTAATTAGTTAAGATCAGGAGTAAGGCAGGCCCTTTGTCCAAGAAGGCTGTGTCCTTTTAAGAAGAAACACAGATACACACAGAAAAACACCATAGGAGAAACTTCAAGAGATCCAAAAGATGCAGCTACAAGTCAAAGAACTCCTAGGATGGGTCCACAGCACCGGAAACTAGGAAAAGGCAAGGAAGTATTTTACCCAGAGTTTCAGGGGAAGCGTGATCCTGCTGACACCTTCATTTCGGACTTTCTGGTTCCAGAACTGTAAGATAATAAACGCGTTGTTTTAAGCCACCCAATTGGCGATACTTGGTTATCACAGCCCTAGGAAACTAAAGCAAGGGCAATTTAAATTTCTAATTTATCTTCCTAACCCCGACAGCGCTCTGTCCCTAGTCCAGCTGAGAACTATGTAGGTACTCAAATCCTTCCACGAGTGGGCTTCCGGCAGCAGCAGTCAGGAACTGCCAGACCTTATGAGCTCCTGCTGGGAGACGACCAACAGCCAATGCTCGTAAGTGGTAAGTAAGCACCGTGACTGTAAGACGAGCGGCTACGCAGACGAACGGAAGCCAGGAACTAAATGAAACACGCGGCAGCCGGAGAGGGAAGAGCCTCGATTCCCCGGAGAGCGACCAGGGAGGAAGGCAGTTCTCGAGACGGGAGCCTCCGAGCCGCTCTCCAGACCCCGCCGAACAGCCCAGTCCTCTCCCCACCCTCCACGGCCGGCCGGGAACCCAGCAACTGCCACCTCCGGTCCAGGAGCCCCTCCTGCCCCGCTCCGCGCCGCCGCCTCACCTCCGCGGGCGCGTCCCGCTATGTTACGCTGTTGCGTGGGGGGAGGGACTTCCTCCCCACACCCGGAAACCGGAAGGAGCTCTTTCCCGCCGGAAGGAGAGTGCAGTTGCTGTCGGGGTCGCGTCCGGGAGGGCCGGGGGCGGTTGTGGCGTAGAGCAAGGCTGATCTCGGGCCACCCGCGGGGCGGGCGACGATATCGTCCTAATGGGCAGGCTGGCTGGCGTGTCGGGTTTCGGGGAGTATGGCGGGGAACCGGAGTAGAGGTGAGAGGTCGGCGTATCTGTCGCGAGGGTCCTCGTCACCCAACCACATATACGTCTCATACCTGACTCTTGCTCAGCTTTTTCGACCGCGTCTAAAAAAACAAGCCTGGTAGTTCACGGAGGTGCGGTGGGGAATATATGTGGAAGGGAGAAGTAATGTTTAAGGAAAAATAATTCAGGAGGTGAATTTAACATAAGTGGTCCCTTAAGGGATGTGACTCCGGGGCCTGTGCATAACCAGGCCCTCTGAATCGGTGACTCCTGCTTGAGGCAGCAGCACCTGTTGCATTAATTTGAAAACATATACACAGGCGGGTGATTTTCAAGCTTCCTGAATCTGCCAGCCAAGTCATTGGGAGTTGGAGGAGGGACAGCCATCTGGGTCATCCCCCACGGTTCAGTTTTTCATGGAAGCATAGTGAGAGGAGACAGGCTGAAAGTCAGGAATTAGAAATGTGTCATTTATTTACATTTTATTATTTTTTATTAAAAAATTTTTAATGTTCTTGAGAGAGTGAGTGTGAGTGGGGGAGGGGCAGAGACACAAAGACACAGAATCCTAAACAGGCTCCCAACTCCCAGCTGTCAACACAGAGGCTGACACCGGGTTTGAACTCACCAGCCGGTGAGATCGTAACCTGAGCCCAAGTCGGCGGCTCAACCTACTGAGGCACGCAGGCGCCCCTGTAGGCAGTTTCTGTTTCACTCACTCCTCTTGACCATTTAACTCCTGCTTCCATCAGTGACCACAGCAGGCTACACATCTCACTTCTAGAACTCGAGACTTTTCAGTGGAATAGTAACTGCACAGAAACGGACCCACTATTGAATTCATTATTATTGCTCCATGAGTAGGTGTTTAAAATGCCTTATACTTTACAGAAATCCTTGGTAGGTAGTTATATATGGTTATTTGGGGGAGATTGGCTTGAGGTTCTTTGAAGGGCTGGGAACATATTTTTTTTTTTTAAATAATGAAGCCTAGGCTCTGAAAATTCTATAAACTGTTTAGGAAAGGATGAGATTTCAAGAACAACAGGCACCTCCATATATGTAGTATTTCCCCCTACATCTGATATGGAAATTTGGGTAAAATTTTGGGGGGTGGGGTGAGGAAGCCTCTCCCATAAAATGACTTTTTTAAGACACTTGACATTTGAGAAGGTATCACCTGTGGTCTTCTTCTCAGGTATCACCTGAGTTTGTCATTACCTTTACAGCATACGAAATTTCCTCCATGAAAGTCCTAGATTCTAAGACCATCAGAGAGTCATGGTGTGACGTGCTATCAGGGCCAAGGGGTAACTTCCACTCATCAGCCTCCAAACATATAAACCAGATTGATGTTTGAGAACATTTAAAATATGTATGTTGTACACTTTGGGCTCTCTCGAGAATCATCAAAACTATAATAAATATTAAATGTGTTAAAGATCTCTTGCAGGGATAGGAAGGAAACATGCTAAACCACATACATCTTCCTCAGATTCCCATAAACCCCTCCCACTCCTCCCAAGTTAGAAGTCACTGTTACTAACAGGGTTCTTTGGTAGATCTCTCAAGTGTTTGGGGACAGAAGAAAGGCTGAGAATCACTCGCTGTTTTTTATCTCCCTCTCCCCACTCAACACACAATTTGAAAGTGCTTTGCTTTTTTTTTCTTTTGAGGGAGAGAGCGAGTGAGCACGAGAGCAAGAGGGTCAGCAGGAGGGGCAGAAGGAGGGAGAGAGAGAGAGAATCCTAAGCAGGTTCCATGCGAGGGTGGAGCCCAACCGTGAGTGAGATCGTGACCTGAGCTGAAACCAAAGTCAGACGCTTAACCGACCGAGCCACTCGGGCGCCCCATGAAAGTGCTTTGCTTTCTGATGAAGAAATTTTCTTTTAATTTGGACGACAATTCGATGCCTCTTATCTCTTTTCAGGGATGTGAGCGTTTGAAAGCAGAATGCCTTTGCTTCCATGATCTGATCAGAGATTATGAAGATACAGTTCCTCCCTTTGGTTTGCATACAGTTAAGTGGAGCAGATACAGGTCAATGGTCAGTGTGCCACTTAAGTATTCAAGAAGAGGTGAGTGTGTGCAACTTAACTCGGCTGGGGAGGGGCGGGAATTAAGTGCTTCTGGGAAGTGACTTTTGAGCTATACAGGCATTAGGAGGACAAGAAAGGGTAGGTCCATTCCAGGTACCTAGGGATCTGTGATCTGTGGCTTGTTTACAAATTGTGAATTACACAGAAGACAGGGTCAGGTGTCTTCTGCCTTTCTTCAGAGGTCTGTCCTTCTGAGGATAGTGCTCCTCTTGTTTTCCTTCTCTCTCCCTGTCCTTCTTCCCCTTAATTAGATGGATGTCGAGGATAGAAAAGAAGTCAGAGGGGAGGCATCTTTCTGAGTGGCAGAGCAATAGGACAGGTTTACCAAGAAATAATGATTGTACTCAGGAAATCCATCTCTAAAAACTGCGTTCCTGCTTTGTTAAAATGCACAGCTGGGAAACCTCAATTTTGTTGATTGATTGCTTTCCCAGTGAATGGATTATATTCTTGTCTCTAATCCAGTCTTTTCGAATTTAGGGGCCTCTCTCAAGCCCACCTCTAGGCCTAGGAATGAGCATGGGGGAGGCAGCAAAATCAGAACCCAAGTTCATACTACAAAAGCATTTTTGTTGGCTATAACTGAGTGACCGCATGTTGTTTGACCTGCAAGCTGGGTAGCTGAATTGTAATTCAAATCAATGATAGTTTAATTCCACTAGGATCCGATGAAGGTGGAACTAGGCAGAAAAACCTGATTCTGTCAAAGTCTGGGGAGAATGACGAAAAAGCAATCAATCGGTGAATCGGGCTTAATTTTTTTCTGGGACTGGGACTAGCAGAAGACAAGCAGTGAAGTGGAAGACGCGACAGGCGTGCCAAGAACTAGCGCCTGTGCACTAGCAGCTCTAAAGTAATTACTAAGTCGGGGCATCCATCGTGCCCAGCTCATCATCACGCTTCTTCTAGGAGACTTGCTGACGGAGAAGGTGCTGACTGGCCGGAATCTTCTTCGCAAATCCTGAACTCTCATCTTGCATTTAGATTCCTTAACCATGGATTGCAGTGAAGCACGTGTACGTTAGCGTTCCAGTCTGTGAACACTCGAAAAGTAGATGGTTATCTAAAAGTAATCAACTAGCATTCCTTTCGTGTCTTGATGTGCTGGAGGACAGTGTTTCAAAGGCTGGACTTGGTCTTCTGGAGACTAAGAAAATAGAGTCCTTGAAGTCAAGCCGACTCTGCTGTTAGCCTCCTAAATGAAAAGGTAGATAGAACAGGTCTTGTTTACAAAACAAATTCAAGACCTACTTATCTACCAACAGCATTTGTACGCATAGTGTGGTCTTGCTGTGGAAAATAGGAACAGTAAATTGAGAGATTAGAAAGGGTGGGAAAAGGCAGTGAACCCACAAGACTCTTCCTGTACTAACTGATAGGAAGGTGGTTGGAAATTGGAGAAGTTGTTCAGGAAAGCGGAGGACGGGACCTTTCCTGTAGTGCAGCCTTCGGAGGGTCCAGCAGGTTCTCTGGTAGCTAAGCCTCCTTGGACAGAGACGAGCGGATCTCATTTACAGAGTGCCATGTCATGGTGAATTGTGCTGCGGGCAGCTGCCAGTGTGAGCCGTGTAAGGTTATGATTCTGACAAATATTGAGAGGATGAGAAGCATTAAGGAAAAGGCCTCATTGCCCATGCAATCACTCTGCTTTATACTGGTCACCACGCTTGTGCTTCAGAAAGATTTTATCGGGTGTGTACAAGCAATGATTGCTTATCATTGTCTGAATCAGCAGGAAGTCCATTAAACGCACTTTTCCAAATAAAAGGCAATTTCATTTTATCGGAAACCAGTGTCTCTGACCAACTTTCCAGTCCCATCTAAGGGTGCCTTAAATTCTGATTATTCTGAATTACTAAGCCCATGTTAGTTTACACTAAGATTCTGTGGTTATTTTACATAGTCTCCCCTTTGTTGAGGGAAGCCAAAACTTATGTTAATAACCTACTCAAGAGTTAGAAAGTAATATAGGTAAAGCTAGGAAAAGAACAGATTGGTATCTTTTGTTTTATCTGCAGTGTCTGGGATTGTGGCTACGATATTCTGACTTTTTAAAAATCCGTTTTGTTTTTTGTTTTGTTTTTTAACAGATATATCAGCAGGTTGCAGCTGAACATGGCCTTGAGGTAAATCCTGCCCCCGTTGAAATTTGGTTTCAGCAGATTATTCATGGTAATTTAGGAACTGGAATATTTTACAGAAAAAAAAATATTTCGTTTGGTTCTGTTCTAGACTTATTTTTTCTTCTCCTAGAAGAACCATGTTTAAACAAAACTTCACTATGCTGAAGAACTGTGATGCTTTAAGTTGGTCATCTGCCTCATTTTAAAGTAAGTGAATTTTATATGTCAACACAAATTCTAGATGTTTTTTTTCTTGATCAATAAAACTTTTTACTCAAACCTTACAGGTGTCGAGTTTTTAATCGTTTTATCCATGTTCAGGTTACATGTGAAACATTCCATAAAGCCTTTAGAGTGCTGAATTCAAATTTGCCGTATCCGTGACAGCCTACCTCCTGCTTGGTAGTTTCTGTTGCAGTGGCTAAGCTTGGTTTTGAATATGCACACATGTATATTCTGTTTGTAACTTGAACCATCTCTGTTTACACTGGCCGTCCCTTCCTTATCTCAGGGTAGTAAGACTGTCAAGTTGTTAATTCAGGAATCTGAGCTGCCATGTGTATGAACAGGCAGGGTTTTGAGACAGGCGACTTGAGAGGCGTTCATCACATCAGACTTTGTGCTGGAAAACACTAAAGTTTTAGATCACAGGATTTGCAGTTCCCACGAAACCATGAGTGATGAGATATGGGGTGTATCTGTGCAGAGGGGCATCTGCCGGGCAGAACAAAACGGTCTGAGAACCGCTTCACAGGCAGGGTCCCCTACTCTGCACCCACACGTCCAAGCTCGAAGACGCAGTGTGCAGAGCTTTAGGTGGCAGCTGGAGAGCCGAGCGGAGAACCAGGAAGGCAGCCCGCGGGGCCGGTGCTGTGGGCACAGGAGGGCATGACAGCAGAGAGGCAGGAGGCCCCAGAGCTGCTGGCCCAGGGGCCGCTTTGCACACCGGTGCTCAGCTTTAGCCTTTGGCTGGCGAGGTTCTCTCTCCCGAAGCTGCCACGCGTTTGCCATACGTTCTATATCGTGCGCTCCCGTGTTCGTCATTAAATCTCTCAGTCTGTTGAGTCTAGTCTAGTCTCGTCTATTGAGGCTAGTGCTATTTTTTCTTTGTTTAAAGGGACACGGGAACTCTGGAAGATCATGTGACTCCTTGCAGAGTAGCTACAGAGGAGCAATCAAACCTCGGTCTTTTGATTTCCAGCCTGGTTCTCTCCACGTGACAGGATAGTTCCTAGAATCAGTTGTGACTAATGTTCTCTGTTTTTTCCCGCTTTAGCCCCCGTTCCCTCTCCCGATGCGCTGAAAGTGCCACGTTTACGTGTAGGCCGCTGCGGGACGTGAAGTGCGTAGTAGAGCGTTCCGTTTTGCCCAGTCTTGCCATCAAGCCGCAGGTGCCCTTCTGTTCCTTCAGACTGCCTCCCCTCCAGGTTTTGTCCATCTCCCTGCCGTACGTCCTTTGCTCTAGTTTGGAAAGAGCCCCACCATCCCTCACACGGAGAGCAGAGAGCCCGACAACGGTGGTTGGATGAGGAAGATACTGATTTATTCAGTATTTGGTGTGTACCGTTTGTTACATGTTAGTCCTTAGGGACCGAATGATGAACAGGACAGACACTGTCCCTGCCTTCATGGAAGAGCGCACGGTAGAGGTCATTTCAAAGTTTGAGTGGGGTAAGTTCTGTGAACGAGGGGAACAGGTGTGACAGCATGCTCAGTGCCAGAAACCGCATCACAGTGCCATTAACTCCCCGGAAAACAGAAGGCGCGTGGCTTCCCTGGTTCTCTGTGGACAGCCTCTTGCCTTCTGGAGTCTGTTCCCGGCTGACTCAAGAGATGTCCCGGGTGTGCCGCGGCCACTAGTACTTATGTATCTCTTGCCTCCCTTGCCCCTGCCCTCAAGCTCTGTAGGCCTTGGACTTTCAGATACTTTGCATATAAACAAACAGACCGATACAGTTTGACCACCTGAAAGGCCTGGAGTTCATTTTGTCTGAGCCCTCATTTTACAGCCGCGCCTGGTAATGACTAACCTAACATCATACAGGTGGCAGTGCTAGAAACCTGTGCTTGAACGCCAAGTTCAACCAGCTGAGGGGTGGCCGGCTTGGAGGGGTGGGTACAGAAGAGAGGGAGCTGGCATCAGAATGGTCTAGTAGAAAGTGATGTGCTTTGGCATTGAAATGCCATTATGTATCTTCAGACACCCAGGCTTTTCCAAAGAAAAACAGGGATGCACAAATTGGTGAAGCTGACAACTAAACGTGTACAGATGCTGAGAAATGTCCGCATTGAAAAATGACAATTTTGAATTTTCATAGTCTAGCAGAATGCCGATCTTCCTCGGGGAGACAGTTATTCTTATATCTGGAGTCGTCCCGTTGTGCAGGAACTCATACTTATGCCTAGAAATTAAATGTTGATAGGACACAGCTTCAGAAGTTCTGTAGATGCGCAATTTACAGAACATTTCGTATTAGTTTTCAAATAACGCTGTGATCGTGTTTTTTTTTTTTAATTAATTGACTACCAAAGTAACGGTTCATTTCCCAACATATCTGTCTCTTTTCTAAAATTTGTCCTAAGAGACCTCTCTTTTTAAACACCATTTGTTTTTGATCAATTTCTTCACCTAAGAGACTTACATACACTCTTACTGCATCAAAGTTTGTATAGAAATTGGTGTTTTAAAACTTGGGATTTTGAGGTTCAAATGTATAAAGCCTTCGTAATAAAGATGTTTGAACCGGGGGGAGCCCCACGATCTTTCACGTAATAAAATGTGCCTTTTGGTATAACCTGTGCACAGGTACTCAGGCACGATCCTTAGACCTTCCGACTCAGCAGGGCCAGCCGGGCCGTCACCGCCCCCGCAGCCTAGCCCAGCACCCTCTCCCCGTGCTCTGTAGCCTGGGTGCTTTGAAAAAATGGCTGGAACCCAAAGCAGCCACGGGAACTTCCTACCCCTGCTACCTACAGACGTCTGCAGAACACGGTGCCAGCAAGCTGCGCCACACTCCTGGGAGGAGCACTTAGAATACGGTCTCGGTGTCAGAGCGGGCCAGCCTGGCTCCGGCCCTGCTCGCCTCATCTTCCCCTCAGCTCCTTTCCTTAGCTAAGCAGCCGCCAGAAGCCAGGAGCCAGGAAGGCCCTGCCCTCCACCTTCTTCCCACTACAGCACCAGACGAAAGCAAAAACTGCAGGTCAGCTAGGATACCTTCCGTATCCTGTCTGTCCTCTGTCTGTAACTCTGTCCTCTGTCTTTCCAAGGTGGGGCCACAGAAGCGGCCAGGCCTAGTGCCTGGCTTTTTGCCCACCCTTCTTCACGCTGTCTCATGTTTCCATCCTCTTCTGTCTTCTGACCTCTCAACCCTCCCACCGTACACAGACTCCTACTCTTCCTTTGTCCTCCCCGTTCTCCTCTGCCCTTCGTTCTTACCTCTCTAGGAGAGGATACTTTGATTTTTAGCCTCATTACACTTCGGGCAGAATCTCCAAATAAACTATTTGGCTCAATGCCTACTATTTCCTGTGTTTCTCAGACTGGGTCTGAGGATTAGTAGAGTCCATTCTAGTCCAAGTACCTTACAGGGGGGGTCTTCCCACGTATGCGCGGGCATGACCGGTAGTGTTTAATTAACCACGATGGAGGTTCACCAGCAGAGAACGCAGGATCAAACGTGCATAAGATACAGCAAGCCAACAAGGGTCAGAGGCCCCGTGGTACAAGAGGTGCTGGGGAAACGGAGCGAACTTTGGTAATTTTTGAGGTGAAGGGAGGTTGTAACAGTGGCTTCCCGAGTCTGAACATGTCCACGGGACTGCACCTCATCAGGTTTTCCCAGCTTTCTAGAGCTAATCCACGCGTAGAGGACAGAGTGCTTGGCAGCAGAAGCAGAACAGAATGAGCCATGACTATTAAGCCGCTGCCTACTTGCAAAGATGGAATTGGGGCTTCAGATCAAACTGTAACCATTTAATAACACAAGTTGAGCATGAATGAAAAGCCAATCACTTAGTGCTTAAGAATGCTGTCTTTGGGGCCAGACTGCCTGGATTGGATTCCAAGCTCCAAAAATCCACGTTGGACGGATTATCCGACTGCTGTGAGGCATAGCTGACTTTTAAAATGGGGTGATAGAATTGTGAGAAGTAAACAGGACAGGACATGGGAGCAGCGCTTGGCACGGAATAAGCTCTCCGTGAACTGTAGCTATTTCTGTCTGAAAGAAAAGTACCCAAAGCTGCTCTTTTCCCGTCTCATTTGGACTTTAGGGGAAAGGGCTGGAAAAGAGCCCTGAGGTATCTTAGAATATTTTATGAAACCTACCCTAGGCCTTAATTATTGCTAGTGAAACCTCGTGCTCTCTTCTTTCAAGGTCAATTTTAGTATCAGGCATCCAGATTCTACTTTACCGTGATGATGCAAGTCTGTGCCTCATGCACCAAGACAGGCAGTTTGCTCCCAGGTCCTCTTGTTTAGGGACATCTTCAAAGGCCACGCCCACCGTGTAGTGGGACCTCTCGTCCACCTCCACCTCCCAGTAATGGCGCCCTCGGATTGGAATGAGATTCCCCATGACGGCAACACACCTGGGTTCAGAAAGTGGAAGCGTGCGTCACCGGGGGCGACCCGAGCCTGGCCGTGCGGCGGGGGGGGGGGGGGGGGGGACAGCCGTGGGGGTCGGCCCAACGGTGTTCCGAACACCTCCTTTGAGAAGCGGCTCGCCCTCGGCTCACCTGACAGATGCCGAAATTTGTGGAAGGGTTCTTACCCTGCCGGTAATGGGAGCGAGTTAGAAAAGGCTCTATTGGCATTTGTAAATGATTGGGCTCTTTTTTTTTTTTTTTTGGTAACAAAAATAAAGATTTGGTTCACTTGCTCATAAAAAAAGAAAGGGACTCCGGGTGCCAGGGTGACTCAGTGGGTGAAGCATCTGACTTCGGCTCAGGTCATGATCTCGCTGTTCGTGAGTTCGAGCCCCACGTCGGGCTCTGTGCTGACAGCTCGGAGCCTGGAGCCTGCTTCGGATCTGTGTCTCCCCACACCCTCTCTCTACCCCTCCCCTGCTCACGCTCTGTCTCTCTCTCTTTCAAAAATAAATATTAAAACAAACAAAAGGGACTGAAACTTCACAGAACTCAGCACAGTCAAGGGAACCATGCACTTGAAGTTCAGGAACCGGCCAGCACTGCTGATGCTGCACTAGCATGGGGGGCTTTGAGGTGACGCATATCTGCGGGGTGGCTACAGGCAGAAGACGAGGATCTGGATCTCAGAAGCAAACCTGAGAACAGCAAATAGCAAATCCCTCACCAATGATCAAAATCGACCTCCAAGAAGCCACTGGAAACAAATACACTCACAAAGGTCACAGTTATGTTTTGTTTTACAACAATACAGCATTCTTCAGAGGAAGGTTCTCGTGGGAAACCAGACCACATCAGTATCTCCGAAACGAACAGTCCGCCTCCTGCAGGAAACTTCTGCATTAGCCAAACTGAGTGCCCACCCCCCGCCAAACCCCTGGGCAGATTTGTTTAGCTGTTATTAACACGAGATCTCTACTCTCAAACCCCAAGTTCTGGAGGCCAAGCAAAGCTCTGGGAAGGAGACTGCACAGAAAAGAGCTCCTCTTTTGTAAAATGAAGCCGTCTCTACTCTCAGCTCCGGACCCACATCTCCACCCACCTGCTGTTCCTCATTCAGAATGTCCCGAACGGAACTTACCACATTCCTACCCTTCCCACCGCCGACCAAACTTAGTGTTTTGCCTGTGGTGGGAAGGAGTACTTACTCCCCGTGTTTTCTCCGTTTTGGTTAATAGACTCATGATCTACCCAGTAACCCAAGGCAGAAAACAGTAACCCAAGGATAATGTAGTGGTTACACGCTCAGCTTCTAGCTTAAATCTGACTTCAGCCCTTAACAGCAGTGTGCCTTTGGGCAAATTACTTTACTTCTCTGTGCCTCAATGGTCTCATCTGTCAAATTGGACTGGTAGTGATATGGATGTCACAGGCTGTCGTGATGATTCAATGAGCTAATCCATGTCAAACACTTGGAAGATGTCTAGCACTTGGTAAACACGCCATAAATTACAGTCCCTGACCCATCCCTCCCCTGCTCGCCCCTTAACCAGTTGGCCTCTCTCCTTGTTAGTTTTGTGTGTTGCTGATGTACTCAAGGCGTCCGCAGCCTCCTCCCTGGTCTCCTGGCTCCCCACCTGCCTCTCCCCCTCCTCCCCAGCTCACACTTGACCCTCCAGGGTGATCCTTCTGAAATGTAAATCTGATCGGGTCACCTCCCCTACTTGAATCCTCCAAAAATTCCCACCCCTCCAAGGATAAGATCCAAACTTGTTTTGCCCTAGAACTTTTCCACCTTTCCTGCCTCGTCTTCCCCTTCTTCCCATTATGGACCCTACACCACAGACACGCTAACCGATAGCAGTTCTCCAAACACGTGGTCTCCCTGGCTTCCGCCGTTTGTACACGTATGAGGCACTTAATCTGCCTGGTCGGCCTGGAGAACTCCCTTTTATCCTCCAAGCCCTTGCTTCCCCAGGAAGCCTTCTTCCTGGGGGCTCCTACGATGCCTTGGCCATCCTTCTACCGAATCTTTCACAGGTGTGTTTTTGAAACATGCATCTCCCCCACTTGCCTGGTCTGAGTCAGGTGGGCAGGGACACTATCTTCCTCCCTTTACCTCCAGGGCACAGCATGGTCCTCACGGGACAATGGATATACTGGTGACAGGATATTGCAATGGGACTGTCTAACTTGGCTGGACCCCAAAGAGCCAAGAACAGAACAACAGGTGGTGAGTTCTCCCATATTTCCAGGTGACGTGCTGGACCACCTCTGCGGGACTTGGCGACCAAAAACTCGTTTTGTAACTTTTAGTGCAACACCAAGCGGCCGAGGCTGAAGACGCTCGAGGCTGTGTCTGCCCAGAGAGCTCACACGCACGGTGAGGTAGCAGTGGCCTGGTCAGAGGTGTGTGCCTTCAGAGGACCGGGTGTGAACGGAACCCACTGCAGGAAAGCTGCCTCTGCGTTGTTTGTGGGGGGATCCTGTCCAAGAGGGCTGCCTGTGAGGGCCCAGGAGGGCTCGGCAGAAAGAACGAGAACCATAGCACTGGGTGCGGAGGTGGACGGGTTGTCAGGGGCTCACCTGGGAACTGCCGGGGAGAGAGAGTCAGCTTCCCACATCACACTGGTACCAGTCAGGTACCCCCAGGCTAAAAACAGGACAACAGGCCCCCAAACGGAGCCCGTCACGCTAAGCCCCACGTCTCCAAACCGAGACACCTCCGTTACAGTTCGACTCTCCCAGAAATGGGATCTTAAACCAATCAGGAATCGCCTGACGAGCACCAGTGAGGTGATGTGCCTCGCAGACCCTGCTGTCCCCTGCAGGAAAGGAACCTCGCCACAACCGCCCGCTTCTTTGCCTACTGCAACTTGGCCCATAAGCGTCTTTCATCTTGTACAGCTCCTGAGAGCTCCCGTCTACCTGTTAGACTGGATGATGCCCGTTTCATAACTCCTGGAATAAAGCCATAAGATCTTTAAAATCTATTCAGTTGAATTTTTTTTTTTTTTTTTAACAACACAGGTAAGGCCTTTATCTCTCCATGTCCCTCTCCATGCCCTGCAACCCTGGGTAGAATGGGCAGAGGTGGGAAAGGATCAAGTTGCTTTCCACTGTACCCTGTGCACTTGGGCTACCGCATGCTAACACTTACATATAGTAGGTGCTACACACACACGCACACACACACACACACACACACACACACTGTAAAAAGGCCAGCAGGGAGCCAACATCAGAGGAAGAGCCAGCTCTGGGATAGTCTCAGACCCTGGCAGGGAGGCTGATGCAGTTTCTTTCTTCTCTTCCTTTCTTTCAGCTTTTTTTTTTTTTAATGCTTATTTTTGAGAGAGAGAGCGAGCGAGTTCGAGCAAGGGAGGGGCAGAGAGAGAGAGGGACACAGAATCCGAAGCAGGCTCCAGGCTCTGAGCTGTCAGCACAGAGCCCGATGCGGGGCTCAAACCCACGAACCGTGAGATCATGACCCGAGTTGAAGTCAGATGTTTAACAGACTGAGCCACCCAGGCGCCCCTGGATGAAGTTTCTATCCATGGCCCTTGCAGCCCCGTTGGAGAGCCCCTTTTTCTCCTTAGAAGATCCTTCTGACTCTAAAACCAACCGACCGAGAACTCTTCTTGTCCTGACCAGACCAGGAATCTGAGAGCCACCTGTAATCCCGGAAATGGAATGCGCTCTTGGAGTTAACCTATCTGTGTTCTTTTTCTCCCATTGCTTTGACTTTTCTATTTCAGCAGTGTATATCTGCGCCTTATTTTAAGTCTTTAAGTCTTTGGAAAGAAGTGAGGCACAAATAAATCGTTTCAATGTGGATTGAGCACCAAGGTCTGGAAATAGCTACGTTTCTAGACAGACGGCGCACACGCCTTTGCGGGGGCCACCCCTCCCTCAGGTCATGCACTAGCACCACCCCCCACCGACTCCGCACAGGCTAACCCCACCGGTTTTCATCAGGGGTTTTTAAACAGGGCTTCACCCTGTAGGAGAGGAGCGCCGGGCCAAGCCCTGGGAGACCTACAGCCTTGTTTCCGTTCTCCCGACGCCTGTCAGTGTGCCCCTCATCGTGGCTTCAGGGTCTGACTCCTCCAGCGGCGGGGGACCCGACTTCAGAAGCCACAACAGGTATCTTCCGTCCACACCAGCCAGACTCTTCCCCCGACTCCAGCTCCCCAGCCTCCCCTCCGCCCCCACCGCCTCCTCTCCCCCCCCCCCCCAGCCTCTCATCCATTTCTGGGACCTCTTCAAGGCAGCGTCTGTCATAACCCACTTTTTATCTGAGCAACAACGTGTCTTAGAGGGGGTCCGCGGAATGTTCTAGCGAGCGGCTGCCCAAGTACCTGGTAAACCGGGTGTTGCCAGGGAGCGGCTCCTTTGCTGGGGTTTTCCTTTCGCTCCGCACGACCGTAAACCCATCTTCAGAAATGGTCAGCCCGGGATGGCAGGTGTGCTGGTTCAGGTGGAAGAAGCTGCCTGTGCGGGCAGAACACACGAGGAGCCCCGCCAGTCCCCCTGCCTTCTCCACCCCGGCGCCAGCCAGAAGCCCGGGGCCTCGCAAAGTCCTACCCCTCCTGCCACTAATGATGGTGGCAGCGAGCATGCACTGGGAGCCACTGTCCCTCGCCCCCAGCTAGCGGTTTGCAAGTCTTCCCTCGTTCAAGCCTCACAATTACCCTCAGAAACGCGTTCTTATTTCCATCTGGAGAGGAGAAAACTGACGCACCAGGTGGTTAAAAAAAAAATCACCTGGCAAGGCACCTGGGTGGTGCAGTCCTGATCTCGGCTCAGGTAATGAACTCACGGTTCATGAGTTCGAGCCCCGCATCGGTCTCTGTGCTGACGGCAAAGAGCCTGTATGGGATACTGTGAATCCCTCCCTCTGCCCCTCCTACTCTCTCTCTCTCAAAATAAATAAATGTGGGGCACCTGGGTGGCTCAGTCGGTTAAGCGTCCGACTTCAGCTCAGGTCATGATCTCACGGTCTGTGAGTTTGAATCCCACATCGGGCTCTGTGCTGACAGCTCAGAGCCTGGAGCCTGTTTCGGATTCTGTGTCTCCCTCTCTCTCTGACCCTCCCCCCGTTCATGCTCTGTCTCTCTCTGTCTCAAATATAAATAAATGTTAAAAAAAAAAAATTAAAAATAAATAAATAAATAAATAAATGAACTTAAAAAAAAATCAACTGGCAATGACAGAACTAACATTTGAACCCCCAAAACTGTCTGATTCCACAGGCTTTGCTCTTAGCTGGGAGGCTATAAGTGCCTGCACACGGACAAGAATTTCTAACCCACCTGCCAAGGGAAATAGTTATTGAGATTCTTAAGGACCAATCTGACAAAGGGAAGTGGAATTCAACATTTCAATGAGGGCAGTGGGGCGGGGGAGAGGGAAGGATGTTACAGCCATCCCCAAATCATGGTTAAAATAAATCTCATCCAACAGTGGTACAGAATAGATTGAATACAAACTTATTTAGTAAAAAAAAAAAAAAAAATTATTTAGTAAAAAAATCCATTAATTAAGAACATAATAACTCATTCTCATTACTGTGTCCTAGCCAAGTGCTTTTTTCTCGAGTTCCTATTCTGTCACTTCTCTTGTCTCACACCTGGGTTCAAGCTTCGCCATCAAGCTGTTCACAATCATTGTCACAGTTTGATGCTGCCGGAAATTTCATTCGCTGCCTGCGCTGACTGGCAAGGGGGCAGGCAGGTTCCCACCACCTAACTGATGCAAGACGTGGGCCCTCGCCGGTTCCCACCGAGGATCATTTTTGAAAATATAATGATTTTTGCTGATGTGTGTGTTCATTTAAGTTTTTCATATATACACTCTTTTCTTCCATTTGATTTATTTTGGAGGGAGAGAGAACGAGCATGCAAGGGGGGAGAGTGGCAGAGGGGGAGAGAGAGAGAGAGAGACCCAAGCAGGTTCCGCGTTCCGTGCACAGCCCGACGCGGGACTCCATCCCACAACCCTGGGATCACGACCTGAGCCGAAACCAAGAGTCAGACACACTCCACCAACTGAGCCACCCAGGAGCCCCTTCATAAATACACTCTTCAAAAAATTATACGAACAAACTAATTGACTGACTGAATAATCAAGAGCTGGCTGTACCTTTGGCTCTGGTTTTTTGTTTTTTGTTTTTTTTGTTTTGTTTTGTTTTGTTTTTTGACTGAAACTGCCAGAATTTAACATTTCAAAACACCAGGTGAGCACAGAAAATGAGGAGTGCCAGCCAACTAAAGGCAGGCCCTGGCTCAATATGAAAGAAAAACCTGAGTCCTAATCCCAGCACTAGCCCCCACCCTCTGGGATCTGTGGTGGCCACCCAACGAGTCTTTCCCATCTGTGTGGACGGAACACAGTGGGAATTAATCACACACCTCTGCTCCTGGCATTGGAAACGAGGACAAAGTGACACAGTGTCCCTCAGTAAACGACCCCACTTAAGAATACGTCGTCCCCAGAGCCTGGGCTCAGACTCCCTGCCTCTGTGTCCTACCTGCCCTCCACCCGTCAGCCGGCCTGAGCTGGACTGGCTGTGAGGTGGGGGAGGGGTCACCGGCCCCCGGTGTGCTGTGACAAAGCGCACACCCACAGCGAAGCAGTGCCAGGAAAGTGGGTGCATGCAAAGCTTCCGGTGATGTCTCTGCTCATGCAGGGTCTGGACAGGATGTGTGACCGTTGTACGGATGACGGCAAGGGAGGAGGGAAAGGGGCTGGACCTAGGGATGCGGGCGCCTGCCAGGGCCAGACAGGGCCTAGGAAGAGGCTGAGCAGCCGGGTCCGAACTGGGCCTGTGGGTGGGAGACGCTTGGGCTGATAGCAGAAACGGGGGATGAGCAAAGCCAACAACCCCTCCTGGGAATTTCATAAAGACATCATCCCAAGGGTGGTGTGCAGCCTGTGTGAGCCACGAGGCGTCTGGGCCACCCAGGTCCAGGGCGACAAGCCTCTGGTCTGCCTGAGGGAGTGGAGAAAAACCCTAAGTTCTGATTCTCACTCTGCCACCAGACTGCTATCTGGCTTGGGCCTTCAGTCCCCCTGTCTGTAAAATGGGACCACAGGGCCCTGATCTCCCCTGAGCCCCTCCCCGGCCTGACTTGGCCCATTTTCCAGAGAAGTCATGCAGTGCTGGTCTGCCGCAGAGTGGCTCCCTGAGGTCCCAGGGAGCGTGTGGCCCGGGCACATACCTGTGGTGTAGACGGTCACGGGGTCGCTCCTTGCACTGGGGCCCCCCACGCTGAGGGCTCGCACGTAGATGGTATAGCGCTGCCTGGGCTGCAGCTGCACCAAGGCCTCGCGGGTCGGGATGCCCACGACCGACCTGGGCAAAGAAACGGAGCCACAGTCACGAGGGGTGGGGCCGGGCAGCCAGGCCCCGGCACCGGGCCTCCCTTCCAGAGCTGGGATGTTAAACTCACCCTCGCACCCCCAGCCTCTCACCCACAGCGGCACGGCCGGTGGGTTTCCTCCCTCAGGTCCACTTTCCTCGTTCCCTCGTTACTCCTCGTGTCCGTGGCCCTCCGGCCTCGGGGCTCCCCACCCTGGTGTCCCCGGCACCCGGCACCATGCTCGGCGTCTGTCTCCCGCTCTGCCCCCAGCTGTCTGACAGTTGAGAACCTCTCCGAGGGCAGCGGCTGAGTACCGCCTGCCTCAGCCCAGCGCTGAGCCCGCAGCAGGTACCTCGGCCTGTGTTTATGAACAGGCATCTCTAGAAGAGCTGGAAGGGCAGCACAGAAGCCACTAGGAACCTAATTTATTGAAATTCTACTGCACACGAGTACAAGCCTGTAATTGCCACTGCCTGTTCCTGCAACTGCTAAACCCCTTTCAGTCCAGGGAAAGGAGAAGCTTTTGGGGTGACGCCCGTTTACGGATGCAACAGCCCTATTACACGAGCCCGGGTGTCCAGGTGACCCCGAAGGCCGCCGCTCCAGGCCAGAGGGGCGCTTTTCACACATCCGTCCAATGAATATTAACCAAGCCCCTTAGGTTCCAGACGCTGGAGAGGGGGGCTCTGGGGAGAACTGAATGTAGTCTCTGCCCTCATAGACCTCATGGTCCAGATGGGTAGAGAGGCACCCCGCAGGCCAGCAGTGGAGGAAATGCAAGGTGGTAACCGCGACGTGGTCACGGCGTACCGCAGGGTGGATGATGCCGGGGACGCGAGTTTGGAGCTGAGCTCTCAAGAATGACTTGCAAGTAACCGGATGGAGCAGGGACAGGAGTCTCCTACACAGAAGCAGCCCGGGGCAGGAAGGAACACGGGAAGCAGGAGGAACTAAACCCGACCGGTGTGGCTGCAGCCAGACAGGGAGGGGAAGCCGGTGTGGCATGAGCTAGAGAAGCAGGAGAGGGGTACGGTCTGGGAAGCAATTTTCTCCTCTTCAAGATGATTAGATCTGGAGAGCAGGTGCTACCCCACGTCACTGACCAGCCTCCCGGTGACCCCCATCATTATGGTCCCGGGTGTCAGGCGCTCCTGAAGTATCAGCACGAAGCACAGAGGCAATCTGGATCATCAGGTGGCCAGAACCACCGGACTCCCATGCCCCACTCCTGAGGGTCGTGGGGAGTAAATAACCAAGGTCGGCCCTGGTGTGGCCGTGGACACGTGGATTCTACCTGGAACAGAGGGTGCGTGGGATAGACGGCCAGGCTCCAAGCCCAGCCCCGAGCACAGAGGAATCTGTCCTCCCTGACAGGGGACGCCAAGCCCGCCTCCTCCATCTCTCCAGAACCAGGCGGGCGCCCTCTGTGCTCCGCCTCTGGGCAGCCCCTGGACGTGGGGGCTGCTCCCGGACTGCCTGGGTCTTGCCTCACTCCCGCCCCGGGGCCACGCCGCTGACCCACTGTCCTCAGAGCTCAGTCCTTCCTATCCATCCGGGTCTCATTTGAAAAGTTCATCCACGGAGGTCCCTACTTCCACCCCAGCCTCCTTCTTACATTTCTTTCTCCTTCAGAGCACCTTGCATTTTATGTATTTGTTTGTCTTCCTGTTTTCTATTTGCCGCTGCTCGACGGTCAGCTCCGTAGGGAAGGGAATTTGCCTGCCTAGTCTCCCAGAGCCCGGGGCCCAGGTCCAGGCCCACAACACTTGTTGAATGAAT